>NC_045772.1:69438265-69743267 GCF_008692025.1 Phocoena sinus
CCTATTATCACATTAAATAAGATCTAATAACAGAGTTGTTGAGCATAAACAATATTTTGAGATCTCAAACATCTTCATGTGATGAAAATATCTGCTCTCCACTGGCAACATCACTGGGATTTGTTGCCTACATTCACAGTTGAAGAAAATTCTAACTTTCAGTTATAGGTTCATGGTAATAAAAATGCAATTTTTTTTCTCACCTGCTTATGGACTCTTTTTATTATAACATCCCTACCTTCAAGAGTTCATATTCTAGCTCCAGCTTGCGAGTCCAGATTTGTCCTACTTCTCTGCTCAACATAAGCTGAGTTTACAAAAAGTAGGAAATAATCTCTTTCTTGGTTTAACAGATATTTATTGTGTACCACGCTGGCTGTGTGTCAGGTACTGTATAAGGCAGTGTAAATTCAGGGCTAGGTCTCTTCCTGTATGAAGCCTGTCTAATGAGGGAGAACAGTTATAAATAGCAAACGAATATATAAATACAGCATTGTAAGTGCTCTGAAGAAGTCAAACAGTAGTAAACTCTAAAAAAGTAATACATTGTCAGGATTAGGGGTAGGGATGTGGTTACCTAGTTAGCTGGTAAAGGAAAAACTTTCTGGGTAGCTGCTATTTGAAGCTGAGAATTGAACGATGAGATGGAGTCCACCAGGCAGGGGGCGGTGGCAGGAATATGAGGTGAAGGGTGGGAATTGGGAACAGTGTATATGAAGTACCTGAAGTGAAAAGGATGCTATACCTAGTCCATCCTGAATCCATCTGCTTTCTCCCACCTCTACCTGTACTGTTTCTAATGAATCCTTCTAGCATTTCTTCCAGGCAAATAGAAATATTTAGTGTTTTTTCCTTCCTTTATTACACAAATGGTAGTATACTATACATCCTGTTTTACAGTTTTATATTTTGGTATAATAATTGTATTGGAGGTCTTTCCATACCACTACATAAAATGTTTATTCTTTTTTGTCTATAACAACAAGATATTCCATTATATGGTTATACCATAGTTTATGTAAATATACTTTTTAACAGTGGACTATTGAATTGGTTCCAATATTTTGCTGTTAAAAACAGTGCTGTAGTTAGTAACCTTAATTATGTTAGCTCAACATGTGTGGAAATGTACAGTATCTGTAGGATAAATTTTCAAAAGGGGAATTGCTGTGTTAAAGAACAAACACATTTGTAGTTGCCATAGATATTGCTAAATGCTTTGCATTGTGATTGCACTAATTTACATTTTCAACGGCTGTGTATCAGAGTGCCCGTTTTTCCAGACACATTTGAAGTATGTTATAAAACATTTAGAATTTTGCCAGTCTCATAGGTGGAAATGGTTTCTCAGTTTAGTAGTAATTTCTGTTCTTCCTGTGTGAAGTTTAACATTTTTTTAATGGGTTTTGAGTCATGGTTAGAATGACCTTCCCTATTCCAAAGTGAAAGGGGCATTCTCTCATGTTACCTTCTAGTGCTTTTACAGTTTTATTTCAAAAGTTTACATCACTGACCCTTTGGAATTTATTCTGTGTGGGATGTATCCAAATTATTTTGTCCAGATGTCCACATGTCGCAATCTATTTATTAAATATACTCTTTCCTCATTGATTTGAGATGCAGTCTATACACTAATAATACTAAGTCCTGTGGTTTAGGATTTATTGCTTGCCTTTCTTTTCAGTTCATTGGTCCGTTGGTCTCCTCACATGCCAGCATTGGAGTATTTAACTAATGTGGCTTTATAATATTTTAGCATCTTATAGTGCTAGTCCCATCTCACTGTTTTCTTATAATTATCTTGGTTATTTCTTTTTTCTGTATGTACTTTGGAAGCAGTTTACATGTTAAAAAATCTGTTGGTATTTTTTTTGAGATCTTGTTATATTGAGGAACATGGCAAGTGGTTTCTAAGTTCTCTTCCTTTGTTCTCCAGTAGACCTTTGACGTTTTACAGGAATCTGACAAATTTGTTCTATTCCTGGGCATTTAACCATTTTTTTGTAAATTGGATTGCTTCTTCCATAGTATCTTCTCACTGTTTTTTATACACATGAATATTATTGAAGCCTGTGTATTTTCTCACTGAATTCACTTAGTTCTTATAGTAGTTTTTCAGTTAGTTCTTATTTGTTAAGGTATACACTGATGTTACCTATGAAGATGAAAGTTTTAACTCTTCCTTTCCAATTTTATGTTTCTAATCTTTTATCTAATTCTGTTGTCTAGGACAGGTGATACTGGGCATCCTTATATTCCTGATCTAAGTGGGAATGCCTTGCATGTATCTTTGTTATGCATGATACTGTCTTTGGGCTGTGATAGAGTTTATCGTGTTAAGGGAGCATCTACCTATTTATATTTTATTGATATTTTTAAGATCAAGAATGTTTGGTGATTTTTTTCAAAAGACATGTGATTTTTTTTCCATTTGTGTAAATGGTGATGATGAATTAAGATTTCCAATATTGAGCCATAGTTACATTCTCATGATAAACTTCACCTCGTCATGTATTTTTCACACATTACTGTATCTTGTTTGTTAATACAGTTTCAGACTTTTAGCTTGATATTCATATGTGAGCTTGTCCTGTATTTGTTTTGTTTTTCTGGGTGGTTGTTTTGTTTTGTGCTGTCTTTACCAGGCTTTGCTATATGTTTGCACTAGCTTCATAAAAATAACTTGGATTTTTTTTCATTTTTGGGAACAGTTCAAATAACAATGGAATTATCTGCTCTTTCAAGGTTTGGTGGAATTCCTCTATGAAATCATCAAGGCCAGGAGTTTTTGTGATGTAACTCTGACATCTTTTTCTGTTGTTTGGTAGAAAAGGAGTCTGTTTGGATTTTTAACATTTCTGGAGTCATTTTGGTAAATATTATTTTCCCAGAAAATTATCTCTATCATAAGTTCTCCCTCTCACTGTCTGTTTTTCTGCTTTCCTCAGGCATTCGCATCTGGTAATCTTTCTCTTCCAACTGCTATACCATCACTGTCACCATAATTCAGGTTTTGTTACCTCTCTTCTGGGCTATAGCCTCTATCTTATAACTGCTAGTATTCTACCATACAGTGTCACTAGATTAAATTCCATGTCTTATAGTCTTATTCATTCCTTTAATATATGTTATCCAATATCCGCTATGTGGTAGGCATGACAGGCATGCAGAGAAGAATACAGTCAAAGCTCTACTCTCATGGACTTATATTTTAGTGGATGGTATCAGACAAGAAACAAATATAAATAATAATCTCTCAGGTAGTGATAAGCATTATGGAGAAAAATGAAACTGGATAATGGGGATAGACGTAGGAGGCTCGGTAACATTTTTAAATAGGGTCATGAATGTTGAGTAGGGACCTGAAACAAGTGATAGTGGGAGTGATCAGGAAAAAGAGTGCTTGAGGCAGGTTTAGAAAGTGCAAAGGTCCTGAGGTGAGAGAATATTTGTCATGTTTGAGGAATAGCAAAGACATCAGGAATGGAGCTGTAGAATGAGCCAAGGTAGAATGGGAGAAGGTGAAGTCAGAACTGTTGGTCATCTGTGTGCTTGGAGGGGCCGGGTGGTGCAAAGGGGTGGGCAGATCACGCAGGACATTGTGGACAATGGTAAGGAATTTGAATCTTACTGAATGATGTGAAAAGTCATGTTACTTTTTTGTATTTGTTTTTTTGATTTGAGAGCAACGTGATCTAGACTTAAAAATTACTGTGACTCCTCTGTAGAGACAATAGAGGGCTATTGATTTAGTTCAGAAAGAAGAGAAAGTTAGGTTAGATCATGGGTGTAGTGATAAAATTTGGGAGAAGTGGTTGGATTTCAGTTATACCTTGAAGGTTGAGCCATTTACATTTGCAGATGAATTGAATGTGGGATTTGAGAGAGACCCATCCTTGGTTTCTCTCTAAGGATTTTTGTCCTAAGCTATCTGAATAATACTGTTGCCATTTACTGAGGAGGGAGCATTGAAGAAATAGCAGGTTTGGACTGAAAAGAAAGAGTTTGTCTTTGGACATGTTGAGGTTGAGAATGCTACTAGGAAGTGTCAAAAAAGCAAGTTGGATGTTGGATTCTGGAATTTAGGAGACAGGTCTTTGAGAAAACTCTTCAATGGCTCCCCATTGCTTACAAATTCTAAATTGCTAGCGTCACATTCAAGATCTTTTATCTGACCCCAGCCTTCCTTTTAAGTCTTGTCTCACTCTATTACCTTACATAGACCAAGCCAAAGAGGCTTTCTTACTTCTAGAATGTGCTAAGCCTTTGGCCATTTTAATGCCTTTGCCTATGCTATTCTTTATACCTGGAATACCTGTCATTTCACCTTGGTTTACTGGAATATTACCCAGTCTCTGTGACTTTATACATAAGAGGGAGAAGTGAGCCAGGAAAGAAACATTATGTTTAGTTGATGGCATTTAGTGAATGAACTCCTGGCTGTCTTGTTTCTGTGCTCTCACTTTAACCTGTGGCACAGCGTGCTTTCTCTGCTTAGTGACAGAAGAAAATTAATTTTTATTTTCTTTATTTCCAGATGGGAACATTTAAAGCACATGATGGTGAATATTTCTTAGAACCTATAATGAAGGCAGATGGGAGTGAACATGAAGATGATCATAACAAGCCACATCTTATATACAGACAGGAATTAAAGAGGAGCTATTTCCTGCAGTCTCACAAGCCTTGTGAAGTTTCAGGTAAACTATGAAGTAAAACTCTTTACAGTAAAAATATGATACTATTTAAATCTTTTTCAGGTTAGAATTTACATATTTTCCTTAAATATTGATATATATGATATCTTAAATAAATTTTCTTGACCTGTAAGGATCCATTAGAAATTATCTGTAGGCAATTTTGTTGTAGACTAAATTTGAATCCAAAAATGTGTTCAGTAGAGTTGACCCTTGAACAGCATGTTGGATAGGGGCACTGACGCCCTCACAGTTGAAAATACATGTATAACTTTATAGTCAGCCTTCCTTATATTCAGTTCTCCATCCATGGATTCAAACAACCATGATCATGTAGTACTGTAGTACAAATTTAGTGAAAAAAACTCACATAAGTGGACCTGTGCAATTCTAACCCGTGTTGTTCAAGGGTCCACTGTATCCGAGATTTGTAGCAAAAAATCAGAAAACTTTTATTTCAATCTGTTAGTCACAGTAGTATGATTTTTCTCAGCAGAATTTTACATGATTAAAAAAAAAACTGAACCTAAGTAACAATAACATGTTGCTCAATTTTGCATGCTTTTAAATTTGCATGAAGGAAGCATTGCAGATCGTTTTCTGGGACTTTTTTGCTTAGCATTGTTTCTGAGGTTCATCCACGTGGGTACATGTAGCAGCTGTTCATTTTCATTGCTGAGTATATCACAGTTCACATATCCATTTTCCTGTTGATGAGCTTTTGGGTTATTTGCAGTTTTTTGCTATTATAAACAATGCTGCTGTGAAATTTTTTGTCCTCATCTCCTGTGTTTGAGTTTTTCCAAAGTATACACATAGATACTAGAGAATTCCACATTGTTTTGCAAAGTGGTTTTTATCAGTTTATATTTTCAGCAATATATGAGAGATGTGTTTTTTTTTCATTATTTCCTATAAAATTCAGACTAATGATTTGTCATAGATCCGAATCTAGGAATTGCCAGTTTCTATAAAGTGTAAGTCTGTTGCTAGTAGAATACTTGTACATTGCATAGAAGTTGTATTAAGAGTTGTGTCCATATATGTACATGAATCTCCACTGTATCATTTTGTCACTCTGTCACCCTATGAAGAATGGAGAAAAGCACCTGCAGTTATCATCAAAGTACAAAATCTAGACAAAAGAGTGGGATTAGAAAGGATTTATTTGAGATTGTAGGTGTCCATAAACTATAGTTCCAAACACTGCGATGCCATCTGTTTTGGGATATAATGATATGTAGGCCTTTGAAGGTTTTCCCTGGGAATGCACTTCTTAACCTTTGCTATTATAGGAGTGCCATTTTGGAGTGGTTCTCACTGTGTCTAAGGCCGTGTTTTAAATCTATTGACACAATAGATGCCTTTCTTATGCTTTTAATATGAGCATAAGGGTTTCATTTTTGTGGCTTCAAAGAAAACACAAATGGGTACAGCTCCACAATAGAATTCTACAGAAGGCAGCTTATGCTTGTTCTGATCTACCATTCAGGAGCAGCTTGTTTAATGAATTGTTTAGCTTCTTAAGAAGAAAGCCACCAAGTAGACACTCTGAATGCATAAATGTTTCACATAATGATATGCAAGGTTTTGCATTCACAGTCAGTGTTCATTATCAGAAAGAGAATGGTTCAAGAAAAGCCAGGCCCTTTTGTTTAAAAAACCAAAAAACTTATACTAAGTTAGATTTATTATTTATTTAAAGCTACAAATAACAAGCAAGTAGAAAGCTATAGGATTTTCTTTTAATCATGATATTATTTCCCACAACATTTATCTACTAAAATGTTAAAAGTAGTATCATTCTTTTCAGTTCTTAAATTACCTACATTTTTAGGTATAATTGACATGCATATTTTTAATCACTAAAAAAGGCAATCAATTAGTGGCCTAAATACTTACCTGTTAATCATCATCTTGTTAGTAAAAATGGAGAGTTATAAATGTAATTAGTAAAATGTTATCAAAGGCTTTTATCTTCTTCCCCAGTTCACACATTGTTGTTCAGAAATACTTGCAGAATCTTACGTATTCTAAAGGTAAACCTTCATTCAGGAGAATTCTTCAAATAGGTAGGCCTAAAGATTTAGCGCTTGAACCAAAAGGATTAATTGGAAAAGGAAAGGTCATTTTCCCCCCATATTTCTATTGATTTTAATTCATTGCAACCCTAAAATGTTGTAATTCATAGTGACTTCAGCCTTGATGAATTAGGTTAAGTTGTTTTTAACATCAGATTTCACCATGTGCCTTGAGGCCATACGAATTATATTTGGTAGCCAAACCTAAGCCTTTGTGGATGCCAGGTTCCCAGGTAGACATCAGACTTAGTCTAAGTAAAATCCAGTGGAAATAGCAAAACAAGCCCATAAAACCCATGAAATGAACAAACAACCACATAGTAACAAAATTAAAACCCAAGGGAGAGGTAAGCCCTGAAAAGCCTTGACAGGAATGAAAATAAACCTCTGGATTCTGTTAAGTGTGGTTCTGCTGTTGTTTATCCTCCAAGGCAGATCAGAGCTGGTCTGTGTTCCTCAAGGGACCCGGTGAGCCTTGCTCCCTTTCTCCCATTGCAAATTTATTCATTGAGTCCTTAATATATATAAAGGAGGGAACTGGGTAAGACTTGAGTGTTTCTCTTCATTTAGGTTCTCCAAGCCCAATGGGTACAAAAGAACACAAAAACAGAAAAATTGCAAAACTGAGCAGAGGCTGCCCTACCTGTGTTAGGAGCAGATCATGGGGCTGAGCAACAAAAATTGCCTTGGGTTTCACCAAGGAGGTGACATTTAAACCATTTAATTTTCACTGTGAAGGATTTATCGGTATTTTCTAAGAAAAAAAAAAAAAGGAGGATGGGCTTATATTAAAACATCTGCGGGATTTATTTTAGTTAAGTATGCTAAGAAGATAGACATAGAGATAACTGCCTTTGAAAGAAGAGTTTATTACTTACAGTCCCCAAGAGATGGGGACATGCCCCCCCTGGGTCTCATGGAGAAGCACCCAGCTTGGTCAGGAGGTGAAGGAGGGAGGGAAAAGCATGGGCAAAGGCTTTGTTTCTGCAGTGATGGGAAGTTGTTACACAGGGTGTCTCCTGTTGGGCAGGAAGTGAACCACTGGTCACAATTTGTGGTTTGTGGTCGGAAGGTTCGTAATACGGTTTCAGTGTGCTTGTTGAAAGCTGGACTGTGGCGGACATATAAACATCTTTGGCTGTTAGTTTGCTCCTGTGATTAATGCCAACTCATCAGTTACAAAAACTACAGCAGTTGCTTAGGACAGACCTCTAGATAAGGGGGAATAATATTTGTGTCCTCAGCGTCCTGATGTGTGTGAAGAAGAGTGTAGGAGGTAAGGGAAGATGAGGCCGTGAAGGCACACAAGCCGACCGAGAGGGCTCCAGGGTCTTGTAGGCTATTCCATAAGCCCTGGGGAAATGAAGAACTTCCAAAACAGAGACATCCTCTCTTACAACTTATTACTCAGCTGGCAGATTATTTTTAAAGATAACTTTGGGTTTGAATAAGAAAAGACTGAAGGCAGAAAGACCGAATCCAAGAAAGCAGCTCTCTTGTCAACAAAGGACGTGTCAAACAAGTAAAGTGCACATAAAGAATAAATTAAAGATGATTTCCTTAACGCATTTCCTTCAATTTTGATGATATGGTAAAGATTTTTTTTTTGTGAGGGATCAATTTGGATATTTCTGTGAATGTCTGAGAATTGTCTTCTTAATAAAATTATATTTAGATATAGATGATTTCCCTTTCCTTTAAAGATAATTAATCAGCATGTGTTTGGGGAAACCCAGAGGTATCTTTAGTGTCAGCAGAAGCCACGGTTCACTTAGTAAGCTGGGAGTCAGGGAACAGAGTTCTACTTCTGGCTCTCTAACTGACTTTGAGACCTTAACCTCTCTGGGTCTTAACCTAGAGTAGGTAGTGAATGGCTGATGAATTTAATTGTTCCTATTTAAGTCAAGTTTAGGAGTTTCTATCTTAGATACCTCACAGATACAGGAAGGCAGTTACCAGAAATGAGTGAAGTGAGGTGTCATTAGGGCGTTGAGGTGTCCTTAGGGCAGTGGAATAGACATGCTTCTTGCAAAAGGTGCATTGGAAGTGTGGGACCATTATTACCAGATCCTTTGTATCTTACAGAGAAGCTGAAAATCTAAGATTTTTTTTAAGTGGGGGAATAAGTTAGAAACATGAGAGCTGAATTTGGCCCGTTGGCTGCCAGTTTGCAATCTTTTAATGATTTCTAAGGTTCCTGACATTTATAACATTTTATAAATTTGTGGGTAGAGAAGGAGGTGCCATTAATCTAGGAAGAGAGGATTGTAAATATGGCTGTGACAATGGCCAATATTTTGAACTAATAACTTGTTAATGGTATTTTTAAGAGTCAGCTCAAGCTTCTAAATATTTATAGAAATGACTATAGAGATGTTACTCATTTGCCCACCCTTTATTAAAACTACTCTCTCAAAGATCTCTTATGAGCTTCTACTTGCCAAAAGCAATCATCTCTCTCAGGCTTACTGTTACGTCATTTGGGGGGATTATTTCTCACTCTTGATCAACTTTGGCTTCTCTGACACACTTTGCGTCCATCTTTGCTGCTTTTCTTTCTTACCCTTCTTCCCATTTCAGTTCCTGGTCGTTGTTACTTTACCATCTTCTGAGGTAGACATTTTTTAAAAGTGCTCTTCTTGGCCACCAGTTTACACCATTTCTTATATAGTCTGTGGTTTTTTATACTTCTCTAATTTTAACTACTAACTTAAACGTTAGAGAACTTAAAAATGTTTATATTCAGCTCGTCTTGAGATGAAATCTCAGGTTTACAACTGCGTGATGCTGATGTTTTCTTGGATGTCCCAGCGGCATCTTAGACTCAATACATCTAAATCCGAAGCCATTCTCTCTTCTATCTCGCTCTTCGCCTGCACCCCCAAAAGAAGCCTTTATTCTTTTGGTGTCCAAATTTATGTCTAAATCAAGCACATGCTATAGTGGAAACTTAACAAGTATTGCTTTTTAAAGCCTTATTCAATTAACTAGAAAAGACTGATTTATATTTGGATAACAAATTATTTGCCTCACCCACTTAGGTTTTCCTGTTTTGCTTTATTTGTTCATCAGTATTCTAAAGTGCATGAAAGTAGTTTACTATTTTCCTAAGTGGCTATTCATTCAGTCTTATTGTACTAGTAATGTTCTTAAGTTAAATTTCATCCCAAACCAAAGAAATATCCTAAACTGTGAAATTTGACCTATTAAGATTTTGAGACTGTGAATGCTATGGAATAGAAGATACATATATATGGTTCTGTGCTTTTCAAAGCACTCTTCATAGTCATATGTCACTGATCCTTAGAGTAATTCTGAGCTATAATCATCCTCAACTTATGCATGTTTTCTGTGAGGGGAAGACCTCGTGGTGCTGTGACAATTGTTTGTTCCACACGTACAGGGTTATTTTATTAGCTGACCTGTTTTGCCAGTTGTGTGCTCTGCTTTGCCATGATTGTGAAATGTGCGTGTATTTAAGAATGCATTCCAAAGAGAAGAATCAGTCTGCTATACTTGATGCTTATTTTGTGTTGCATTATTAGGCCTGTGGCAATTCCCAGAGCTTTGAAGTCCTATTTTATTTGTGAAGTCTTGTGTTACCCAGTTTTACTTATAGTGAAGTTAATGATTCCCACATTGGGTGAATTGTGTGAAATGGGCAAATGAGGAAGGGAACCAGTATGTTAGGAACCAGAAGGTATGTTTATCCAGTCTGTCAGGTGTATTTTGAAATGTATATATCACGATAGGTAACTGAAATCCTCTGTATTTTAACTGTGGTAACAATAGTTCTTTCCAGGAAGGACTACCCGAAAACTACATACTCTTTAGAATTAAACAGTTTTTAAAAATCTTCCTTTCTCTGTATTGGGATTACATACTTCATACTGTATCCTTAAACAGGAGAATGTCTTGCTGGTAGAAATAATGATTCATTCTTCTAGTTTTGAAGCATAGTTTTTTTCTTGATGTTGTTTCTGTACTAGCTTGGGAACGAATGGGGAGAATTGTGATTCGTGAGGTAGAAGAGAAACTATTATAGTTATAACCCCTGATTGGAGAGTAAGCTACATCAGAGTCTTAAATATAATAGTGCCAAACCACTTCTCATATTTCTGTTAAGATTTGATTACATCTCACTGTAAAATTTGAGCTTCTTGTTTGTTGCTAGGAATCCTGATGTCAACTTGTTCTGGTTCATGTGTTCATGAAATCTACTGTTAAGGTGGGAATGAGATTATTAATCCTTCTTTGAAATGTACTGTGCATGTGTGTTTCTCTTCCACCTCCATTAAGAACTTTTCCGTCTTTTCTTTAGATTGGTCTACTTCTTGTTTTGAAATTCCTTGTAGGGATTTTAGTCACTTTGCAACTTGGTAAATTTTCTATGTGTTTTAACTTGACAGTAATATAAGCCTCACTGCTAGAATTGGATACATCTCCATTTTCCCTTTCTTACAGCAGTGCTTATTCTTCAGTGATCTGTCTACCACCTTGTATTTTCTTTGGCTTCTTTCATACTTAATCACATGTTCTTTAAGAAGTTTTCTCATTAATGTTTCCTCTACAATGAGATGTGTCTCCTCAAATTTTTAAAAAAAAAATCCCTGTGCTCTAAGTAGAAGTTTATTTAGATGCTCTTCACTTACAGAGATAAAAATGTGAATGGAGTCATTAGTTTTTAGCTCTTTTACTAATTGTATCTTATTACAGGTTCTTGCTTTACTAAAAATTGCTATTCATTTTACTTATAATTAGCATCTTATTCATTCTCCTGTGGTTAATGTACCTACTCATGATTTTGTAAGACTAAGAACACAGGCTTTTGAATGTCCCATAGAATGTCTCACAATTTAGGGGCTACTCTATTTATTCTGAACATAATTAACACTGTCTTGCATTGTTTTAAAATTTCTTATGTGCTCTGTTATCCTACCTCTCAGTTTTAAGATTCTTTGTTTATGCTCCTTAAAGTAAAAGGTTACATTTTATTTCCTTATTTACATTCCTCACAGCAACTAATACTATTGAAATATATTGTGCATATAATAAATGCTGTGTAAATAGTTGAGGAATTGTTAGTACTAAAATAACCGCTTACAGGTAGGCATGTAAGATGAGGTTCATTCAGAAGATGATTTGGGGCCTCATAGAAAGAGAACCTAACTCAGATATGGAAGTCATGGAAGCTTACTGGAGAAAATAACTCATTATCTGAGACTCAAAAGAAGAGTAGGGATTAGTCAGGGAGAGAGTGAGAAGTATTTCATATGGAAGCAACAGCATGTATAAACACCTGGAGATGAGGCAGTACTAGAACCATGTGGGAACTATAAGTAATTAGTAAAAACTGTGGGATGCCAGGAGATGGTGAGATGACCTGATGCTGGGGAGGTCAGCAGGGGAAAGTTCGTGAAGGTCAGTGTAAACCTGGATTAGGTGTTTGGGCTTTAACTCAGCACCCATCCAGTAGATACTGGGAGTCGTCTCCCCCAGTAGTTCAAACAAAGTTCCCGGTGTAGGGTCTGATTATTTTGTTTGACCTGACTTGGCCTGAGTTAATTGCTGTTATTGGAGACAGAGCTGTAATCAGCCACACCCACCCTGGTGGTGGGGTCAGATCACTGTAACTGTAACTATAGACTAAGTGGGTGGACAGGGATAGATACCCAAAGAGAAATTGGGGACTGTTGTAAGAAGTTAGGTGAATAAATGCTGGGTAGAGAAAACCATAACATGCAGAAACACGGGATGGACAGTTGTGATATTGGGGTTAGAAAAATTGTGTTTGACGTGCTTTTGAGCACTGCAAAAGGAGATGCCAACAACTGATAAGTACAGAATGAAGGGGTTATTTCTGACATTAATGAGTTAGTAGCTGAACTTCATGTTGAAAGACATGGAATGGGTAGAGGACTGAGTTATTAATAGCTAAAATACAGGCTATGGTACAAGAAAGAGAACTGGTAATATTATTCTTAGTGTAACACTGTCCAGAATTTTCAGTTACCTCATTTTTTCCACTGTCGGAAAATTCAATAATTTCACATATATTCTAGCAAACTTGGATTATCTGACCACACCTCTGTTTTTTATTTTGGGGTTGGAGAGAATGCAAATAGAAAGACTAGGCTAATATTCAGGTTGTGACTTTCAAAATTGGTGCAACAAGAAAATAGAAGAAATTTCTGAATTCTTTATCTTTTACTGTAGTAGTATATCCACTGCTAGCCCTAGAGGACTCGGTTTATAGTTCAGCTGGAAAGAGAAAATGTATGGTGTAGGGTCAATAAATAAAAAGCCTGCCCTTTCTGTTTCCCATCTCGTGGTGTGCCAGGAGAAGAAAGGACAATAAAAAAGCAAGAAAAGTGTCGTCGTGAAGTGTGTGTGGGCAGGTTTTCCCTGCTCCACGTTCTGGGGTGGGGTTGAATTTAATAAGTGGAGAAGAAGGCTGACTGCTAAGAGGAGACTCAGGTCCTTGTTCTACATCAATAACTCTGGAGGATGAGGTCTCAATTTTACCCTAACATGGGTTTGTTTATTCATTCATTTATAAAATATTTATTGAGTACCTCCTTCACTGAAGCTACAAAGGTGCTGGGGCTGCATAACACATACCATGACCAGCCTGTACAAGTACAGTTGCTGTGAGGGAGGGGGAGACGGTAGTAGGAGATGAAGCCAGCATGGTAGTGGGAGGCTAGATCCTATAGTTGTAGGTGGATCCAGGTTGTGGGGCCTGAAGATTAAACAAAGGGCGGGGGGGCTTCTTTAAGAAAAATAATAGAGAAATTATGAATACAAAATTTCTAGGGTTCCTTCAAGGTCTTTGAAAGGGACTTCATAAGTGAGAGGTCAGAAGTTAACCTGTTTTAGGTTCATGGTGAACCCACCTCAACCCATAGGACATTGTAGGTCACAGTAATGGCTTTGGCTTTAACTTTAACACTGGAAACCACTGTAGGAGTTTGAACGTAGGAGTGACCTGATCAGCCTACGTTTTAAAGGGATCACTCAGATTGTTGTAAGGAATGCTGTAAGGCTAGCAGAAGGGCAGAAGCAAAGAGGGTTAGAGGCTATTGCAGTAATCATGTTGCTAAATGATGTCTTGAATTAGGGTGATAGCCATGAAGTTAGTGAGAAGTGGCCACATACTCTGTACATTTTATTTAATTAATTAATTTATTAAACATCTTTATTAGAGTATAATTGCTTTACAATGATGTGTTAGTTTCTGCTTTATAACAAAGTGAATCAGCTAGACATATACGTATGTTCCCACATCTCTTCCCTCTTGCGTCTCCCTCCCTCCCACCCTCCCTATCCCACCCCTCTAGGTAGTCACAAAGCACCGAGCTGATCTCTCTGTGCTATGTGGCTGCTTCCCACTAGCTATCTATTTTACGTTTGGTAGTGTATATATGTCCATGCCACTCTCAGTTTCTCTCAGCTTACCCTGCCCCCTCCCCGTGTCCTCAAGTCCATTTTCTAGTAGGTCTGCATCTTTATTCCCATCCTGCCCCTAGGTTCTTCATTTTTTTTTTTTTTAGATTCCATATATATGTGTTAGCATACGGTATTTGTTTTTCTCTTTCTGACTTAACTTCACTCTGTATGACAGACTTTAAGTCTATCCACCTCACTACAGATAACTCACTTTTGTTTATTTTTATGGCTGAGTAATAGTCCATTGTATATATGTGCCACATCTTCTTTATTCATTCATCTGTGGATGGACACTTAGGTTGCTTCCATGTCCTGGCTATTGTAAATAGAGCTGCAGTGAACACTGTGGTACATGACTCTTTTTGAATTATGGTTTTCTCAGGGTATATGCCCAGTACTGGGATTGCTGGGTCGTACGGTAGTTCTATTTTTAATTTTTTAAGGAACCTCCATACTGTTCTCCATAGTGGCTGTATCAATTTACATTCCCACCAACAGTGCAGGAGGATTCCCTTTTCTCCACACCCTCTCCAGCATTTATTGTTTGTAGATTCTTTGATGATAGCCCTTCTGACTGGTGTGAGATGATATCTCATTGAGTTTTGATTTGCATTTCTCTAATGATTAATGATGTTGAACATTCTTTCATGTGTTTGTTGGCAATCTGTATATCTTCTTTGGAGAAATGTCTGTTTACGTCTTCTGCCCATTTTTGGATTGGGTTGTTTATTTTTTTGATATTGAGCTGAATGAGCTGCTTGTAAATTTTGGAGATTAATCCTTTGTCTGTTGCTTCATTTGCAAATATTTTCTCCCATTCAGAGGGTTGTCTTTTCATCTTGTTTATGGTTTCCTTTGCCGTGCAAAAGCTTTTAAGTTTAATTAGGTCCCATTTGTTTATTTTTGTTTTTATTTCCATTTCTCTAGGAGGTGGGTCAAAAAGGATTTTGCTATGATTTATGTCATAGTGTTCTGCCTATGTTTTCCTCTAAGAGTTTGATAGTGTCTGGCCATACATTTAGGTCTTTAATCCATTTTGAGTTTATTTTTGTGTGTGGTGCTAGGGAGTGTTCTAATTTCATTCTTTTATATAAAGCTGTCCAGTTTTCCCAGCACCACTTATTGAAGAAGTTGTCTTTTCTCCATTGTATATTCTTGCCTCCTTTATCAAAGATAAGGTGACCATATGTGCGCGGGTTTATCTCTGGGCTTTCTATCCTGTTCCATTGATCTATATTTCTGTTTTTGTTCCAGTACCATACTGTCTAGATTACTGTAGTTTTGTAGTTTACTCTGAAGTCAGGGAGCCTGATTCCTCCAGCTCCGTTTTTCTTTCTCAAGATTGCTTTGGCTATTTGGGGTCTTTTTTGTTTCCATACAAATTGTGAAATTTTTTGTTCTAGTTCTGTGAAAAATGCCAGTGGTAGTTTGATAGGGATTGCATTGAATCTGTAGATTGCTTTGGGGAGTATAGCCATTTTCACAATGTTGATTCTTCCAGTCCAAGAACATGGTATATCTCTCCATTTGTATCATCTTTAATTTCTTTCATCAGTGTCTTAGAGTTTTCTGCATACAGGTCTTTTGTCTCCTTAAGTAGGTTTATTCCTAGGTATTTTATTCTTTTTGTTGCAGTGGTAAATGGGAGTGTTTTCTTAATTTCACTTTCAGATTTGTCATCATTAGTGTATAGGAATGCAAGAGATTTCTGTGCATTAATTTTGTGTCCTGCTACTTTACCAAATTCATTGATTAACTCTAGTGGTTTTCTGGTAGCATCTTTAGGATTCTCTATGTATAGTATCATGTCATCTGCAAAGCGTGACAGTTTTACTTCTTTTTCGATTTGGATTCCTTTTATTTCGTTTTCTTCTGTGACTGCTGTGGCTAAAACTTCGAAACTATGTTGAATAAAAGTGGTGACAGTGGGCAGCCTTGTCCTGTTCCTGATCTTAGTGTAAATGGTTTCAGTTTCTCACCATTGAGAACAATGTTGGCTGTAGGTTTGTCATATATGGCCTTTATTATGTTGAGGTAACTTCCCTCTATGACTACTTTCTGGAGGGTTTTTATCATAAATGGGTGTTGAATTTTGTCGAAAGCTTCTTCTGCATCTATTGAGATGATCATATGGTTTTTATTCTTCAGTTTGTTAAGATTGTGTATCACAATGATTGTTTTGCGTATATTAAAGAATCCTTGCATTCCTGGGATAAACCCCATTTGATCATGGTATGTGATCCTTTTAATGTGCTGTTGGATTCTGTTTGCTAGTATTTTGTTGAGGATTTTTGCATCTATGTTCATCCGTGATGTTGGCCTGTAGTTTTCTTTCTTTGTGACATCTTTGTCTGGTTTTTGTATCAGGGTGGGCTCGTAGAATGAGTTTGGGAGTGTTCCTCCCTGTGCTGTATTTTGGAAGCATTTGAGAAAGATAGGTGTTAGCCCTTCTCTAAATGTTTGTTAGAATTTGCCTGTGAAACCATCTGCTCCTGGGCTTTTGTTTGTTGGAAGATTTTTAATCACAGTTTCAATTTCAGTACTTGTGATTGGTCTGTTTATATTTTCTATTTCTTCCTGGTTCAGTCTCAGAAGGTTGTGCTTTTCTAAGAATTTGTCCATTTTTTCCAGGTTGTCCATTTTATTGGCATAGAGTTGCTTGTGGCAATCTCTCATGATCTTTTGTGTTTCTGCAGTGTCAGTTGTTACTTCTCCTTTTTCATTTCTAATTCTGTTGATTTGAATCTTCTCCCCTTTTTTCTTGATGAGTCTGGCTAATGGTTTATCAATTTTGTTTATCTTCTCAAAGAACCAGCTTTTAGTTTTATTTATCTTTGTTATTGTTTCATTCATTTCTTTTTCATTTATTTCTGATCTAATCTTTACAATTTCTCTCCTTCTGCTAACTTGGGTTTTTTTTGTTCTTCTTTCTCTAATTGCTTTAGGTGTAAGTTTAGGTTGTTTAGTTGAGCTGTTTCTTGTTTCTTAAGGGAGGATTGTGTTGCTATAAACTTCCCTCTTAGAACTGCTTTTGCTGCATCCCATAGGTTTTGGGTCATCATGTTTTCATTGTCATTTGTTTCTAGGTGTTTTTTGATTTCCTCTTTGATTTCTTCAGTGATCTCTTGGTTATGAAGTAGTGTATTGTTTAGCCTCCATGTGTTTGTATTTTTTATGGATTTTTTCCTGAAGTTGATATTCAGTCTCATAGCGTTGTGGTCGGAAAAGTTACTTGATACAATTTCAATTTTCTTAAATTTACGAAGGCTTGATTTGTGACCTAAGATATGATCTATCCCTGAGAATGTTCCATGAGCACTTGAGAAGAAAGTGTATTCTGTTGTTTTTGGGTGGAGTGTCCTATAAATATCAATTTAGTCCATCTTGTTTAATGTATCATTTAAGGCTTGTGTTTCCTTATTTATTTTCATTTTGGATGATCTGTCCATTGGCGAAAGTGGGGTGTTAAAAGTCCTCTACTATGATTGTGTTACTGTCAATTTCCCCTTTTATGGCTGTTAGCATTTGCCTTATGTATTGAGGTGCTCCTATGTTGGGTGCATAAATATTTACAATTGTTATATCTTCTTCTTGGATTGATCCCTTTGTCATTATGTAGTGTCCTTCTTTTTCTCTTGTAATAGTCTTTGTTTTAAAGTCTATTTTGTCAGATATGAGAATTTCTACTCCAGCTTTCTTTTAGTTTCCATTTGCATGGAATATCTTTTTTCATCCCCTCACTTTCAGTCTGTATGTGTCCCTATATCTGAGTGGGTCTCTTGTAGACAGCATATATACGGGTATCGTGTTTGTATCTATTCAGCCAGTCTATGTCTTTTGGTTGGAGCATTTAATCCATTTACATTTAAGGTTATTGATATGTATGTTCTTATTACCATTTTCTTAATTGTTTTGGGTTTGTTAATGTAGGTGTTTTCCTTCTCTTGTGTTTCTTGCCTAGAGAAGTTCCTTTAGCATTTGTTTTAGAGCTGGTTTGGTGGTGCTGAATTCTCTTAGCTTTTGCTTGTCTGCAAAGGTTTTAATTTCTCCATGGAAGCTGAATGAGTTCCTTGCTGGGTAGAGTAATCTTCGTTGTAGGTGTTTCCCTTTCATCCCTTTAAATATGTCCTGCCACTCCCTTCTGGCTTGCAGAATTTCTGCTGAAAGATCAGCTGTTAAACTTATGGGGATTCCCTTGTATGTTATTTGTTGTTTTTCCCTTGCTGCTTTTAATATTTTTTCTATTTAATTTTTGATGGTTCGATTAATATGTGTCTTGGTGTTTTTCTCCTTGTGTTTATCCTGTATGGGGCTCTCTGCACTTCCTGGACTTGACTAACTATTTTCTTTCCCATATTAGGGAAGTTTTCAACTCTAATTTCTTCCAATATTTTCTTAGTCTCTTTCTTTTTCTCTTCTGGAACCCCTATGATTCGAATGTTGGTGTGTTTAATATTGTCCCTGAATTCTCTGAGACTGCCGTCAATTCTTTTCATTCTTTTCTCTTTATTTTGCTCTGCAGTCGTTATTCCCACTATTTTTTCTTCCAGATCACTTATCTGTTTTTCTACCTCAGTTATTCTGCTATTGGTTCTTTCTAGAGAGTTTTTAATTTCATTTATTGTGTTGTTCATCATTGTTTGTTTGCTCTTTAGTTCTAGGTCCTTGTTAAACATTTCTTGTATGTTCTCCATTCTGTTTCCAAGAGTTTTGATCAACTTTACTATCATTACTCTGAATTCTTTTTCAGGTAGACTGCCTATTTCCTCTTCATTTTTTTGGTCTGGTGGGTTTTTACCTTGCTCCTTCGTCTACTGTGTGTTTCTCTGTCTTCTCATTTTGCTTAACATACTGTGTTTGGGGTCTCCTTTTTGCAGGCTGCAGGTTCGTAGTTCCCGTTGTTTTTGGTGTCTGCCCTCAGTGGCTAAGGTTGGTTCATTGGGCTTATTGGTGGAGGGGACTAGTGCACGTGTTCCAGTGGATGAAGCTGAATCTTGTCTTTGTGGTGTGCAGGTCTGTGTCCGGTGTTGTGTTTTGTGGTGTCTGGCCTTATTATGATTTTAGGCAGCCTTTGTGCTAATGGGTTGGGTTGTGTTCCTTTCTTGTTAGTTGTGTGTCAGTGCTTGCTAGTGTCCTTGCATTGTAGCTTGCTGGTCATTGATTGGAGGTGGGTCTTGGTGTTGAGATGGAGATCTCTGGGAGATTTTAGCCATTTGATATTACGTGGAGCCGTGAGATCTCTGGTGGACCAATGCCCTGAACTCGGCTTTCCCACCTCAGAGGCACAGGCCTGACACCTGGCCGTAGCACCAAGACCCTGTCATCCACATGGCTCAGAATAAAAGGGAGAAAAAAAGAAAGAAAAAAAAATAAAGTTATTAAAATAAATATTTAAAATAAAAAAAAAAAAAAAGAAAGAAGAGACCAAACAAACCAAAAAACAAATCCAGCAATGATGACAAGCACTAAAAACTATACTAAAAAAATAAATAAATAAAACGGACATACAGAACCCTAGGTCACATGGTAAAAGCAAAGCTATACAGACAAAATCACACAAGGAAGCATATACATACACACTCACAAAAAGAGAAAAAGAAAAAAAAAATATATATCATTGCTCCCAAATTCCACCGCCTTAATTTGGGATGATTCGTTGTCTATTCAGGTATTCCACAGATACAGGCTACATCAAGTTGGTTGTGGAGATTTAATCCGCTGCTCCTGAGGCTGCTGGGAAAAATTTCCCTTTCTCTTGTTTGTTGGCACAGCTCCTGGGGTTCTGCTTTGGATTTGGACCCGCCTCTGCATGTAGGTCGCCTGCGGGCATCTGTTCCCCCTCTCAGACAGGATGGGGTTAAAGGAGCAGCTGATTCGGGGGCTCTGGCTCACTCAGGCCGGGGGGAGGGAGGGGCATGGATGCAGGACGAGCCTGCGGCGGCAGAGGCTAGTGTGACGTTGCACCAGCCTGTGGCACGCCGTTGAGTTCTCCCGGGGAAGTTGTCCCTGGCTCATGGGACCCTGGCAGTGGCGGGCTGCACAGGTTCCCTGGAAGGGAGGTGTGGATAGTGACCTGTGCTTGCACACAGGCTTCTTGGTGGCGGCAGCAGCAGCCTTAGCGTCTCATGCCCGTCTCTAGGGTCCGCGCTGTTAGCTGCAGCTCCTGCCCGTCTCTGGAGCTTGTTTAGGTGGTGCTCTGAATCCCCTCTCCTCACACCAGGAAACAAAGAGGGAAGGAAAAGTCTCTTGCCTCTTCGGCAGGTCCAGACTTTTTCCCAGACTCCCTCCCGGCTAGCTCTGGCACACTAGCCCCCTTCAGGCTGTGTTCATGCCACCAACCACAGTCCTCTCCCTGCGCTCCAACCGAAGCCTGAGTCTCAGCTCCCAGCCCCCCGCCCACCCCGGCTGGGGAGCAGACAAGCCTCTCGGGCTTGTGAGTGCTGGTCAGCACCGATCCTCTGTGCAGGAATCTCTCCACTTTGCCCTCCGCACCCCTGTTGCTGTGCTCTCCTCCGCGGCTCAGAAGCTACCCCTCTCTGCCACCCGCAGTCTCCGCCCGCGAAGGGGCTTCCAGTGTGTGGAAATCTTTCCTCCTTCACTGCTCCCTCCCACAGGTGCAGGTCCCGTCCCCATTCTTTTGTCTGTTTTTTCTTTTGTCCTACCCATGTATGTTGGGAGTTTCTTGCCTTTTGGGATGTCTGAGGTCTTCTGCTAGCGTTCAGTAGGTGTTCTGTAGGTGTTGTTCCACGTGTAGATGTATTTCTGATGTATTTGTGGGGAGGAAGGTGATCTCCATTTCTTACTCGTCCATCATGTTGAAGGTCTCACTCTGTATGTTTTGTCAAGCTGATAGGTGGGTTGAGTGTGAAGGTTGACAGTAAAAATTGTCACAGATAATTCTATGTTTGTCTGTTTGTTTTGCCTGAACAAATGGAAGGATGGAGTTGTCACTTGCTAAGATGGGGAAGTCTGAGGGAACCACAGGTTAGGAGGGAATAAGAGGAATTAGGTTTTAGATATTTTGAATTTAAGGTGCCAATTAGGTATCCAAAGGGAGAATAGTCAGGTAGGCAATAGAAAATATGAGTTGGGAGCTCAGTAGGGGAATCTGAGCTTGGGATAATAATTTGGGAGTCATACTATAAATTATATTGAAAGATAAGTTTGTGTGAAATTGCATAGGGAATGGATTAGAAAGAGAAGAGAAAACGTCCAAGGACTGTACTATATGGGCCATGTCGATTTTTAGCAGTTGGGGAGATGAGGAGAAAACTAGGAAGACTGAAAAGTAGAGGCCAGGGTGATAATTAAAGAGAACCCTGAGGAATGTGTACCCCAAAGCCAAGTGAAAAAAATTTTCAAAAGGTAGGACTGATTAATTAGCTAAATGATGCTGAGAATTCAAAGAACATGAAGATTTAGAACTGATTATTAGATTTTGCAAAGTAGAGATGATTGGTGACCCTAACTGTTGTGCTGACTGGAATGGGTTCCAGAATATTTTCAGGAATAAAACTCATAAAATTAAGGTATTATTAAGGAGACTTAGATGAACTATCTTTAGGCTTTCCTTGTTGAGGACTAATCCTGTCAATGGTGAAAACCTTCATAGAAAAGATGATATATTAAACTTTGGAATGTAGCATAATATAAAATAAAATAAAAGACGAAATAAAATAAATCTTTGAAATTAAGAGCTCAATATATCAATTTCAAACTTTGATTTATTCCTTTTGTCAAAATCCAGAAAGAGTGGACTTAATAAACTACCAAAAGCAGTGTAAATAAGTTTATTTTGTGTAAAAGTTAATTGAGATGTTTCATAGAAATTGAAAACATTTAGCATAACATTTATTCTGAAAAGTGTCCTTATATGTCCATCTGTTTTGCTTAGTATTTTTCTTCCATTGGTTCTTATATCTGTTGTTGTGCCAACACCAAAAACAATGTTGCTAACGGGAGAGGCCACAGCAGTGAGAGGCCCAGGTACAGCAAAAAAAAAAAAAAAAAAAAAACAATGTTGCTAAAAATAGTCCTAAAAATAGTATAGCTCTATTATAAGTCTTGAAATGTGGTAGGACAAGTCCTTGATATATGTAAATTACCCTTTACATTTCCATATATGTATTTTAGAATCAACTTGTTGGTTTCCACAAAAGGAAAAAAAGGGATTTTGATTGGATTTAATTGCATCAATAGATCAATTTGGAGCAGTGACATCTTTCTAATATTGTCTTTTAATCCATCCGTATGGCATATCCCTATATTCTTGCTTAATTTCCCATTTAATATTTTATAGATTTATTTGTAGAGGTCTTGTGTCTTTGTTTTCTTCCTGGGTATTTGGTCAGTTTTGACACTATTGTAAATGGTATAATTTTTAAAATTTCATCTTCTAATTATTGTACATAAAAATGCAGGCAAACTTTATGTTGATCTCTATTTTTTTATTTTTAAAATTTATTTTATTTTTGGCTGCATTGGGTCTTTGTTGCTGCGTGTGGGGTTTCTCTAGTTGCGGCAAGCAGGGGCTGCTCTTCATTGCAGTGCGTGGGCTTCTCATTGTGGTGGCTTCTCTTGTAGAGCATGGGCTCTAGGCACATGGGCTTCAGTAGTTGTGGCCCATGGGCTCAGTAGTTGTGGCTCATAGACTCTGGAGCGCAGGCTCAGTAGTTGTGGCACACAGGCTTAGTTGCTCCGCGGCATGAGGGATCTTCCTGGACCAGGGCTCGGACCCATGTCCCCTGCATTGGCAGGTGAATTCTTAACCACTGCACCACCGGGGAAGTCCCTATATTGATCTTATATTTAGCAACTGTGCTCATATATTCTAATAGTTTATCTGTTCATACTTTTGGGTTTTGTACATGAACAATCATATAAGACAGTTTTATTTCTTCCTTTGAAAGATTATTTCAACATTTTATTTCTTTTCTTGCCTTAATGCACTGGCTAGGATTTCTAGAACAATGTTGAATGGAAATGGCAATGATGAAAATCCTTGCCTCATCACCAATTTTGGAATGAAAGCTTTTGACCTGTTCTGATGTGTACAATGTTTACAACAAAATGTATGTTTTTCTTAGGAAGAAAAATCAATTTTTATCTGATTAAGACAGTTCCCCTGAACACCTGCTTTATTAAGAACTTTTATTATGAATGGATATTGAATTTTATCAAAACATTTTATGCTGCATGTACCAAGGTGATCATATTTTCCCCCTTTGTTCAGTTATTTGATTCTCAAATGGCAAGTCTGGCTTGGGTTCTTATCAGACTAGGTTTGCTAATATATTCTTTAGACTTTCTTCATCTATGTTCATGAATGAATATGGTTTGTAATTTTTCCATGGAAAAGAGCAAGCAGTATGAGGGCCTATTGAAAAGAATGGTTAAAATGATGGACCATGGAATATGAGCTGTATAATCATTTTTGTTTTATACACTTGATATTCTTTTAGATTTACTCAGCAGGTAAAGGACAAAAGTCAATAAATCAATAGGTTTATGGAGAGCAATAAATGTAAAATTTTCTATCTGAAGTATTAGATTACTAATCAGCCAGATAGCTCATTTTTACAGTTTTCTTTTGGTCTACCAAACTGCAGATGCTTAGTGAAGTAAATTTTTATCTTTGGCTTGCTACTGTTGAGTCACATTATGCTTTCCTCATGAAGAGGGTGCAAGATTCTAATTATTTGCAATTAAAATCCAATTCAGAATTGCAACATTCAAAAGCAGCTCTGCTTAAAGACATTGAGACATGAGACTGGGCTGCTCTCACAATGAGTACAAATGTAGGGGAAAACTGCACAAGGATGGGCCATGTTCTTGGCTGGTCTCAGCCTGTGTTCCACTATTTGTGAAGATCATTACTTCCAGAATGAAAGTTGGGCCAATGGCCAGGTCAGTGACAGATACACTGTCTCATGTGGAGAACATCCAGATCTCTGGATCTACCCCAAGAAGGCTTCTTTCTTGGGCTTTTCTTCCTTGGAAGAGAGTCAGAAAACTGAAGAGAAAAACTCCCTTCCCACTCTGATCTGTCAGGCTGCAGTTTGCAACTTCTTTTGCATAAATACAAATGTACTTGGATGTTACAGTCACTTCCTTGTGCAAGATTGATGGAAACATTCTTTCAGAAAGTGGTGATTTGTTAAATTCTGAGGTGTAGCATAAAATAAAATACCTGCTTGAAAATATGAGTTCAATCTATCTAATTTCAAAGTTGGATTTTTTCCCACTTTTGTCAAAAACTAAAAATACGGATTTAATAGAAGCTTTTACAAAAGCAATGTGAGTAAAAACTGATTCCATAATATCAATTAAGATATCACATAAAATTTTAATTTTTAACATTTTATATTCATTTAATGACTATCTTTTAATTATATCTCAGAGTTTTTCAGTGTTATATTTACTTTGGAAAACACCTTTAATATTCCTTATTTTAAAAAATCTTTCAAGCAAATATTAAAGGTTCAAAGAATATTTCATATAAGAATTCTATTTTCAGTCAAAGCTGTTTCAGGAATTTTAGAGTCAGGAGAAGTAGATATATAGTTTAAGAAATAAATTGTAATGACCAGAGTAGCATTGGAATAAAGAATGAGTTTAAGTATAACCTTAGATTACATTTTAGATTTTTATGAGTTATAACTTTATTTTCCAAAAATATCCAAGACATAAATTATAGTTAATAGCACAAAAGGAAGTGCTCATCTAGGATTTTAATGAGTTACTTAGTAATAGTGTAGAAAATAGTATTATATCAATACTTGAATTGATAGAGCAAATTGGGTATAATGCTTATATAAGTGCCTATTTTGAACTAAGTTTGCACTTTGGGAGGTGTTTTAGAATGCTTAGTTAGTACTTAAAATTACCTCAAGGAAGTTCTGGAGTGATTCCACATGAATCAGATTGTCAGATAATATGGGAAAACTGAGCTCTAGGAGCAACTTATGCAAAGTTTGAAAAACAGAGGGAGTTATGTTATCTACTGTTAAATAATAGTAAGTGGATATGGTTTAGGAGTGGCTTGCCATGAAGGCTCATCTGAAAACAAGAAGATAAGATTGATAAGGTAGAATTCCGTACTGGTGTCCATTTTAATAGTGTTATGCTATATTCTAATTTTAGCAGCCATGAACCCTTGCAAAATAAACTCACTTCATATCAATGTGATATGTAGTGTTCAGCATGAATTCTGAATAACTAATTTTTCTTTAAAGAATGAAATGATACATTTCATTTATATGTTCAATTCCTAGGGTATAAATTTAACTCATTGATAAGATTTTCAAACACCTTTTCAAGCAGTAATGGAGTAGGAGTTTGGAATATCACATTGTTATATATGTAATTGTACACCTAAATTCTTCTGATATTTGTGTTGGTTGGTTAGTTTGTCTTAGTCTCACTTTGCTTAGAATTTCTGATAAGGGATAGGATTTGAAGATGCGAAAAGGCACAAAATGCAAAGGGCAATACAAGTGTTCCTCTTTTATAACCATCAAGTGTAGAGGTTGGGATGCCAAAAGCTGAAAAGAGACAACTGGTGTGTATTCCTTTCCATTAAAAAAAACCTTAAAGGTTTTGAATTTATGAATGAATATGTGCCTGTTTTCAACTCTTTTTTAAATTTTTAAAAATTTTTTGTGGTATGTGGGCCTCTCACTGTTGTGGCCTCTCCCGTTGCAGAGCACAGGCTCCGGATGCACAGGCTCAGCGGCCATGGCTCACGGGCCTAGCCGCTCTGCAGCATGTGGGATCTTCCCGGATCGGGGCACGATCCCGTGTCCCCTGCATCGGCAGGTAGACTCTCAACCACTGTGCCACCAGGGAAGCCCTCAACTCTTTTTTTTTTTTTTTAAATTAATTAATTTATTTGACTGCACCAGGTCTTAGTTGCAGCACGTGGGATCTTTAGTTGCAGCATATGGGATCTTTAGTTGCAGCATGTGCAGGATCTTTAGCTGTGGCATGCGAACTCTTAGTTGCAGCATGTGGGATCTAATTCCCTGACCAGGGATTGAGCCTGAGCCCCCTGCATTGGGAGCGTCGAGTCTTAGCCACTGGACCACCAGGGAAGTCCCTCAGCTCTTGATCTATGCAAGAATCCTTGATCAGCTTGTTAGGGAAATTGTCTTCTACACCTTTAGAGTAAGCCCCTAGGGTTCACTTCTTGAGAATATGGAAGAAGAAAGGGTATTTACTCTGTAATATTTGACCAGTGTGCCCTTTGCCCTGTCAGCATACATAGCAGAAGGAACTAGAATTTCTTGCTGGATATAGGATTAATGTGAGTAATTTGGGGGTTTCCAGTGCCCTCTTTTCTTCTCTCTGAGGGCCAGTAGAGTAAAATGACAGTACCAGGTCTGTCTCAAGTCTATGCAAGTTTGAGCTAAATCCCTTTATATCCAAATCTTGGCTCAACTCTATGATTCTGTAATACAAAGAAGACTAGACCCCGTATTTTCATTATGACTAGCTAGTTCCTCTTTTAATTTTGTAGGAGGCAGGATTTTCCATTATGACCTTGGTTACTAAATTCTTAACATTATGCATATATTACCCACATATGACTTTTAGAAGAGTCATGTGATGTGGAATTCAGATGTAATAATTGATATTGAGGAAATATGAATTCATCTCTTTGTTATGCCACTTATTTAGTTGGTGGCTGTTGAAATTTTATGTAACCCGTGTCACATCTCTTTTAAAAAGTGTACTGTAATAGTAGCTGATTCAGGGATGCAATGAGGACTAATGACGTAATGATTCTTTTATATTTCAGGTTTCAGCTGGCCACAGGCAAGTCCATAATCTTCTGCATATTTATTACTAGTAGGTGGAGTTCTAATTATTAATTTGTGAACTGCTTTTAAATAAAGCACTATAAAATATTTCATAATCTAAGTGCCATAATTCTATAATAGTGGTTGAGATTTCTAATATTGACAAATCAGAGAGCTATAGATTTGTATAAATTTTTATGTTATGGAATATTACTATTAAAAAATATGTTCTGGAATTATATTTATAAGCTATGTTAGCATGGGCAGTTTACTTGACTCTTCCTCACTTTCTTCATATATAAAGTGAAGATAATCACAATACCTACCTTATAAAGTTATTGTTAATAATAAGAGATAATTTGTGTGAAATGTACAAGTACCTGGTACATTGTAAGCAGTCACTGAGTATTATGTTTGCCATTATTGCTGCTAATAGTATTAATAAGAAAACTCAATAGGGTTGCAACATAGGACATTTAATAGATCCAGAAAACAGTTTAAACCATGAGAAAATATAATTTAGATTTCACAGTATACCTGCTATGATCATCCTTTATTTCAAGGCACACCCAGTTCTTTGAGCTGTATTTAACAGGTAGTTTGAAATGTTGATGGTCTAGAATAAGCTTCATTTGATTTCATGCCATCATTTTTTAAATGGATGGTTAGGTGCTATTGGAGAAGTATAAAATTTGTTTACTCATCTGGTCAAATACAGAGCATGAGTATCAGTTCCAGCCTCAGCCCAGAGACTGGAGTAAATGTTGTACTTGATATTAGGAGAGTCAGAGGCAATCTCTCTTGTCTTTGAATTGCTGCTGCACTTCATGATTAGTATTACCCCTTCTCTGATGTTCTGGTCTGATAACTCTTTTGTCTTGTTCCTCAGTGTATTCCTTTCTTCTGTCTCTCTCCTTCTGTCTTCCTTTTCTCCATCTCACCTCCAACTTTCTATCATCCTCATTTTCTTTCTCTTAATCCTTTTCCCTTCTTTCCATGAACATTTGTTGAGCACATACAAAGGGCAGAACACATTACCCAGTAGTGTTCCCAGGCTTTAGGGAGGGTATAGCTTGATGGTAGTGGGGATGACTGTGTTTAGTGGTAGGCTGATGGGGAGGGGCTTGGACTTCATCTTATGGGCAATGAGGATCCATTGTAATTTCTTGAATAAGGGTGAGATAAAAGAGATGTTTCTAAAAATTAATCTTTTTGGATACCAATGAAGGATGAATGGGAGGGAGAAGAGATTGAAGATAGTGGGACCGTTTGGAGACTCTTTGATTCTTATTTTGCATTTATGATTCCAGCAGTGTTGCTCTAAAGTGAGAAAGACCTGAATGAAGTTAGAGGCAACAATATTGTTGCCAACAGGAGCAATACAGGGAGCATTTTGAAGGAGAAGTGGCAAAACTTGGTGACCAGATGCAAAGGGTAAAGGAAGGATAGGAAGAACTCAATGGTGGTGTACAGTTTAGTGTCAGTATAGTATTTGGAAGTTATTGCTCACATTAATACAAATGAGGAAACTGGGAATGGGAAAAGAAAATTCCCTCATTTTTATATATTTTGAGTATGAGGTACCAGTAAGACATTCAAGTCAAATTATGGGCTTCTAATTTCATTATTTGAGAAAATTTTTAGTAGTTTATACTCTTATAGATTATAACTTAATCTCCTTGCATTCTAGAATACACTATGCTGTTTTAAGGGTTATATTCACTGATGTAATTTTAAGTATTTTATGTTCTAGTAAGTAGATTATCATTGTTGCATGATGTTTGAGATGTGGTGGTTTGGTCTAAATTAGTTTTGGGTCACAATACACTTGTTATTAATAAAGGACAAGACGTTGTTTAAACATTTGAGTCAATGGAACATAGAAAGACAAGCATTGCATAGAAATGATGTAATTGAATTGGCAAATGAGCTTTGAATAATGCCCATTTATTTAGGATATATGGAAAGGTTACATTATCATTATTTGTTATACTTCTTCAGTATAAATATCAGAAAAAAGATAATGAGATAAAACATTTATCCTATAAAATAGTTATAGATACTGTTTTAAAAAATAATATTGTAATTAAAATAAACAGTAAACAAATTCATTGTAATGATTTAAAGGGCATTGAGATTTAATGAAAGAATTTAATAATTGTTCAGTCACACTATCCATATGACCAGTGCTAAAAGTTTGAGGTATATATTTCTATATCTTTTTGGCTCATTTTATAAAATTTTATGAGTATATATCAATATTTTGTGAAAGTTTGTTTTCACAAAAATGAGAACATACTATTCATATTGTTCTGCCACTTACACATTTTACTTAAAAATGCATCATGAACATCCTTCCTTATAAAAACACATAGACCTCATTCTTTTTTTTTCACAGCCGCATAACATTCTGTTGTTGAATTATTCCTGTGCTGAGGATTCTTGGTTTTAAAAGTTTTAAATTGCGTCTCTTGGTTTTTTTAGTTACCAAAGCCATTTGTCTTTGCAAAATTATATTTGCAAAATCAAATCAAAACAATAGTGAAGAAAACTTTCACCCTAATATTCATTCTGTATATTTCATTTTATTGTCTTACTGCTTTAGCATTACCAAAACAATACTGTATGATAGTGATGAGAGCTGTCCTATTATTTTAACGGCAGTTAGTTTTGTAAATTACTGTTTGTTAAGGACTTGTTAATAATATAATGCAAGTCATGAAGATATGAACCAATACGAAATATAGGATTTGGACAACAACTTATACATGGCCACACAGTTCCTCTGTCACCCACCCTCTCATTCATCCACCTACCTCCCCTCACTTGAGGCATCATTCTGAATGTCATGTTTGTCATTGCTTTGCTTTTAATGTAGTGTTATTACATCCATAGATATTTCTTAAGGTATATATCTTTTAGCTTTTAAGCTATATAAAAATATGTTGTATTTAATTTTTTCCACTTTTGTCACTTATAGTGACAAAATAGATTTATACTGTTGTGTGTTGAACTATGAAATTAGATTTCTTCTAAATTATTCAATGATTTTGACAGAGTCCTCTAGAATATTCTTATCATTATTTCATTTGCTATAGAGATTAAACTCTTGAGATCTGTACTGATAACACTGTATTTGTTGTTAAATTATGGTTTTCTTTCTTTTTTCCTTTAACCTTCATTGTCAAGGAGTATGTTTTAGGGGTTAAAACTGCTGACTCTGGAGCCAGATCCCCAGGATTTAAATCTTAGATGTGCTACTTATTAGTTACATAGGGCTGGATTTTACTAACCCAATTCTATAAAGCTTTTGCTTTTTGATAGGCAAATTTAAACTACCTTTATTATGATATGAACTATTTAGTTAGTTTTATCTGTTTTCATTTTCAGCTTTATCAGTGATTAACTGTTTATGTGAGTTCTGTAATCTGTTTATATTGTAGATTCCTCATTTATAAAATGGGATTAACAATAGTACTTATTTTGTATGCCACTATTAAATTAGTTAATACAAATAAATTTGTCAGAAATGTACAGCTGATCCTTGAACAAGGCGGGGGTTTGGGGTGCTGACCCCCGCTCAGTGGAAAATCCGCATATATCTTCATAGTTGGCTCTCCATATCTGTGGTTCTGCACCCGTGGATTCAACCAACTGCAGATCATAGTACTATAGTACCTATTTATTGAAAAACATCCACGTATAAGTGGACCCACACAGCTCATACCCATGTTGTTCAAGTCTCTTCTGTACTCGGCTTATAATAACCAATATATTGTGTTATTTGTATTTCATATTAATGATATTCTGATTTCTTTTTTCTCCATTTCCTTACTTTTGCTGAGTTTCCTTTTCTTAAGTCATCCCCCACACTTTTGAAATTAGAAGTTCTACTGAGTATCTTCTTCCTTTGGTGATGTGATTATTTTAACAATTGTATATACACACACCTGATACTTGCTGATAATAAAAGTAAATAATAATTATAGCCTTTTTTGCACGAAGCTATGTGACCTATCCCAGTTCCTTCTTGCCCCACTGAAATTTTCCAAAGTGAATATGCCACTTTTCACCATCTCCAGCAGTATACGAGAGGTTCATGGTAATAACATTATATTACCATGCCTTGTTATTTTCAATATTTTTCATTTTAGCCATTTGGGAGGGTAAATAGTCAAGTTTCATTGTGTTTTTTTTTTTTTTTTTTTTTTTTTTTGCGGTACGCTGGCCTCTCACTGCTGTGGCCTCTCCCGTTACGGAGCACAGGCTCCGGACGCGCAGGCTCAGCGGCCATGGCTCACGGGCCCAGCTGCTCTGCGGCATGTGGGATCTTCCCGGACCGGGGCGCGAACCCGTGTCCCCTGCATCGGCAGGCGGACTCTCAACCACTGCGCCACCAGGGAAGCCCTCATTGTGTTTTAATGTGCATTTCCCTGATTATCGATAAATTTTTGGCACTTTTTTCATATATTTATTGCCTTTGACTTTTGTCTTTTGTGAGGTATTCAACTCTCCTATTTTTGTCTTATTTCTTATTTGCAGTGGTTAATTATATAATCTGCATATAAGCCCTTTATTTATTTATTTTTTTAATAGATCTTTATTAGAGTATAATTGCTTAGCAATACTGTGTTAGTTTCTGTTGTACAACAAAGTGAATCAGCTATACGTATACATATATCCCCATATCTCCTCCCTCTTGAGTGTCCCTCCCACCCTCCCTGTCCCACCCCTCTAGGTCATCGCAAAGCACCAAGCTGATTTCCCTGTGCTATGCTGCTGCTTTCCACTAGCTAACTATTTTACATTCAGTAGTGTATATATGTCGATGCTACTCTCATTTTGCCCCAGCTTCCCCCTCTTCCCCTGTGTCCTCAGTCCATTCTCTATGTCTATGTCTTTATTCCTGTCCTGCCCCTAGGTTCTTCAGAACCACTTTTTTTTTAGATTCCATATATATGTATTAGCCTATGGTATTCGTTTTTCTCTTTCTGACTTACTTCACTCTGTATGACAGAATCTAAGTACATCCACCACACTACAAATAACTCAATTTTGTTTCTTTTTATGGCTGAGTAATATTCCATTGTATGTATGTGCCACATCTCCTTTATCCATTCATCTGTAGATGGACATTTAGGTTGCTTCCATGTCCTGGCTATTGTAAATAGTGCTGTAGTGAACATTGTGGTACATGTCTCTTTTTGAATTATGGTTTTCTCAGGGTATATGCCCAGTAGTGGGATTGCTGGGTCATATGGTAGTTCTATCTTTAATTTTTTAAGGAACCTCCATACTGTTCTCCATAGTGGTTGTATCAATTTACATTCCTACTAACAGTGCAGGAGGGTTCCTTTTTTCACCATACCTTTTCCAGCATTTATTTTTTTCTAGATTTTTTGATAATGGCCGTTCTGACCGGTGTGAGGTGATACCTCATTGTAGTTTTGATTTGCATTTCTCTGATAGTGATGTTGAGCATCTTTTCATGTGCCTCTTGGCCATCTGTATGTCTTCTTTGGTGAAATGTCTATTTAGATCTTCCACCCATTTTTTAATTGAATTGTTTGTTTTTTTGATATTGAACTCCATGAGCTGTTTGTATATTTTAGAGATTAATCCTTTGTCCATTGTTTCAATGAGCTGTTTGTATATTTTAGAGATTAATCCTTTGTCCATTGTTTCAATGAGCTGTTTGTATGTTTTGGAGATTAATGCTTTGTACGTTGTTTCATTTGCAAAGATTTTCTCCCATTCTAAGTGTTGTCTTTTAATCTTGTTTATGGTTTCCTTTGCTGTGCAAAAGCTTTTAAGCTTAATTACGTCCCATTTGTTTATTTTTGTTTTTATTTCCATTACTCTAGAAGGTGGGTCAAAAGAGATCTTGCTGTGGTTTATGTCAAAGAGTATTTTTCCTATGTTTTTCTCTGAGGTTTATAGTGTCTGGTCTTACATTTAGGTCTGTAATCCATTTGGAGTTTATTTTTGTGTATGGTGTTAGGTAGTGTTCTAATTTCATTCTCTTACATGTAGCTGTCCAGTTTTCCCAGCACCAATTATTGAAGAGTCTGTCTCTTCTCCTTTGTATGTTCTTGCCTCCTTTGTCATATATTAGGTGACCATATATGCGTGGGTTTATCTCTGGGCTTTCTATCCTGTATGATTGATCTATATTTCTGTTTTTGTGCCAGTACCATATTGTCTTGATTACTGTAGCTTGTAGTATAGTTTGAGGTTGGGGGGCTTGATTCTTCCAGCTCCATTTTTCTTTATCAAAATTGCTTTGGCTATTCGGGGTCTTTTTTGTTTCCATATGAATTGTAAAATTTTTTGTTCTAGTCCTGTGAAAAATGCCATTGGTAGTTTGATAGGGATTGCATTGAATCTGTAGATTGCTTTGGGTAGTATCGGCATTTTCACAATGTTGATTCTTCCAATCCAAGAACATGGTATATTTTTCCATCTGTTTATATCATCTGGTGATTTCTTTTGTCAGTGTTTTAGAGTTTTCTGGGTACAAGTCTTTTGCTTCCTTAGGTAGGTTTATTCCTAGGTATTTTATTCTTTTTGTTGCAGTGTTAAATGAGATTGTTTCTTTAATTTCTTTTTCTGATTTTTCATCATTCGTGTATAGGAATGCCAGAGATTTCTGTGCATTAATTTTGTATCCTGAAACCTTATCAAATTCATTGATTAGTTCTAGTATTTTTCTGGTGGCATTTTTAGGATTATCCATGTATAGTATCATGTCATCTGCGAACAGTGACAGTTTTACTTCTTCTTTTCCAATTTGTATTCCTTTTATTTCTTTTTCTTCTCTGATTGCCATGGCTAGGACTTCCAAAACTATGTTGAATAAGAGTGGGGAGAGTGGACCTCCTTGTCTTCTTCCTGATCTTAGTGGAAATGCTTTCAGTTTTTCACCATTGAGTATGATGTTTGCTGTGGGTTTGTCATATATGGCCTTTATTATGTTGAGGTAGGTTCCCTCTGTGCCCATTTTCTAGAGAGTTTTTATCATAAATGGGTGTTGAATTTTGTCAAAAGCTTTGTCTGCATCTATTGAGATGATCATATTTTTTCCCTTGATTTGTTGATATGGTGTATCACATTGATTGATTTGCATATATTGAAGAATCCTTGCATTCCTGGGATAAACCCCACTTGACCATGGTGTGTGATCCTTTTAATATGTTGTTGGATTCTGTTTGCTAGAATTTTGTTCAGGATTTTTGCATCTATATTCATCAGTGATATTGGTCTACAGTTTTCTTTTTTTGTGATATCTTTTTCTGGTTTTGGTATCAGGGTGATGGTGGCTTCGTAGAATGAATTTGGGAGTGTTCATCCCTCTGCAATTTTTGGAAGAGTTTGAGAGAGATCAGTGTTAGCTCTTCTCTAAATACTTGATAGAATTCACCTGTGAAGCCATCTGGTCCTGAGCTTTTGTTTGTTGGAATATTTTTAATTACAGTTTCAATTTCATTACTTTTGATAGGTCTGTTTATATTTTCTATTCTTCCTGGTTCATTCTTGGAAAATTGTACCTTTCCAAGAATTTGTCCATTTCTTCGTGGTTGTCCATTTTATTGGCATATAGTTGTTTGTAGTAGTCTCTTATAATCCTTTGTATTTCTGCGGTGTCAGTTGTGATTTCTCCTTTTTCATTTCTAATTTTATTGATTTGCTCTCCCTTTTTTTCTTGATGAGTCTGGCTAATGGTTTATCAATTTCTTTTATCTTCTCAAAGGACCAGCTTTTAGTTTTATTGATCTTTGCTATTGTTTTCTTCATTCCTATTTCATTTATTTCTGCTCTGATCTTTATGATTTATTTCCTTCTACTGACTTTGTGTTTTGTTTGTTCTTCTTTCTCTAGTTGCTTTAAGTGTAAGGTTAGATTGTTTATTTGAGATTCTTCTTGTTTTTTGTTGTGAGATTGATTTGCTATAAACTTCCCTCTTAGAACTGCTTTTGCTGTGTCCCATAGGTTTTGGGTCGTTGTGGTTTTGTTTCATTTGTTTCTATGTATTTTTTTTATTTCTTCTTTGATTTCTTCAGTGATCTCTTGGTTATTTAGTAGTGCACTGTTTAGCCTCTATGTATTTGTGGTTTTTACAGTGTGTTTCCTCTAATTAATTTCCAGTCTCATAGCGTGTGGTCAGAAAAGATGCTTGATATGATTTTAATTTTCTTAAATTTTCCAGGGCTTGATTTGTGGCCTAAGATATGATCTATCCTGGAGAATGTTCCATGAGCACTTGAGAAGAAAGTGTATTCTGTTGTTTTTGGATGGAATGTCCTATAAATATCAATTAAGTCCATCTGGTCTAATATGTCACTTAAAGCTTGTGTTTCCTTATTAATTTTCTGTTTGGATGATCTGCCCATTGGTGAAAGTGGGGTGTTAAAGTCCCCTACTATTATTGTGTTACTGTCGATTTCTCCTTTCATGGTTGTTAGCATTTGCCTTATGTATTGAGGTGCTCCTATGTTGGGTGCATAAACACTTATAACTGTTATATCTTCTTCTTGGATTGATCCCTTGATCATTATTAGTTTCCTTTCTTATCTCTTGTAACAGTCTTTATTGTAAAGTCTATTTTATCTGATATGAGTATTGCTTCTGCAGCTTTCTTTTGATTTCCATTTGCATGGAATATCTTTTTCCATCCTTTCACTTTGAAGTGGGTCTCTTGTAGACAGCATATAGGTGGGTCTTGTTTTTGTATCTATTCACCCAGTCTGTGTCTTTTGGTTGGGGCATTTAATCCGTTTACGTTCAATGTTATTATCAATATGTATGTTCCTATTTCCATTTTCTTGATTGTTTTGGGTTTGTTTTTGTGAGTCTTTTTCTTCTCTTGTGTTTCCCGCCTAGAGAAGTTTCTTTTGCATTTGTTGTAAAGCTGGTTTGATGGTCCTGAATTCTCTTAACTCTTGCTTGTCTGAAAATCTTTTGATTTCTCCATCAAATCTGAGTGAGATCCTTGATGGGTAGAGTAATCTTGGTTGTAGGTTTTTTCCCTTTCATCACTTTAAGTATATCCTGCCATTCCCTTCTGGCCTGCAGAGTTTCTGCTGAAAAATCAGCTGATACCTTATGGGGATTCTTTTGTATGTTATTTTTTGTTTTTCCCTTGCTGCTTTTAATATTTTTTCTTTCAATTTAATTTTTGTTAGTTTGATTAATATGTGCTTTGGTGTGTTTCTCCTAGGCTTTATCCTGTATGGAACTCTCTGTGTTTCCTGCACTTGGGTGACTATTTCCTTTCCCATGTTAGGGAAGTTTTCTACTATAATCTCTTCAAATATTTTCTCAGACCCTTTCTTCTCTTCTTCTTCTGGGACCCCATAATTCGAATGTTGGTGCATTTAGTATGTCCCAGAGGTCTCTTAGATTGTCTTCAATTCTTTCTCATTTTTCTTTGTTCTGCTCCTCGCCAGATATTTCCACCATTTTGTCTTCCCGCTCACTTATTCGTTCTTCTGCCTCAGTTATTCTGTTATTGATTCCTTCTAGTGTATTTCATTTCAGTTATTGTGTTATCCATCTCTGTTTGCTTGTTCTTTAGTTCTTCTAGATCTTTGTTAAACATTTCTTGTATTTTCTCAATCTGTGCCTCCATTCTTTTTCCGAGATTCTGGATCATCTTTACTATCATTACTCTGAATTCTTTTTCAGCAGATCGCCTATTGCTTTTTCATTTATTTTGTCTTGCAGGTTTTTACCTTGCTCCTTCATCTGTGACATATTTTTTGCTATCTAATTTTATTTTTTCCTCTTTTTTATGAGTGGGATTGTGTTAATGGTTGTTTGGCCTAAGGCTTTGAACCCTGGAGTGTGTAGGCTGTTGAGTAGAGCTGGGCCTTGGTGCTGTGATGAGGACCTCTGGGAAACCTCACTCCGATGAATATTCCCTGGGGTCTGAGGTTCTCTGGTAGTCCAGTGGTTTGGACTTGGAGCTCCCACCACAGGAGCTTCTGCCCGACCCCCAGCTCGTGAATCAAGATCCCGCAAGCCATGCGGGGGTGCAAAATTATCCAGCTATGTTAGAAAAAATATAAAAATAAAAATATAGATGAAACAACAACTGGAAGGTAAAACAGAACCGCAATAGTAAAAAGGAAGAGGAGGAAAATGAAAAAGTCGTAAAGGCCTTGGCTGTGGAGGGCAGGGCCTAAGCAGGGGTGAGGTTTGGGCATATGCTTAGTACCCACAGGGCTGGAAATGGCGGGGTGGGTTGGGGTGTGGGGGTTGGGGCTTAGGCTCAACAGAACAGAAGAGGCCCAGGTGTGCCCCCCACCCCTGGTCTCAGAGGGTGGGGGACCCCACCAGGGAGGCCAGTAGGCTTCCTGGGCTCAAGTGGGTGGGGAAAATGCCCTCAGCTCCTCTCCTGCTCCTCCTGTCCTGGAGGATCCCTCCCATCTGCCTCTCCTGATCTCCCTGGCTGCCCTCCTATGCTCTCAGGACCCACGTGGCCTGGAAGGGGCTTTAGAGGGTGGGGGACTGGCTTGGGAACTCAACAGGCTCCCCATGCTCAATTTGGTGGGGCAAACACGCTCCACTCCTTTCCTGCTCCTCTGGTCCTGGAGGGCCCCTCCTGCCTGCCTCTCCTGTTCTCTCCTGTCCTCCCTTCTATGCCCCCAAGACCAACCCAGACCAGAGGGGACCTCTGAGGGCGTAGCACCGGGCCCGAGAGCCAGGCAGACTTCCCCAGCTGATTGGGCAAGGGAGATGCTGGGTCTGTTCCCCCCAGTCCGAGCCCCTGAGGGTCCCTCCAGGCATGGGAATCCCCCCCCTCAGTCATCCCTCAGGGGCACCAGTTCTGTCTGGCCTCCACTTCTCCTCCCTGCTCAGTGCCCCCACGTCCTACCAGTTTGCTTGGGGGTTCTTCCTGTCTCCTTGGGCGTCGGGGTCTCCTACCGACATCCGGCAGGCAACCTAATTGTGGGGAGATGTGAACTCTGCGTCTTTCCACACTGCCATCTTGACTCCTCAAGCCCTTTATTTTTATTTATTGTGGATACCTTCTCCTACTCCCATAGTGGTAAACACAAATTCAAAGTCTTAACTTACTCAAATGAAGAGTCTTTATGGTTAGTATTTTTTGTGTCCTAAAGAGTCCTGTTTTAAAAATAAAAACCAGATCTTGAAGGTATTCTGATATATCGTCATTTAAAATCCTCATAAAACATGTTTGGGATCTTTCTCCCTCTTTTTTTTTTTAATTCTTAGAAAAGTATTTGAGAAAGTAGAGCTATTTCTTCTTTAAATGTTTAATCATATTTACTGGTGAAGCCCTTTGAGACTGGATTTTGATTAGAGTTCAATTTTTTTAAAGTTATGTGGCTATTAGGCTTTCTAATTCTTTATGGGTCAGTTTTGATATTGTATTTTTTTCAGAAATGTTCTAGAAAACATTTCTGAATTTTTTTGCATCAAGCTGTTTATAATGTCTTCTTAATGTTTACAGGATCCTGATATTTGCTATTTTTTCCTTTTTCAATTGATTAATTACTCCAGAATTGAATTTAAAATTTATATATTCTTTTGTTGTAGAGACTTTTTTTTTTCTGTGCTATATTACTATATCCAGTGTTTTCATTCCAGTTTGGAATTCTATTTGTTTCTTTCATTATTTCAGCCTGCAAAGGACCACCTATTCTAACTTACTGTCAGTCTGACTCCTTCAAGATATAGTGCTTCATCAGATGTGTTGTTTAACTTACTATTAGCCAGTGAGATGTTTGATTTCTTAGCACCCAGGCTGGACAGACTTTGGGAGCTATCTCAGGTAGTGAGATATTGACAGGCCCTGGTAACTAACCATTCAACTTTGTTTCTATGATTTTGACTATTTTAGATACCTTGTAAGTGGAATCATACAGGATTTGTATTTTTGTGGCTGGCTTATTTTTAGTTAGCATACTATCCTCAAGGTTCATCCATGTCAGAGCATGAAATAATTTCCTTTTTTAAGACTGAATAATCCATTTTATACATATACCACATTTCATTTATACATTTATCTATCAATAGATATTTGGGTTGCTTCCACCCTTTGGCTGTTGTGAATAATGCTGCAATGAACATGGATGTGCAACTATTACTTCAAGACCCTGTTTTTAATTTGTTTGGATATATACTGAGATGTAGAATTGCTGGATCATATGGTAGTTCTATATGTAAAATTTTTAAGTACTTTTATACTGTTACCCATAGCGGTTGCACCATTTTATAATCTTACCAACAGTTCACAAAGGTTCCAATTTCTCCATATCCTCATTGACACTTATTTTCTGTTTTTTTAAAATAGTTGCCATCCTAATGGGTGTGAAATGATATCTGTTTGTAGTTTTGATTTGCATTTCTCTAATGATAAGTGATGTTGAGCATCTTTTTTTATGTGCTTGTTGTCCATTTTTATATTCTCTTTGGTAAAATGTCTATTCAAGTCCTTTTACCATTTAAGAAATCAGGTTATTTTTATTGAGTTGTAAGAGTTTATATATATATTCTGTATATTACCTACTTAACTCCTTATCAGATATGATTTGCAAATATCTTCTCCCATTCAATAGGTTGCATTTTCACTCTGTGGATTGTGTTCTGTAATGCACATACATTTTTAAGTTTGTAGTCATATTTGTCTATTTTTTGCATTTATTGCCTGTGCTTTGGTGTCACATTCAAATCATCATTGCCAAACCAACTGTCATGAAGCTTTTCCTCTGTTTTCTTTTAGGAGTTTCAAAGTTTTAGGTCTTTCTTTTAGATCTTAATCCATTTTGAGTTAATTTTTTTTTTTTTTTTTGCGATACGCGGGCCTCTCACTGTTGTGGCCTCTCCCGTTGCGGACCACAGGCTCCGGACATGCAGGCTCAGTGGCCATGGCTCACAGGCCCAGCCACTCCACAGCATGTGGGATCTTCCTGGACTGGGGCATGAACCCATGTCCCCTGCATCGGCAGGCGGCCTCTCAACCACTGCACCATCAGGGAAGCCCTTGAGTTAATTTTTATATATGTTGTAAGATAAGGTCCAGTTTCATTATTCTACATGGAGATATCTAGTTTTCCCAACACCATTCGTTGAGGAGCCTGTTCTTTCTCCATGGAGTATCCTTGGCACCCTTGTCAAAGGTCATTTGACCGTATATGTGAGGGTTTATTTCTTGGTTCTTTATTTTGTTCCATTGGTCATGCTATGGACATTCTTATACAAGTGTTTTGTGGATATATATTTTCCCTCTCTTAGGTATGTATCTAGGAGTGTAATTGCAGGGCTGTGGGGTACATGTGTAACTTAACTTAGAAATTGCCAGATAGTGTTCCAAAGTGTCTGTACCAACACTTGGTATTATCAGTCTTTTAAGTTTTAGCCATTTTGGTAAGGTTGAGTCACTTTTTTTGTCTTTTGGTTGAATTGTTATTTAAGAACAAATTTAAGGTAACTTTAAGTGCTTCAATATGTGTTCATTTATTTTCTTCTCTTCCCACGAGAGTGTAAGCCTTATTAGATGCTGTTTGCTCCTCAGTTTCTAAATGTTTGCTGACATAGAGTAGGTACTCAATGAAAATTTATTTTGAATGAATGAAGTGGGTGAAAAAATAAAACATGAATATTTAGCTTCTTTCTGATAAATCTGAGATTTGTATTCATCAGATATATCTGGGATCTTCTCCAGGGTCTAATAATTATTCATGGATATTTTGGTGGTTGAATCACCCTAGGAAAAATATGGCAGGACAAAGTTTTAGGAATGTATATTCAGTTTGCCAGATTCCCACAATCTCCCACTGAGATGAATTTTAAAACTTAAGAGCATAGTAGCATTAAAAGGCAGGATGGTTTTAAGAATTAGAAAAAGTAGTTCATCTGTGGAAACATTGTTCAAGGACTTTTGTTTCTTTTTTTACAACCATAGGATTACTGCTAATTTTAAGTGAAATGAATTATTTCTGTAATATAGTTTTATATTTTGTCTAATCCTTATAGTACAACTAAATCTTGATTGTTGTGGTATTGATGATTTGCCTTATGAACTATTCAGGACCTTTTATTTCTTCTTACCTGATATCTTTGGTCCACTTTTCTGTTCTAAATAGTTTAACTAAACAATTATAAGAGAAAAATAAGAAAGAGAGTAGAGGAATAAATTTAAAGAGAAGGAAAGAGGACAAACACTCATGCTGCCTATGAATATTTTTCCATTAGCACAAATAAGAATTTAGAAGTGACTTTTATAAATGCATAGGACTTCAAGTAGTTGTCATAATAATCCATAAGGTTTCAGCAGTTTTAACACTGTATTTATATATAAAGAAATGTAATAAAAATAATCAGGTATTTCATATAATCAAGTATTATACAATTTATATCAACCTTTGTCTTTCTGGGTTTGAAAAGCCATCTGTTGTTATATGGGTTCATTTTCTGCTGGTGTTCTTCACATGCTGTATAACAAAAAATATGTTTCTTTTCTGTATTTTGTGAAGTTTCATCCTACAAAATACTCCTCTGTAATGAGATTAGATGCAATCAGTGGCTTGAGGACCTAATTTACCTACTGAAAAAAACATAAGTTCTCCTTGATTTGTTTTTATTGTCTGCCCAGTGGTTAATATATGTTTTGAATAGTCATAGCTGTTAAAATAAGACTTACATACAGTTTTGTTAGTGCAATCTATGAAAATGTGAACATTATATTACTATGAGTAGTAATGCTTATGATAATACGGTATAACACTTTAAAATAATTTCTTTTTGTCCTTTTATTTCATATTGGAAGCAGGTGTGTAAGTATTCAATATTTTTGGTTATTCTATTCTGTGCAGTATTTTGAGTCACCTCCAACTTAATGACTCCACATTGTTGTGTTCTTCCCCCACCAGAAAGTCAAATAAAGAAAACCACTTTACCCTTTCATAACTACAGCGACATGAATGAAGATCTTAATATAAAGGAGGAAATAGTTTTAGGAGACTCTTCAAAAAATATATCATTGAAAGATGAAAGAAGTCAATTACATTCCAGGAAAAAACGTTTTTTATCATATCCAAGATACGTGGAAGTTATGGTTACAGCTGATGCTAAAATGGTTCATCATCATGGACAGAATTTGCAGCACTACGTACTAACTCTAATGTCAATTGTAAGTAAACTTAACGAGTCCTTTGTATTTCCTAAAATGTTTAACATAATATTTTTTCACATTTAATTAAAATGTTTTCCCAAACTTTAGATGTAAGCAAATTGTCTATATTTAAGCCAAAAATATTTCATTGAAATTTAGTTTAAATAGATGTATATAGCAAGTATCCCATTCTGTTACTTGGACAGTTTTCTAAAAAATCTAAAATCTTTGAAACAAGCCACTTACAGAAATTGCTTGAATCTTTACTTCATCACATGAATGGCTTCTGCCCCCTAGTGACAGGGAAGATCTTAGTAGAACTGATCTTTTGCCCTTTGAATCTGAAGTTTTAAACCTTATCTTATTTCTGCACAGAAGGAGGGGATACTAATTTTACTACTACTGCATTCGCCAAATCAAATTGGGACACATGATATTTTAAGTTATAAAAGTATTATGGCAATAAAAGGATAACCTATTACTAATAGAGCTGCTTTAGCAAATTTGGGGTGTAAGATCACTGTAGTTATAAGAGCTTTTGAGCTGATGTTAATATCTATTTGAGTAATGGTGGTGCCAGTATCGTTAGAGCAGAATTCTAGTGCCAGTAAAGAACACCGGTTTTGTGTTAGTGGTAGCAGTCTATGTCCTATATACATGTACGTATATAGGCACCCGTATACATATATACACACATATACCTACTGTCTGGGACATTGCTGGATTAAGTCCTGCTGTTTTGAAGTAATTACTAAAAGTACCTCTTTCATTCTCAGGAGTATCTTTGTTTAGTTGATGAATTATATGGTCCCCTATTTATACACATCCAGGATATTGGAACATATCTCATGGCTAGAAGTATCTCTATTCACAGGTAGGGAATTCAGGCCTACTTGGTGGATAAAACTTGAACAGGACACATATATAGGCTATTATAAATTTCCTTTAACAAGAACTCGCCAGTTAAGTTCATTGTGACTTGAAGATCCTAAGACTTTGTTATTTTCCTTACGTATAACATTTTATCTTAAATTCTTATAAGTGCTAAGAATACATGATCTCTGCTGCCTAAACACAGTATCTGGTATGAAATGGGCACTCATTAGTTAGTTAACGAATGAGTAAATAAGTGATTAAAGTGATACTTTTTTCGAAATAAATGACATTGTAACAGACAAAAACCAGAGATGATCCAAAATGATTTTCCTAAATTTGTACAGTATAGATGTCTTTTGTTTACTTGAGTTGAATTTTTAAAATGACAACAAAGCTATACATATAGATTTATTCTGATGACTTTTTAACTTCCGAATCTGAAGTAGTTATCTAGATGTGTAATTATCTAGATATGGGTGTGGCATGCTCATTATGAAGGGATTCTAATGAGAACATTGACATGGAGGATGTTGATTGATATGTAGGAAATTATATCAATTATATGGAACAGTGTGGGATAAGTTTGGCAATTTTAAATGGTTAAAGGAGATACTCATTAAGAAAACTGGGGAGGGGATAGAGATACTAAAGGAAAATATTAGATTTTATAAATGCAACAGGTTTTGTAGCATGTTAAGTGACAACTTCCATATCAGTGCTTTGGAAGTAATAACTAGAAGAAGTCAAGGAACACAAGAGTAATTTTCAAATAACTCTCAAATACAGTTTTGGTGATGATGCCATCCTCTGAAAAGTTTTGTCATCTGTATTTTACATAAAAATCAATGTAATCACTGCTTAGAAGATATTGTGATATACCTTGTGTCCATGGGAGTTTTAAAGCCAGAGTTCATCAAGGACAAAGCCGACATTCGGACTTCATGGAAAGTAAATCTGCTTCTGAGATTGCTTGAAACAGAAGACCAGTGCATGCACATACCATTTCCTAGATTTTTAGTCCCACTAGGAGAGCCAATTTCAGTTTAGACGAGATGTTTGTAGATGTAGTCAGTTGGTTTGTGTTAAGCTTTCATTCACAGGGAGATACTGCCACAGGTTGAGGAATAGGGGAACATTCCAAATACAGATGGGGCAGGAGGAAAATTTCAGGAGGGTAACTCTCTCTTTTGAGGTAGTCTTGGTTTTATATATACTTTCTTTCCTCCTCAGAGGCCGAATTTCAGATGACTTCAAATTACCTGGGGTTTTTGCTCTCTTTATTCTTTTTCTCTTTTGTTGAATGTTTAGATAAGGATGCAGGAAAGTCAGCAGACTTTCTGTCAGGTTCTGGACAGTTATTGTTATTTTATTAGTGAAAAAAAGAGGTCATAGCTATATTTGTAGATGTAAACCATGTTAAAGGTGAATGGAAACTTGGAGAAAGAGTTGACAGACTCTTGTTTTGCCTGGGACTTTCTTAGTTTTAGTATTAAAAGTCTCATGTCTCTGGAAATCCCTTAGTCCTGAGCAAACTGGGACAGTTGGTCACACTACATAGAGATAGTCAAATCTAATCCAATTTGTTTTATCTCCACTTGTGAAGTCCATTTCCAAAATTGCTCTAAAGAAGTAAGAGGAATACTATCTCCACATAAATGTCCCCAGATGTTTCCAGTTGAAGAAGAAGGCATTCAAGTTTTGCATATTTTGTCCTAATTTTTTTTTTTTTTTTTTTTGCTGTATGCGGGCCTCTCACTGTTATGGCCTCTCCCGTTGCGGAGCACAGGCTCTGGACGCGCAGGCTCAGCGGCCATGGCTCACTGGCCCAGCCGCTCCGCGGCATGTGGGATCTTCCCGGACTGCGACACAAACCCGTGTCCCCTGCATCGGCAGGCGGACTCTCAACCACTGCGCCACCAGGGAAGCCCTTTGTCCTAATTTTTAAAAAGGCATTAACTGCATTTCAAGCACACACTCGAGATATTGGTAATGTTTTTTGGTCATAGTAATTTAGGAAAAAGACATGAATATGTGATTTGGACTTGGAATATGATTGAGAGCCATTTAAAGAAAAGTTCAAAGTGATGAAAGAGTTTCTGTGTTGAGCTCCAGATATAGTGGGGGAAACAGCTGAATGCTTTCAGCATTGAGCAGATCGATTATATACATAATTTAGAAAGAGGATTATCTACACTTACTCATCCTGTACAAAGTAAACAATTATGCTCTCTTCTCAAACTTTTCCTTTGCTTTCAACAGTTTAAAAATATCTGAGTGCAGTGATGTAGAAATAATGTGTGTGATTTAATTCACCTTTTAGAGTGCTTTACTCATGTTGCAAAAATAGCTTAGTGATCTCTATTCAAAGAGTTTCTGGAAATAACATTAAAATTAGCTGGGAAGAGCACATATGTGGTGTATAGTATATCTAATGAAAAAAGTGTGTGTTAAATGAGCAAAGATGTTCAATTATTTGCTATTCCAAAAAATGTATCCTTAGAGAATTTGGGTGACATAATCAGGTTAAAATGTAATTTTACATGCATTATTATTTTTTCAACAGATTTATTTTGATATGCAATGACTTACTGTTTAATTAATCTTGGAAATACTGTGTCAGAAAACTCCACATTCCTTTGGGTTTACAAAGGTTTGACTTGATGCTATTCACCTTGCCACAGATTTAATAATGTAAATTTCAAGAGCATCATTTGATTCTCAGGAATTAGCCCTATTTATTAAAACACAGTTGCTATTAGAGACATTTATCAACTAGAAAGCCTAACCTACATTACACTGACTTAATATCATTGCTTTCAATTCTTTGAGTTGCTTTTACTGATGTTATTTAGGATGGGGAAAATTTTCGAACACACTAAAATAAAAACTAATGATTTACTTTCGTACTTCATGTTCAACCATTTATGTTACCTTTCCCTTCAACTCAGTGCTCTACCTGTTCTTAATTCTTTGCACATATTTACTTTGTGCATATGCAGAATGTCATTTTCTAACTTAAAAATGAAAACATCTTTCTGATAAGAGTAATGGTCTCTGTAAGCAAAATGTGTTCACTTTGTTAAAATCAGTTCTTTACAGATGACTTTGAAGGTGAAGGTGGTCAGAGGGTACAAATATACAGTTATAAGATAAATTACTCCTGGGGATGTAATGTACAGCATGGTGACTACAGTTAACAATGCTGTATTGTATATTTGAAAGTTGCTAAGAGAGTAGACCTGAAAAGTTATCATAACAAAAAAAATTGCAACTATGCATGGTGATAGATGTTAACCAAACTTATTGTAGTGGTTATTTTGCAATATGTACATATATCAAATCATTGTACACCTAAAACTAATACAATGATATATGTCAATTATCTTAATTTTAAAAAATGGCTAAAATAATAAAGAAGGTGGTCTCTAAACATGCCATGTATGAACATTTGATGAAGCACTATTTGGAAATTATTTCAAAATAGTTGGTCAGTTACTACCGACATAATTTGTTTCATGCTTTGCATGAACTTTATTTTGCCTAAGATTTTCTTAAACTATTTAAATAATTCATACCATTTCTTTTCCTTTTGCTAATTATCTATGAATTAATGTTTACTATTTTATGAGACCTACTATAAAGCAATATGAATTCTATATGCCAGGGAAACAAATACTTAAAGAATAAAAGATAGGGGGATTGGTTCCAGATGGAAGAGTAGAAGGACATGCACTCACTCCCTATTGTGGGAGCACCAGAATTACAACTAACTGCTGAACAATCATCGACAGGAAGACACTGGAACTCACCAAAAGAGATACCCCACATCCAAGGACAAAGGAGAAGCCACAATGAGCTGGTAAGAGGGGCGCAATCAAAATAAAACGCTGGGTGGGTGACTGACAAATGGAGAACACTTAATACCACAGAAGCCCACCAACTGGAGTGAAGGCTCTGAGCCCCATGTCAGGCTTCCCAACCTGGGGGTCTGGAAATCGGAGAAGAATTCCTAGAGAATCAGACTTTGAAGGCTAGCAGGATTTGATTGCAGGACTTCGACAGGACTGGGGGGCACACACAAAGTAGTGTGAGCATCGGGACCCAGGGGAAGGAGCAGTGACCCTATAGGAGACTGAACAAGACCTACCTGCTCTTGTTGGAGGGTCTCCTGCAGAGGTGTGGGGGTGGCTGTGGCTCACCGTGAGAACAAGGACAATGGCAGCAGAAGTTCTGGGAAGTACTCCTTGGCATGAACCCTCCCAGAGTCCACCATTAGCCCCACCAAAGAGCCCAGTAGGCTCCAGTGTTGGGTTTCCTCAGGCCAAACCAACAGGGAGGGAACCCAGTCCCACCCATCAGCAGACAAGCAGATTAAACTTTTACTGAGCTCTGCCCACCAGAGAAACAGCCAGCTCCACCCATCGCCAGTCCCTCCCATCAGGAAACTTGCACAAGCCTCTTAGATAGCCTCATCCACCAGAGGGCAGACAGCAGAAGCAAGAAGAACTACAATCCTGCAGCCTCTGGAACAAAAAACACATTCACAAATAGATAGACAACATGAAAAGGCAGAGGACTATGTACCAGACAAAGGAAAAAGATAAAACCCCAGAAGAACAACTAAATGAAGTGGAGATAGGCAACCTTGCAGAAAAAGAATTCAGAATAATGATAGTGAAGGTGATCCAGGACCTCGGAAAAAGAATGGAGGCAAAGATTGAGAAGATGCAAGAAATGTTTAACAAAAACCTAGAAGAATTAAAGAACAAACACCTAGAAGAATTAAAGAACAAACAAACAGAGATGAACAATACAATAACTGAAATGAAAACTTCACTAGAGGGAATCAATAGCAGAATAACTGAGGCAGAAGAATGGAGAAATGACCTGAAAGGCAAAATGGTGGAATTCACTGCCACGGAACAGAATAAGGAAAAAAGAATGAAAAGAAATGAAGACAGCCTAAGAGACCTCTGGGACAACATTAAATGCAACAACATTCGCATTATAGGGATCCCAGAAGGAGAAGAGAGAGAGAAAAGACCCGAGAAAATATTTGAAGATGTTATAGTCAAAAACTTCCCTAACATAGGAAAGGAAATAGCCACCAAAGTCCAGGAAGTGCAGAGAGTCCCAGGCAGGATAAACCCAAGGAGAAACACATGGAGACACATAGTAATCAAATTGACAAAAATTAAAGACAAAGAAAAATTATTCAAAGCAACAAGGGGAAAATGACAAATAACATACAAGGGAACCCCTATAAAATTAACAGCTGATTTCTCAGCAGAAACTCTACAAGCCAGAAGGGAGTGGCATGATATATTTAAAATGATGAAAGGGAAGAACCTACAACCAAGGTTACTCTACCCGGCAAGGACCTCATTCAGGTTCGACAGAGAAATAAAAAGCTTTACAGACAAGCAAAACCTAAGAGAATTCAGCACCACCAAACCAGCTCTACAACAAATGCTAAAGGAACTTCTCTAAGTGGGAAACACAGGAGAAGAAAAGGACCTGCAAAAACAAACCCATAACAATTAAGAAAATGGTCATAGGAACATACATGTCGATAATTACCTTAAACGTGAATGGATTAAATGCTCCAACCAAAAGACACAGTCTTGCTGAATGGATACAAAAACAAGACCCATATATATGCTGTCTACAAGAGACCCACTTTAGACCTAGGGACGCATACAGACTGAAAGTGAGGGGATGGAAAAACACATTCTGTGCAAATGGAAATCAAAAGAAAGCTGGAGTAGCAATACTCATATCAGATAAAATGAGTTTAAAATAAAGAATGTTACAAGAGACAAGGAAGGATACTACATAATGATCAAGGGATCAATCCAAGAAGAAGATATAACAATTATAGACATATATGCACCCAACATAGGAGCACTTCAATACATAAGGCAACTGCTAACAGCTATAAAAGAGGAAATCAACAGTAACACAATAATAGTGGGGAACTTTAACAGCTCACTTACACCAATGGACAGATCATCCAAACAGAGAATTAATAAGGAAACACAAGCTTTAAATGACACAATAGATCAGCTAGATATAACTGATATTTATAGGACATTCCATCCCAAAACAGCAGATTACACTTTTTTTTCAAGTGCACATGGAACATTCTCCAGGATCACATCTTGGATCACAAATAAAACCTTAGTAAATTAAGAAAATTGAAATCATATCAAGCATCTTTTCTGACCACAACACTATGAGGTTAGAAATGAATTACAGGGAAAAAAACGTAAAAAACATAAAGACATGGAGGCTAAACAATACGTTACTAAATACCCAAGCTCACTGAAGAAATCAAAGAGGAAATCAAAAAATACCTGGAGACAAATTACAATGGAAACACGATGATCCAAAATCTATGGGATGCAGCAAAAACAGTTCTAAGGGGGAAGTTTATAGAAATACAAGCCTACCTTAAGAAACAAGAAAAATCTCAAACAATCTAACCTTACACCTAAAGGAACTAGAGAAAGAAGAACAAACAAAACCCAAAGTTAGCTGAAGGAAAGAAATCATAAAGATCAGAGCAGAAATAAATGAAATAGAAACAAAGAAAACAATAGATCAATAAAGCTAAAAGGTTGTTCTTGGAGAAGATAAACAAAACTGATAAACCATTAGCCAGACTCATCAAGAAAGAGAGGGAGAGGACTCAAATCAATAAAATTAGAAATGAAAAAGGAGAAGTTATAACAGAAATGCAGTAATGCACACCATCCTGAGACTACTACAAGCAACTCTATGCCAATAAAATGGACAACCTGGAAGAAATGGACAAATTCTTACAGTGGTATAACCTTCCAAGACTGAACCAGGAAGAAATAGAAAATATGAACAGACCAATCACCAGTAATGAAATTGAAACTGTGATTAAAAATCTTCCAACAAACAAAAGTCAAGGACCAGTTGACTTCACAGGTGACTTCTATCAAATATTTAGAGAAGAGCAAATACCCATGCTTCTCAAACTCTTCCAAAAAATTGCAGAGGAAGGAACACTCCCAACTCATTCCGTGAGGCCACCATTACCCTGATACCAAAACCAGAGAAGGATACTACAAAGAAGGAAAATTACAGACCAATATCACTGATGAATATAGATGCAAAAATCCTCAACAAAATACTAGGAGACAGAATCCAACAACACATTAAAAGGATCATACACCGTGATCAAGTGGGATTTATCCGAGGGATGCAAGGATTCTTCAGTATACACAAATCAATCGCTGTGATACACCATATTAACAAATTGAAGAATAAAACCATATGATCATCTCAATAGATGCAGAAAAAGCTTTTGACAAAATTCAACACCCATTTATGATAAAAACTCTCCAGAAAGTGGTCATAGAGGGAAACTACCTCATAATAAAGGCCATATATGACAAACCCACAGCAAATATCATTCTCAATGGTGAAAAACTGAAAGTATTTCCTCGAAGATCAGTAACAAGACACAGGTGCCCACTCTCACCACTCTTATTCAACATAGTTTTGGAAGTTTTACCACGGCAATCAGAGAAGAAAAAGAAATAAAAGGAATACAAATTGGAAAAGAAGTAGTAAAACTGTCACTGTTTGCAGATGACATGATACTATACATAGAGAATCCTAAAGATGCCACCAGAAAACTCCTAGAGCTAATCAATGAATCTGGTAAAGTTGCAGGATACAAAATTAATGCACAGAAATCTCTTGCATTCCTATACACAAATGGTGAAAAATCTGAAAGAGAAATTAAGGAAACACTCCCATTTACCATTGCAACAAACAGAACAAAATACCTAGGAATAAACCTACCTAAGGAGACAAAAGGCCTGTATGCAGAAAACTATAAGACACTGATGAAAGAAATTAAAGATGATACAAATAGATGGAGAGAAATACCGTGTTCTTGGATTGGAAGAATCATTATTGTGAAAATGACTATACTACCGAAAGCAATCTACAGATTCAATGCAATCCCTATCAAACTACCAATGGCAATTTTTACAGAACTAAAACAAAAAATCTTAAAATTTGTATGGAGACACAAAAGACCCCGAATAGCCAAAGCAGTCTTGAGGGAAAAAAACGGAGCTGGCGGAATCAGACTCCCTGACTTCAGACTATACTACAAAGCTACAGTAATCAAGACAATATGGTAATGGCACAAAAACAGAAGTATAGATTAATGGAACAGGATAGAAAGCCCAGAGATAAACCCACGCACCTGTGGTCAACTAATCTATGACAAAGCAGGCAAGGATGGAGAAATGACAGTCTCTTCAATAAGTGGTGCTGGGAAAACTGGACAGCTACATGTAAAAGAATGAAATTAGAACACTCCCTAACACCATACACAAAAATAAACTCAAAATGGATTAGAGACCTAAATGTAAGAGTGGACAGTATAAAACTCTTAGAGGAAAACATAGGAAGGACACTCTTTGACATAAATCACAGCAAGATCTCTTTTTGATCCACCAACTAGAGTAATGGAAATAAAAGCAAAAATAACCAAATGGGATCTAGTGATACTTAAAAACTTTTACGGGGCTTCCCTGGTGGCACAGTGGTTGAGAGTCTGCCTGCCAATGCAGGGGACACGGGTTTGTGCCCCGGTCCGGGAGGATCCCACATGCCACGGAGCAGCTGGGCCCATGAGCCGTGGCTGCTGGGCCTGCACGTCCAGAGCCTGTGCTCTGCAGTGGGAGAGGCCACAACAGTGAGAGGCCCACGTACCACAAAAAACAAAAAACAAAACAAACAAACAAAAAAATGGGCAGAAGACCTAAATAGACATTTCTCCAAAGAAGACATACAGATGGCCAAGAAGCACATGAAACCCTCTCAACATCACTAATTGTTAGAGAAATGCAAATCAAAACTACGGGGAGTTATCACCTCACACCAGTTAGAATGGGCATCATCAGAAAATCTACAAACAACAAATGCTGGAGAGGGTGTGGAGAAAAGGGAACCCTCTTGCACTGTTGGTGAGAATGTAAATTGATACAGCCACTATGGAGAACAGTATGGAAGTTCCTTAAAAAACTAAAAATAGAATTATCATATGACCCAGCAATCCCACTACTGGGCATATACCCAGAAAAAAACATAATTCAAAAAGACACATGCACCCCAATGTTCATTGCAGCACTGTTGACAATAGCCAGGTCATGGAAGGAACCTAAGTATCCATCGACAGATGAATGGATAAAGAAGATGTGGTACATGTATACAATGGAATATTACTGAACCATAGAAAGGAATGAAACTGGGTCATTTGTAGAGATGTGGATGGATCTAGAGATTATCATACAGAGTGAAGTAAGTCAGAAAGAGAAAAACAAATATCGTATATTAACTCATATATGTGGAACCTAGAAAAATGGTACAGATGAACCAGTTTGCAGGACAGAAATAGAGACACAGATGTAGAGAACAAATGTATGGACATTAAGGGGGAACAGTGGTGGTGAGGGTGGTGGTGGGATAAATTGGGAGGTTGGGATTGACAGATATACACTAATATGTATAAAATGTATAACTAATACGAACCTGCTGTATAAAAAAATAAATGAAATAAAAATTTTTTAAAAGATAAAAGAAGAATAAAAGATTGAATACATTTTAACTGGATCAATCAAAGTTCTAATATATAGCACTCTAAAGTGGAGTGATTACAATAAAATTTAACAATATTCCATGGTTTTATAAAACAGAAGAGGTACCTTAGAAATCTAATCTAGCAGTTCCTACAGTGTGGTTTGGGATGGGATACTCGTCCTTCGGCATGTTTCATGAAAGGGAAGAGAGGACTTGGCCAAGTTGTTGTGTGAGATGCTGCATGTAATACCTCTCTTGTAGATATAATATTTATGCATATATGTTAGCCTATTCAAGACTCCATGAAGGCACCTGTTTAATATTTTTATTCAACTTTTCTCAAACTGGAATGATTTTGTTCTTTAAAACCAATGTTCTCACACTCCTTCCCCAACAGCATCTGGTAAATACTAATCCAGCACACCAGGGCACTGTGACGGAGGGTGCTCAGTGCCTCAGTGTAGTTGTGGTATTGAGCCAAAAAGTAGATACATCCATTTCTAGAGTTAGACAACTGGCTTGTAACTGATAAGAGCTAGAACTAAAACGCAGGTCTCCTGACTGTGTAGGACTTCTGAGGCCATGCTCAAGTGACTATAGCAGGACAGTGTCAGGGGCTAGGGCATGAACCACATCAGGGTTCTGAAATAACTTTTGTACCAAGAGCTAATTAGGAAATACTTAGAGTAGAATGCTGAAGCTCCATAAGATCGGATAAAGTAGTCAGAGCTGAAGCTAGACTGCCTTGGATGGAAATTGTTCTGTTGCTTACCAGCCACCTAACCTTGAGTGTGTTACTTAACTTCTCTGTACCTTAGTTTTCTCATCCGTAAAATGGATACAATAGTTTCTAGCTCATAGGATTTGTTGTGAGAATTACTAAATGAATTAATACATTTAAACTTAGATCACATCACAAACATAGTAACATAGTAAACATTCAATAAATATTATTTCTAGTTATGTATTTATGAGGAAGTAGCAAACATGGATACCCTACCATTATGGTGACCTAATATGGGGTGGTAGTTTTAGGAATAAGAGAAGCATGTTGTGCATGCTAATTGGGAAAAACTCTGAAGTAACAAGTGGGCCTTCTGGTCTTTCATCTGCCTGCTTCACAATTCAGCTTAATTGAATAGTTATTCAATAAAAGCACCTCTAAATATCCAAATATTATAAAAGGTATGTATGTATAGAGTGTGAGCACATAGATTATAAAGGTCAATACATAAAACAATAGGAGGTGCGTACAATTAAATGAGCAAGATGACCTTTCAATTTTTTTTTTTTTTTGCGGTACGCGGGCCTCTCACTGTTGTGGCTCTCCCCATTGTGGAGCACAGGCTCCGGACACGCAGGCTCAGCGGCCATGGCTCACGGGCCCAGCCGCTCCGCGGCATGTGGGATCTTCCCAGACCGGGGCACGAACCCGTGTCCCCTGCATCGGCAGGCGGACTCTCAACCACTGCGCCACCAGGGAAGCCCCCTATATTTATTTTTATGGTGTATTGTGGACACATAAATTGTGGATTGTGACACAGAATGTAGTGAATTTTTTGCTGAATCATCTAGAACAGTATTTTCCAAGCTCTAATGCGTGTTCAGATCACTTGAGGATCTTGTTAAAATATAGATTCTGACTCACCTGTCCAGGGTGGGGCCTGAGATTCCTTATTTCTAATCAGCTCTAGGTGATACAGATGCTGCTGATCAATGAGTGAAATCTCAGTAGCAAGATTTAAGATACTGTTTCTCAAACTTGGCTTCACATTGGAATCATTAAAAAGCCAGGGAATTTTAAAAGATGCTGATGCCTGGGTCGCAACCCTTAAGATTCTGATTTAATTGATAAGGGTTGTGGCCTGAGCTTAGGGATTTGTGAAAAGCTCCCTATGAGATTCCAGTGTGCAGCTAAATTGGAGAATTGATGCTCTGGCTCAGACTGGTTTCAATTTACTTTTTGAGAAAAGGTGTTCATTTTAGGCACCTAATCTTAAATTTTTTTCCTTGCAGGTTGCAGCGATCTACAAGGACTCAAGTATTGGAAATCTTATAAACATAGTAATTGTAAAATTAGTTATAATTCATGATGAACAGGTAAGAAACAGTTCTAAAAGTAGTAATCCTAGCTGTAGTAGGCTCTTAGCGGGGATATATAGAGAGATCATGAAACCCTTATTAGAAATGAGATATTTTTAAAATGTATATTACAAAACTTGATTTGAAAAGGAGTGGGGTTAACTTTTTCTGTCGTGATGGAAACAAAATGGAATGACAACAGAGGAAGTAACAAAAATTAATAAACAATTAAAAAATTTAAGGTTGAAAACATTCAGGTATTCACTTTTATAATCCTACTGTTGAAAGATTTAAAATATAGTAATTTTCAGAAGTTAGCTTTTCAATCCCAAATATTGGAAGCTCTAATTTTTGTGTTTTGATCACCGTGTTTTAAGTATTGCTGAAATATGTTTTAGATATGAGGGAGAGATGATACCACTTCTTCATTTGCCTGTGAAAATGCTATTTAATGAATTGCATAAACATTGACAGGCTTGGAAGGAAAAAGGCCATGAGTGTTTTGACGTAATGTTAAATTGCTGATTTTTTGTGTGTAGGAAGGACCAGTCATCAGTTTTAATGCGGCTACCACGTTACGCAACTTCTGTTTATGGCAGCAAACTCAGAATGTTCTAGATGATGCCCACCCATCCCACCATGATACTGCTGTTCTTATCACTAGGTACAGTTCTAGAAATAACGCTTGCAATGAAATTGTTTACCCTTTATCTCCTGCGTGATCACCTGTACTTCTTCTTACGTTAATTCTTTATCGATAATACATAGAAACGTTCTATGAGAACTTGTATTACGAAAGATACCATTGAATGAAAGCATTCTTTGTTTTTTTCAGACCAGAACACTGGCCTGATTCCTTAGGAAATTAGCAACGTTAAGTTGCTAAGTAATGGTTTGACATAAACAAGATAATTTCCTTATTATATTAGTGACAGAGTAAGAATTAGGAAAATTACTTGGAAATTAATATAGTTATGGAACTGAGAACACGTTTTGCTTCTTCCCCAACTTGACCTTTAAATCGCTTGTAAAAGAAAGCCTTTGAATTTATTTTGGACGCCCTATACTTAAAAATATCTATCTGCTCCTTGTTTTGATGCTCAACGCATGACTTAATTACCAGGCTGCTTTTGCTAGGGTTTTTCTCAAACCTATTTATTTATATGCAGCTGCTGCTATTATAAAATGAGTATCCATTTTACATGTACCACTATACAATGTTAATTCACATCCTTGTTTCAGCAACGGTCATGCTACCAGAATATTTAGATCCTGAGTTTGTTGTTTGTTTCGGTTGGTTGCTTGGCCAAGGGGGAAAAATCTTTTGCTTGAGGGTCAGACTCAGAGAAATTTGGGCTTTCTAGAACCCTGAAATGAAAACCTTTAGTCCATGTAAAACAGCTGACATATTGTCCATGTGCTTTATTTCTTTTCTAAATTAAAACAGAATTGACTCAAATTTATACAGAGTCTTCTATTACCAATCCATGGTACTGCCCTGGGTTATAGTTAGAGGCCAAGCAGCAAAGACTGAAGATAACAGGTTAATGATGGGAGGGAGGAAAAGGGCTGTAAGAGGAGACCATGAGGAAGGAGACTAGAGAACTGTCATAATGAATGTTTAAGGACTAAGTAATTTAAGAAGGAAAACATTTAAGCAACTTGGTAACATCTGAGAACATCATTATTTTGCAGCTGAGAATAATAGCCGAAGTTCATAAAGGCATTGAAACATCAAGAGTATATTACATATGCTACTGCATAAATAAAGGCAGAGAGGAGAAAAATACACTTAGAGAGCTTTTCATTGAACTTGGTTAAGCTTCAGCTGTTCACAGCAATCACTTTTATATAGCACCTATTGCTTATTGATGTGCAAAAATGGTGCATTACTCTAGGTTTAGGGTAATAGTCATGTCATAGTCAAAGCTTCTTTATCTTTGTTTTGGCATGTTGCAAAAATATTTTCTGAAAATGCTTCAAAATCTTTTGTTTTAAGGGAAGACATTTGTGGAGCTAGAGAGAAATGTGACACATTAGGTAAGTTATTTGGTAAATAAAATATAGCTTGTATAATTGTTTACTGAATTATTTAAAATGATGTTTTGATTATCTTCCCTTTAATTTACACAATCATTTTGATTATTAATTAATGGTTAGTGTCACTATTATTTGATTCTGCTCTAAGTTTTAAAGAATAATAAGAGCTAATATTTATGTACCAATTAATTTCTAAATATCAAGTGCTATGCAGAGCTTGACATTTTAAAGTGTTTTATTGTGTAATATTTGATCCATACAAAATAGTACATAAAAACTTATATGCAAATTTAAAGCAAAAAAAAAAAAAGAGTAGTCATGAATCCACCACCAGATTTAAGAATTAGAAATTTTTTGGTACTGTTCTATGGCCTGTGCTAAGTCCTTATTCTCTCCCTTGCACTTCCCCAAGAGGTAACCAATAGCATGAATTTTGTATGTGGCAGTTCCTTCCATCTTTTGAAAAATAGTTTTATTGTATATGTATATATTCCTAAAAGAAATTGCTTGATTATGCTTATTTTTGAGCTTTAGTTCATGCATTTTCACTGCTATACAATATTTCATCCACAGTTCACATATCTATATCCTGTCAGTGAATATTTGGGCTGATTCCAGTTGTTTTCTATTATGAACTTTATTATAAGAGCTAAGGTATATTCCTACGGTTAGAATTGCGTGCCATTAAATGTGCTCATGTTTAACTTTATAAGATATACCAAATTATTTTCTAAAGTGGTACTAATTTATACTTTTAATCAATAGTGTATAAGCATTCGTTTTGATTATGTCACTATTAATACCAGGATCTTCAAATTTCTCATTTTTGCCAATCTAAATTTAATGTATTTCATTATAGCAATAATTTTCAGTTCCCTGGTCACTAATGAGTTTGGACATCTTTTTATACATTTACTGGTCATTTATATTTCCTTTTTGGAGAGGAATGAAAGAAATGAAGAAAACATTGCCTATTTTTCTGCTGTGGTATTTTTCATTTTCTTACTGCCTTTTAATGTTCTTTATAACTTCTTGATACCAAACCCTTTTTGGTTTATATGTATTGTAAATATCTGTTAATAATTTGTTCCTTAGTGTTAATTGTTTTGTGTGTGTGAAAATGTATGCTGTAGCTGAATTTATAACTTTAGGTTTAGCAATTTTGTATCTTATTAAAGAAATTATAGCCTTCTGAGCCTTCTGTAGCTCAAAAGTCTGAGTGTATTATCCTGTTTCCTTGTGAATATTTAAAAATTTGTCTTTTCACATTTAAATCTCTAAACCATTTGGCATAATTTTTTTGATGTGGTATCACACAGGGATCTAACTTTGTAAGTTCCTTTTCTCTGTGAATGTCCAGTTTCCTCAGATCACACATTGACTACTTTACCTCCTTTCATTAGAATGTGCAATGCCGTTTATAAAGTTTCTGTTTGCACTGGTATGTGCAAATCATCCCGCTGTTTCATTAATCAATATTTTTATTTAGTCCATGTGCCAGTTTCATATTAGTTCAAATTTTGTAGCTATATAATAAATCATCATAATTCATAGGATATATAACTCCATCTAATTTTCTTCAAGAGTATTTTGGCTGTTCTTGGACCTTTGCTCTTCTATAAAAATTTTAGACCCGCATGTTAAGTAATTATAAAACAATTATCTGTCTATCTATGAAGGTCTTTTAAAATTTTCTTTCAGTAGTATATAGTATTTTCTTTCAAAGCTGGTCATGCACAACTTTCATTTATCTCTTTTATTAGTGTATGGTCTATGATGTTGATTGAGAGAAATGCATTAGATTATTTGGATTATTGATTTTAAATCTAGCCAGCTGATTCATTACTCTAATCCTTATAATTTACCTGTGGATATTTATATCACTTTTGAATTATGGCTATTATTCCCCCTCTTCTTCAATCCTTATAACTTTCTCTCGTTTTTCTTTTTCTTTCCTTTGTCTTAAAGCAAGACAAAAACCTTGTTGAATGTTGAATAGAAATGATGATGGTAGCCTTTTTTCCTGGATTTTGAAAGGAATACTTGTGCAGTTTCACCATTAGGAATAATATTTGATATAGGTTCTTGGCAGATAAACTTATCATCATAGTTTTCTGAGACTTAAAAAATGTATGCTTTTTTATTAAAATATTTTGCAGATATTGAAATGATCATACGATTAATTTAATTCTGTGAATTCCTTTTATGAGTTTTGTAACACTAAACCAAACTTGATTAAGGTTTTTCCTTTTTTTTTTAAAACACACTGCTAGATTCCATTCCATGCATATATTTTCAGGAGTGAAATGATCTTCCTTTGATTATATTTGTCTAATTTTGATACCAAGGTTTTATTCACCATACAGAATTTGTTGGAAGTGTATTATTTCTTTTCCCATTCTCTGGAAGATTTTATATAATGTTGGAATGATCTATATCTTGAAAGCATGGGAGATCCCACCTAGAAAACCATCTGGGTTTCATCTTTCCTTTGTGGAAAGATATTTAACTATTTGACTTTTCCAACGGTAATCAGACTTTTTTTTTTTTTTTTTTTTTTGCGGTACGCGGGCCTCTCACTGTCCAGAGCACAGGCTCTGGACGCGCAGGCTCAGCGGCCGTGGCTCACGGGCCCAGCTGCTCTGCGGCATGTGGGATCTTCCCGGACCGGGGCACGAACCTGTGTCCCCTGCATCGGCAGGCGGACTCTCAACCACTGCGCCACCAGGGAAGCCCGGTAATCAGACTTTTAAAAAAATCTTTTTGAAGGTATTTTAAAAAGTGTGTTTTTCTAGATATCTGACCATTTCTTTTAGTAGTAGTAAAATTAATTAGCTTAAATTATTCTCATAGCACTTTCTTTTAAGTTCTGTCAATAGCTATACTTCTGCCTTGTTTTATTTCTGATATTATCTATTTACACTTCTTTATAATGGCCCAATTTCACTGGAATATTGTCTATTGCATTTGTCTTTTTAAAGGATCAACTCTTTGCTTTCAATCTCATTTTTATTTCATTAATTTCTGCTCTCTCTCTCTCCTTTTCTTTCCAATTTACTCATGCTGTTCTATTTATAATGTAAACTGACTGTTAGCTCAATAACATCCAGGATTTTTTCTTTTCTAATTTTATTGTTTAAGACTATCGATTTACTTCAAGGTATCATTTTATTGTGTCCCACAAATTTTGATAGGTATTTTTCATGTCATTTAAAATTCTAAATTCTAAGTATGTATAAATTCATCATGATTTCTTTTTTGACTTATAATTTAGAAATGCGTTTAAAATTTTATGAATATATTCAGACTTACTGTTTTTTGTTTATTAAATTTTAATTTAATTTCACTGTAGTTGGAGAACATGATCTATACCATACCCGTTCTTTGAAATCTTTTGGTATTACATATATGGTCTATTATGTGGTCAGTTAAAAAAAATGTTTCATGTATGTTTAAACAGAATGTACATTCTTTAACTATGGTATACAGGTTTCTATATGCCTGTTAAATCAAACTTGCCGATTATGTTGTTCAAATCAACTATATATTTACTAATTTTTTGCTTACTAGGTCACTTACTTGAAACATGAATATATCTCTGTCACTCTGTCCCTTTTCAATTTTACATTATAATTTTTACAATTACAGTATTCAAATTTTTTGTTTCATCTATTTTCAGGCTAACTTATTAGGCATATGTAAGTTTGAATTGAACCTTTTACAATTGTGCAGTGACTTTTTTTATCTCTAATAATGCTTTTTAAAGAAAATAAAGTCAGTATAGCTTTATGTTTAAAGTACTGTGTCTGGCAATACTACAGCTAGCCAAACTTTTTCTTTTTTTATAGGTCTCTGAAGTCTTTTTTTTTTTCTTTACATCTTTATTGGAGTATTATTGCTTTACAATGGTGTGTTAGTTTCTGCTTTATAACAAAGTGAGTCAGTTATACATATACATATGTTCCCATATCTCTTCCATCTTGCGTCTCCCTCCCTCCCACCCTCCCTATCCCACCGCTCTAGGTGGTCACATAGCACCGAGCTGATCTCCCTGTGCTATGCAGCTGCTTCCCACTAGCTATCTATTTTATGTTTGGTAGTGTATATATGTCCATGCCACTCTCTTACTTTGTCACAGCTTACCCTTCCCCCTCCCCATATCCTCAAGTCCATTCTCTAGTAGGACTGTGTCTTTATTCCTGTCTTACCCCTAGGTTCTTCATGACATTTTTTTTTCTTCTTAAATTCCATATATATGTGTTAGCATACGGTATTTGTCTTTCTCTTCTCTTTCTGACTTACTTCACTCTGTATGACAGACTCTAGGTCGATCCACCTTACTACAAATAACTCAATTTCGTTTCTTTTATGGATGAGTAATATTCCATTGTATATATGTGCCACATCTTCTTTATCCATACATCCAATGATGGACACTTAGGTCGCTTCCATCTCCTGGATATTGTAAATAGAGCTGCAATGAACATTTTGGTACATGACTCTTTTTGAATTTTGGTTTTCTCAGGGCATATGCCCAGTAGTGGGATTGCTGGGTCATATGGTAGTTCTATTTGTAGTTTTTTAAGGAACCTCCATACTGTTCTCCATAGTGACTGTACCAATTCACATTCCCACCAACAGTGCAAGAGTGTTCCCCTTTCTCCACACCCTCTCCAGCATTTATTGTTTCTAGATTTTTTGATGATGGCCATTCTGACCGGTGTGAGATGATATCTCATTGTAGTTTTGATTTGCATTTCTCTAATGATTAATGATGTTGAGCATTCTTTCATGTGTTTGTTGGCAATCTGTATATCTTCTCTGGAGAAATGTCTGTTTAGGTCCTCTGCCCATTTTTGGATTGGGTTGTTTGTTTTTTTGTTATTGAGCTGCATGAGCTGTTTGTATGTTTTGGAGATTAATCCTTTGTCAGTTGCTTCATTTGCAAATATTTTCTCCCATTCTGAGGGTTGTCTTTTGGTCTTGTTTATGGTATCCTTTGCTGTGCAAAAGCTTTGAAGTTTCGTTAGGTCCCATTTGTTTATTTTTGTTTTTATTTCCATTTCTCTAGGAGGTGGGTCAAAACGGATCTTGCTGTGATTTATGTCATAGAGTGTTCTGCCTATGTTTTCCTCTAAGAGTTTGACAGTTTCTGGCCTTACATTTAGGTCTTTAATCCATTTTGAGCTTATTTTCGTGTATGGTGTTAGGGAAGTGTTCTAATCTCATACTCTTACATGTAGCTATCCAGTTTTCCCAGCACCACTTATTGAAGAGGCTGTCCTTTCTCCACTGTATATTCCTGCCTCCTTTATCAAAGATAAGGTGACCATATGTGCGTGGGTTTATCTCTGGGCTTTCTATCCAATTCCATTGATCTATATTTCTATTTTTGTGCCATTACCATGTTGTCTTGATTACTATAGCTTTGTAGTATAATCTGAAGTCAGGTAGTCTGATTCCGCCAACTCTGTTTTTTTCCCTCAAGACTGCTTTTGCTATTCGGGGTCTTTTGTATCTCCATACAAATTTTAAGATTTTTTGTTCTAGTTCTGTAAAAATTGCCGTTGGTAATTTGATAGGGATTGCACTGAATCTGTAGATTGCTTTCGGTAGTATAGTCATTTTCACAATACTGATTCTTCCAATCCAAGAACATGATATATCTCTCCATCTATTTGTATCATCTTTAATTTCTTTCATCAGTGTCTTATAATTTTCTGCATACAGGTCTTTTGTCTCCTTAGGTAGGTTTATTCCTAGATATTTTATTCTTTTTGTTGCAGTGGTAAATGGGAGTGTTTTCTTAATTTCACTTTCAGATTTATCTTCATTAGTGTATAGGAATGCAAGAGATTTCTGTGCATTAATTTTGTATCCTGCTACTTTACCAAATTCATTGATTAGCTCTAGGAGTTTTCTGGTGGCATCTTTAGGATTCTCTATGTATAGTATCATGTCATCTGCAAAGAGTGACAACTTTACTTCTTCTTTTCCGATTTGGATTCCTTTTATTTCCTTTTCTTCTCTGATTGCTGTGGCTAAAACTTCCAAAACTATGTTGAATACGAGTGGTGAGAGTGGGCAACCTTGTCTTGTTCCTGATCTTAGTGGAAATGCTTTCAGTTTTTCACCATTGAGGATGATGTTGGCTGTGGGTTTGTCATTTATGGCCTTTATTATGTTGAGGAAAGTTCCCTCTATACCTACTTTCTGCAGGGTTTTTATCATAAGTGGGTGTTGAATTTTGTCGAAAGCTTTCTCTGCATCTATTGAGATGATCATATGGTTTTTCTCCTTCAGTTGCTTAATATGGTGTATCACGTTGATTGATTTGTGTATATTGAAGAATCCTTGCATTCCTGGAATAAACCCCACTTGATCATGGTGTATGATCCTTTTAATGTGCTGTTGGATTCTGTTTGCTAGTATTTTGTTGAGGATTTTTGCATCTATGTTCATCAGTGATATTGGCCTGTAGTTTTCTTTCTTTGTGACATCCTTGTCTGGTTTTGGTATCAGGGTGATGGTGGCCTCATAGAATGAGTTTGGGAGTGTTCCTCCCTCTGCTATGTTTTGGAAGAGTTTGAGAAGGATAGGTGTTAGCTCTTCTCTAAATGTTTGATAGAATTCACCTGTGAAGTCATCTGGTCCTGGGCTTTTGTTTGTTGGAAGATTTTTAATCACAATTTCAATTTCAGTGCTTGTGATTGGTCTGTTCATATTTTCTATTTCTTCCTGGTTCAGTCTCAGAAGGTTGTGCTTTTCTAATAATTTGTCCATTTCTTCCAGATTGTCCATTTTATTGGCATAGAGTTGCTTGCAGTGATCTCTCATGATCTTTTGTATTTCTGCAGTGTCAGTTGTTACTTCTCCTTTTTCATTTCTAATTCTATTGATTTGAGTCTTTTCCCTTTTTTTCTTGATGAGTCTGGCTGGTGGTTTATCTTTTTTGTTTATCTTCTCAAAGAACCAGCTTTTAGTTTTATTGATCTTTGCTATTGTTTCCTTCATTTCTTTTTCATTTATTTCTGTTCTGATATTTATGATTTCTTTCCTTCTGCTACCTTGGGGTTTTCTTGTTCTTCTTTCTCTAATTGCTTTAGGTGGAACTTTAGGTTGTTTATTCGAGATGTTTCCTGTTTCTTAAGGTAGGTTTGTATTGCTATAAACTTCCCTCTTAGAACTGCTTTTGCTGCATCCCATAGGTTTTGGGTCGTCGTGTCTCCATTGTCATTTGTTTCTAGGTATTTTTTTAATTTCCTCTTTGATTTCTTCAGCGATCACTTCGTTATTAAATAGCGTATTGTTTTGCCTCGATGTGTTTGTATTTTTTACAGATCTTTTCCTGTAGTTGCTATCTGGTCTCATAGCATTGTGGTCGGAAAAGATACTTGATACAATTTCAGTTTTCTTAAATTTACCAAGGCTTGGTTTGTGACCCAAGATATGATCTGTCCTGGAGAATGTTCCATGAGCACTTGAGAAAAATGTGTCTTCTGTTGTTTTTGGATGGAATGTCCTATAAATATCAATTAAGTCCATCTTGTTTAATGTATCATTTAAAGCTTGTGTTTCCTTATTTATTTTCATTTTGGATGATCTGTCCTTTGGTGAAAGTGGGGTGTTAAAGTCCCCTACTATTCATGTGTTACTGTCGATTTTCCCTTTTATGGCTGTTAGTATTTGCCTTATGTATTGAGGTGCTCCTGATTTGATGGAGAAATTAAAACCTTTACAGACAAGGAAAAGCTGAGAGAGTTCAGCACCACCAAACCAGCTCTACAACAAATGCTAAAGGAACTTCTCTAGGCAAGAAACACAAGAGAAGGAAAAGGCCTACAGTAACAAACCCAAAACAATTAAGAATATGGGAATAGGAACATACATATCAATAATTACCTTAAATGTAAGTGGATTAAATGCTCCAACCAAAAGGCATAGACTGGCTGAATGGATATAAAAACAAGACCCATATATATGCTGTCTACAAGAGACCCACTTCATACCTAGGGACACATACAGACTGAAAGTGAGGGGATGGAAAAAGATATTCCATGCAAATGGAAATCAAAAGAAAGCTGGAGTAGCAATTCTCATATCAGACAAAATAGACTTTAAAATAAAGTCTAATACAAGAGACAAAGAAGGACACTACATAATGATCAAGGGATCAATCCAAGAAGAAGATATAACAATTGTCAATATTTATGCTCCCAACTTTTTCTTGTTTACTTTTTGCTAGATTTCTTTTCCTTCAATTTTCCAATGTCCTGTTACTTCAGGTGTTTTTATTGGAAACAACATATAATTGGATTTTAAAAATAACATCCATAATAATGTCTAACTACCAACGTTAGTCCATGTACATTTATTATAATTGTTTTCCATACTTTTATTTCTTTTTGTCTTCATGCTTTATTCATGCATTTTATTATTTTTCTCTTTGGCTGCATCTAATCTGATATTTCACCTGTCCTCTGAATTTTCCAGTTCAACATAAGTTTTTCAATTTAAAATATCCTAGTTAATTCTTATTCAAAATCTGTGTGTTCATTTTGTTTACATTCCTTTTATATTTGCTTATATTTGTAATTGCCTTTCATGTTTACTGACACATTTATTTGGAGTAATTTTATATACCATCTTTGACAATTCCCATATCCTAAACATTTGATAGCCAAATATGTGGTTTCTGCTAACTTTCTCTTATGCTGACTTGTTGGTTTGTATGTTTGGTTATCTCTGATCATAAACTCATATTTACTTAATATTAATCCATAAGGTTAGTGGTGGACCACTTAAAAAGTGTGTGCTTTCCTCTAGAGAGCGTTTTCAGTTGTTTTTGCTGTAATCCAAAGGGTGTTACTAACCAAGGTCCCTGACTTAAGACAGAGAATTCAGAATCAGATCCTCTACCTTGAAACTTCCTATAGCAAGCTCTGGATCATATTGCTTTTATCAGTATTATCCCTCAGAGTAATTCCTATCCCTACTGTTCATTGCTTACCAATTAGAATTTAGCCCATGGTATAAATGTTTATATGTATGTATGCATGTGTGCATAGGTATGAGATGGGCAGGGGGAGAATATATGTTAGGTTTTGGAGGTGTGGGGATTTGATAGTTCTTGTACACTGTGAGGTCAGTATTCATCAAAAAAGTATTTTTTAATACTTGTCTTGTTTCTTTGTGGTAGGAGGACTGTCTAGAAACTCTAATCTTCCACAAATGTGGAAACCGACACCTGCTACTCTAATTTTTACAACAGACCCCATTCTCTTCTCCTTGCAAACTATTCTCTGACTTTGTAGACATATTTTATGAGTCAATCATCTAAGAAGAATCCATTGATATATTTCTTATATTATCTATGCCTTGTTGTCACATCTTTATACTAAAAGTTAAGTATGAATATGTCAGCCATATCTTACTATTTTTTAATGATTTAATGCTAGACATTCTGGGCTATTCATGTAGAAGTGGGTGGTCTCCTGGTCCCCATTCTTTTTTTGCAGTTTTCAGCCACTCCTGTGCACATAAATCATAGTGATATCAGAAACATAGAATGTGAAAATAAAAGTGTTCCTATTATGCTTTAAGTCAAGCGTAATGGTGATGATAATGATAGCTGATATATTTGAGTGCCTACTATGTATCATACACTATATTAAGGTTAACATGATTGGACTTATTTAGTCTTCACAACAAACCTATGAAGTAAGACCTATAATTTCAATTTTATAAATGAGGATAAATAATTTGCCCAAGGCTACATAGTGTATATTAATACAAGATTTAGTATTTTTTCCCATCTAAAATATGTGGAAAAAAATAACAAACTAAGAATAGTTTTTTTAACATCTTTATTGTAATATAATTTCTTCACAATGTTGTGTTATTTTCTGCTGTATAACAAAGTGAATCAGCTATATGTATACATATATCCCCTTTTCCCCTCCCTCTTGCATCTCCCTCCCACCCTCCCTATCCCACCCCACCAGGTGGTCACAAAACATCGAGCTGATCTCCCTGTGCAATGCAGCTGCTTCCCACTAGCTATCTATTTTACATTTAGTAGTGTATATATGTCAATGCTACTCTCTCACTTCATCCCAGCTTACCCTTCCCCCTCCCTGTGTTCTCAAGTCCATTCTCTATGTCTGTCTGCGTCTTTATTCCTGTCCTGCCTCTAGGTACATCAGAACCATTTTTTTTTTTTTAGATTCCATATATATGTGTTAGCATATGGTATTTGTTTTTCTCTTTCTGACTTACTTCACTCTGTATGGCAGACTCTATGGCCATCCATTTCATTACTTTTATGGCTGAGTAATATTCTATTGTGTATATGTGCCACATCTTCTTTATCAATTCATCTGTCAATGGACACTCAGGTTGCTTCCATGTCCTGGCTATTGTAGATACTGCTGCAGTGAACATTGGGATACATGTCTCTTTTTGAATTATGGTCTCCTCAGGGTATATGCCCAGTAGTGGGATTGGTGGGTCATATGGTAATTCTATTTTTAGTTTTGTAAGGAACCTCCATAGTGTTCTCCACTAGTGGCTGTATCAATTTACATTCCCACCAACAGTACAAGAGGGTTGCCTTTTCTCTACACCCTCTCCAGCATTTATTGTTTGTAGACTTTTTGATAATGGCCATTCTGACCGGAGTGAAGTGATACCTCATTGTAGTTTTGATTTGCATTTCTCTAATGATTAGTGATGTTGAGCATCTTTTCATGTGTTTGTTGGCAATCTGTATATCTTCTCTGGAGAAACATGTATTTAGGTCTTATGCCCATTTTGGATTGGGCTGTTTGCTTGTTTGATTTTGAGCTGCATGAGCTGCTTGTATATTTTGGAGATTAATCCTTTGTCAGTTGCTTCATTTCCAAATATTTTCTCCCATTCTGAGATTTGTGTTTTGGTCTTTTTTATGGTTTCCTTTGCTGTGCAAAACTTTTAAGTTTCATTAGGTCCCATTTGTTTATTTTTGTTTTTATTTCCATTTCTCTAGGAGGTGGGTCAAAAAGGATCTTGCTATGATTTGTGTCATAGATTATTCTGCCTATATTTCCTCTAAGAGTTTGATGGTGTCTGGCCTTACATTTAGGTCTTTAATCCATTTTGAGTTTATTTTTGTATATGGCATTAGAGAGTGTTCTAATTTCATTCTTTTACATGTAGCTGTCCATTTTTCCCAGCACCACTTCTTGAAGTGGCTGTCTTTTCTCCACTGTATATTCTTGCCTCCTTTATCAAAGATAAGGTGACCATATGTGTGTGGGTTTTCTCTGGGCTTTCTGTCCTGTTCCATTGATCCATATTTCTGTTTTTGTGCTGGTACCATACTATCTTGATTACTGTCGCTTTGTAGTATAGTCTGAAGTCAGGGAGCCAGATTCCTCCTGCTCTGTTTTTCTGTCTCAAGATTGCTTTGGCTATTCGCAGTCTTTTGTGTTTCCATACAAATTGTGAAATTTTTTGTTCTAGCCCTGTGAAAAATGCCATTGGTCGTTTGATAGGGATTGCGTGGAATCTGTATATTGCTATGGGTATTGTAGTCATTTTCACAATGTTGATTCTTCCAATCCAAGAACATGGTATATCTTTCCATCTGTTTGTATCATGTTTAATTTCTTTCATCAGTGTCTCATAGTTTCCTGTTTCTTAAGGTAGGATTGTATTTCTATAAACTTCCCTCTTAGAACTGCTTTCGCTGCATCCTATAGGTTTTGGGTCATCGTGGTTTCATTGTCATTTGTTTCTAGGTATTTTTTGATTTCCTCTTTGATTTCTTCAGTGATCTGTTGGTTGTTTAATAGCATATCATTTAGCCTCCATGTGTTTGTATTTTTTACAGTTTTTTTCCTGTAATTGATATCTAGTCTCATAGCATTGTGTTTGGAAAAGGTAGTTCGTACGATTTCAGTTTTCTTAAATTTATCAAGGCTTTATTAGACCCAAGATATGATCTATCCTGGAGAATGTTCCATCAGCACTTGAGTAGAAAGTGTATTCTGTTGTTTTTGGATGGAATGTCCTATAAATATCAGTTAAGCCCATCTTGTTTAATGTGTCATTTAAAGCTTGTGTTTCCTTATTTATTTTCCTTTTGGATGATCTGTCCTTTGGTGAAAGTGGGATGTTAAAGTCCCCTACTATTATTGTGTTACTGTCAATTTCCTCTTTTATGGCTGTTAGCATTTGCCTTATGTAGTGAGGTGCTCCTATGTTGGGTGCATAAATATTTACAATTGTTATATCTTCTCTTGGATTGATCCCTTTATCATTATGTAGTGTCCTTCTTTGTCTCTTGCTATAGTCTTTACTTTTAAGTCTACTTTGTCTGATATGAGAATTGCTACTCCAGCTTTCTTTTGATTTCCATTTGCATGGAATATATTTTTCCATCCCCTCACTTTCGGTCTATATGTGTCCCTAGGTCTGAAGTGGGTCTCTTGTAGTCAGCATGTATACGGGTCTTTTTTTTGTATCCATTCAGCCAGTCTGTGTCTTTGGTTGGAGCATTTAATCCATTTACGTTTAAGGTAATTATTAATATGTACTTTCCTATTACCATTTTCTTAATTGTTTTGGGTTTGTTTTTGTAGGTATTTTCCTTCTCTTGTGTTTCCTGCCTAGAGAAGTTCCTTTAGCATTTGTTGTAAAGCTGGTTTCATGGTGCTGAGTTCTCTTCACTTTTGCTTGTCTCTAACGGTTTTAATTTCTCCATCGAATCTGAATAAGATCCTTTCTGGGTAGAGTAATCTTGGTTGTAGGTTTTTCCCTTTCATCACTTTAAATATGTCCTGCCACTCCCTTCTGGTTTGCAGAGTTTCTGCTGAAAGATCAGCTCTTAACCTTATGGGTATTCGCTTGTATGTTATTAGTTGCTTTTCCCTCGCTGCTTTTAATATTTTTTCTTTGTATTTCTTTGATAGTTCGATTAATATGTGTCTTGGCATGTTTCTCCTTGGATTTATCCTGTATGGGACTCTCTGTGCTTCCAGGACTTGACTGACTATTTCCTTTCCCATGTTAGGGAAGTTTTCAACTATAATCTCTTCAAATATATTCTCAGACCCTTTCTTTTTCTCTTCTTCTTCTGGGACCCCTGTAATTCGAATGTTGGTGCATTTACTATTGTCTCAGAGGTCTCTGAGAGTGTCCTCGATTCTTTTCATTCTTTTTTCTTTATTCTGCTCTGTGGTAGTTATTTCCACTCTTTTATCTTCCAGGTCACTTATCCGTTCTTCTGCCTCAGTTATTCTGCTATTGATTCCTTCTAGAGAATTTTAAATTTCATTTATTGTGTTGTTCATCATTGTTTTTTTGCTCTTTAGTTCATCTAGGTCCTTGTTAGATGTTTCTTGTATTTTCTCCATTCTATTTCCAAGTATTTGGATCATCTTTACTATCATAACTCTGAATTCTTTTTCAGGTAGACTGCTTATTTCCTCTTCATTTGTTTGGTCTGGTGGGTTTTTTCCTTGCTCCTTCATCTGCTGCATATTTGTCTGTCTTCTCATTTTGTTTAACATACTGTGTTTGGGGTCTCCTTTTTCCAGGCTACAGGTTCGTAGTTCCTGTTGTTTTTTGTATCTGCCCCCAGTGGGTGAGGTTGGTTCAGTGGCTTGTGTAGGCTTGGTGGAGAGGACTGGTGCCTGTGTTCTGGCGGGTGGGGCTGGATGTTTTCTTTCTGGTGGGCAGGCCCACATCTGGTGGTGTGTTTTGGGGTGTCTGTGAACTTAATATGATTTTAGGCAGCCCCTTTGCTAATGGGTGGGGTTGTGTTCCTGTCTTGCTAGTTGATTGGCATGGGGCCTCCATCACTGGAGCTTGCTGGCTGTTGGGTGGAGCTGGGTCTTAGCATTGAGACGGAGATCTCTGGGACAGCTCTCACTGATTGTTATTACATGGGGCCAGGAGGTCTCTGGTGGTCCAATGTCCTGAACTCGGCTCTCCCACATCAGAGGCTCAGCCCTGACCCCAGGCTGGAGCACCAAGTCCCTGTCAGCCACACGGATGTTTTACAGGGTCTTTCTCCACCCAGGGACTCAGCCAGGATTTTAGGCAATGGGTTCTGAGTCCAAAAAGTGCCTCTATTTGGGACTTGCAGAACATGGCATAGGAGAGAATTCAATATTTTCTTGGAGTTGGATTTGCTTTCTTATACTTCTCCCATTGCCCTGCAAAATCCTTCCCTGAGTAGCTGCTGCTCCTTTATTCTTACCTCCTCAATTGAACACACCCTAAGGATAGTTCTTAATGACAAATACAAGATGTTGGTAATAATTACTAGGTTTCCTGCTCATTTATCCTTTTGCAAGTACTGTTGCCTTAGTCTCTGAGCATGTTTTATAAAGTATGTTAAAAAATGGTTTTTATTCTTTAACATGATGGATTGGTGACTCTGTGTAGCTTCTTGCACTTCCAAACATGGGGAATCTGTGTCAGATTTGGGCCTGTGCTGCTTTATTCTATCTCTGCCCAGTTTTAGAGAACCATTGATCAACACGAGTGAATCTAGGCACAAACCCTCAGCCGGCTGCTTGGTACCATAAGGCTATACATTCACTTTGATTTTTGTTGGTCTTGCCTATGGAGATATTTGATCATGATCTCTAATCATATGCAATGCATATTTTTACAGATATGTCATGTGACTAAAATGTTCAGTTTAGAATATATCTATCTTTAAGCATGTAACATAAAGTTTAGGTGGTAATGGAGTCAATATTGTGTTCCAAATACACAGCCCTGAAAATGAATACACTGGAATTGAGCCACTAGGCAAATTGAAAATACTAATGAAGGCAAGGGAACGCCAGCATATTCATGAAAGAAATGTGTTCAGTTTATTCTGACATTTATGACTAAGAGAATACATAGGAAGAGGGAGCTAAAACACAGTAGCTAATATAAGTATTTATTTTATATTAAGAAATTTCTAAATGTAAAACTTTACAGTAAGAAACTGGTTATTTTACATATGATAATCTTTTTTTAATGAAAGGAATCATTGTAGGAGAACAGATAAATTTGCAGGCAAATATTGAAGGCTAGCAATAGCAAAAACCATTGTATTATGTTGAAAAGTAAAATGAAATGCTACCTTGGTTGATGATGGAGTAGGATTATTATAATGAACATTTATTTTGAATTTCTTTTTCTAGACTAAAAGACTATATCAATTGTAACTATTGCTGTCTTTGGTGTCCAACCAGTTCATGCTGTCTTCTTCTTTCAGCAGCAATTCGAGTTGCAGAGTTGCACGTTGTTATTTAAATGAGTGACTAGATCTTGACATGTGATACATTTCCCATTGCTGAAGTGGTTACAAAATCAAGTGCTTCCAGTGATTATATTATTATCATGTTTTATTTAACACATATTAAATTCAGGCACTATTCTAAGCATTTAATATATTTTTACTCATTTAATTATCATATGGTAATTGAATAATTGTATGCTGCTTCAAAACTTTAAAAAATAAAAGAAAATTTATAATTTATATTGTTCTGTGCTATTTTCTTTATTAGTGCTATTACCAATTTAAACATTTATTACCTTTCCTATTACACACACTAACGTGGCATAAAACTTCATTCTTCCTGTAATAAATTTTTAAATTTATTTTTCTGTTTTTTAAAAAACTGTTTGCCTATCCCATATTTTGGATTATTTTCTTCAGTAAAAGAATCCAAGAATTTGCTGAAAAGATTTCAACTACAGACAAAACATTCTGTTCTTTTTTTCTTCACCTTACAAAACGTTCATGCAATATTAACAGTCAACTGCATTCATTTCTAAGTAGTAATGCCAATGATAAATGCTTTAGTGCTTTCTTTATGATTCTGGTATTTCCCATTTTGTTGAAATACAAACGTGAAATTTTTCAGGTTTAGCAGAATTAGGTACCCTGTGTGATCCTTTACGGAGTTGCTCTATTAGTGAAGAAAATGGACTCAGTGCTGCCTTTACCATAGCCCACGAGCTTGGGCATGTGTAAGTACCTTCTGTCACCTCAGTAACGTGCCTTCTATATACCATTGCACAAATGTCTAAAATTCCATCTTCAATTGAATAATTAGCACCTTTATATCTTTATAAAGTATTAGTAGTGTAATTTTCACCCCTGAAATTCTAACTCTGGCTCTTTTGTGATCTATGTTAGGTCAGACAGGCTGCACAGATCAACAGACTAAGCAAAGAACTAGAGCTTGGGAATTCTTTTATTTCATTTACTGTATTGGATTACATGACAAGCACTTCTGGCCTCTATCCCTTGTTATCCTATACATGACCAGGTACTGTGCTCTACCATCTTATGGGAGGGCCTGCAGGGGCCCCTGGTTCTGGGGAACTCCCCAAAATATTTGTAGTACCAATTCATTTCCTGCTTTTATAGCTCAGAGCCCCAGCAGAAGATGTGGCCTGTGGGAATTTCTTAATTACTAAAAGATTTTTTAAAAAATTTCCTCCCAGTTCCATAGTTTTTTTGTTTGTTTGTTTTTTTGTTTTTTAATTTGAGATTCTCCTATCTGTTCCTGCATTATTAAAAATTCTACTGGGGTTTTATGCTCTAATAATGTGGAGGCTGTGATTTCCCATGATACCCTTGGGGCTCCCAGAGAAAATCAGAAACCCCTCTGAAACTCATCCCCTGAAAAATGATCCCAAATATACCCCCAGTACTCCTTTGATTTCTTGGTTATCTGCTAATAAGGAATTGAGGCTAGAGTTGCCTCTCTTCACTACATTTTCTTTTCCTGGTCATGGCTTAACGTCATTAGAGTATTCAGCTGGAATAATTTCATGTGGAGATTGTTTTTATTAAACTAGTGCCTCTTCAGTTCCCTTTAGCATGGTTATATCTCATGACCATCCACAAGATGCACACTCAGATTTTTATATTGTTTGTTGAAGTCGGGGCAGATCAGGAACCTGCCTGAGGTACATCATGCATTGCAACATCTGGAAAGCACTGATTTCAGGTTACTTCTGGTGCTAACGAGGAGAAGAGTGTTCTTGCAGAGGGTACCATCTTAGACATTTATTTTCTTCCTGAGAAACTCTTTAGGTGTCTTTAGAATATAGGTAAGTAGTTTAATTAAAATACTGATTTATGTACACATTTTGATAGGCAAGGATCTGAATCAAGTGGTTTCTTCTAAATGTGAGTTTTTACTGGGGTCCTCAAAAGAATGTGTAGGATTTGTTGCTGACCAGCTAATCATTTAATAGCATTGCTCTTATTGTGAAGATTTGGTTGCCCTTTAGGAATATTTTTATTATTCCAGTTCAATCAAATCATCACTTATTGATTATAAACCAGAAAGAGCACTTAGGCTGTTTCATATGAAATAGATGGAAAATATAGAGTGATATGAAATTAAAGAAGTGCTTTTTGTGGTTTTTTTTTTTTTTTTTTTTTTTTTGATACTGTAGTGATAGTCAATGGTCTGGAATTTAGTGTGGTAGAGCCTTCACCTAATATTTCCACACACATCTCCTAGGGTACGTGTGTTGGATGCTACAGTTATTTTTATGTTAATGCTAAGTCCATATTGTGATGAAGTAAGCCAGAATCCAAGTATTTTGATTGTTTAAATTCAAATACCAAATCAACAGACTGTGCTACTGATCAAAGTTATAATCTACTGTTTCTTAGACATCATGCCCTTCTAAACATGAAGGTAACCCTAGCATTACAATACTTTATGGAGAGATCAAGAGTACAAATCCTGATGTAATCAGATTTATCTGCATTTTAGATTATACTTTAAACATAGGAGATCTGTTTCTAATGTTGTATACATATTTTAGTATTCTTTTTTAAGTGTTTATTTTTATTTTTAGATTTAATGTTCCACACGATGATAGTTTTAAATGTAAGGAAACTGGAATTAAACATCAGTATCATGTAATGGCTCCAACTTTAAATTACCACACAAGTCCTTGGACCTGGTCAAAATGTAGTCAGAAATACATCACTGAATTCCTAGAGTAAGTGATTTTGTGTTACTTTAGTTAAATAATTGAACATTTATTAGATTATGAAATTTGAAACTTGTATGTTCTTTTAGAGTGGTTCAATCTCTGTTGAGTTTTTTATGGTTTAAGCTTACTTTCACTGTACAAATGGATGTTTAAAAACAAGAAAAGAATTTTATTTCATTCTTAACTAATATTTTTGGTGTGCGGGGGGGCAGTTCAGATCTAGCTATCATGTTTTTTTTTTTTTATTTGGGCTCTCTGTTATGGGAAAAACTTATTTTAGGGGGAGACTTAATGGGAATCAAAGCTTCCTTGTGTGTGTTTGAATTTTTTCAGAAGCTACTAGGTAATAGTTTAAGAGGAGTTTAGTTCAAGTTTGAGGTGCCCTTGAAGGGCAAAGAATAGCTAAAGTCAAACTATGAATATTACAAATAGTTCTCTGAAGGGATATGGAATCTCTAGGTTTACCTGTTCTTTGGAGGCTCTTCCCAGCTCTGAAGACAGGAGGCAGATCCAGATTGTTCTTGCCTTGCCTTTTCAACTCCTACCAGGTTTCTCTGCTTCCCAACTTCTTATCCAAATGGTATTTCTATCCTACTTACTGAAACTTGTTCAAAAGGCAAGGCCAAGCTCTTATAAACACAATACTGTTTGATTTTTTTCTACTACATATTCTAATCACCAATTTATGCAGTTTTAGTTACCTATCTTTATGAGAACTACAGGAATAAATGAAACCATGTTTTGGAATATATGTGTATAAATATATCCCTTAATTATAATCAGCAGTGATTATTTATCCTTGTATGGGAACTTGATTTGAAAGCACAATACACAGTTGCTGATCTATACATGACTGCATATAGCTTTGTTTAATTGCTGACTGAGGTATTGATTAAAAATACCAGTGGGTGTGCTTATTTTTGGAAGGGGGTAATATGATTCTAGCCAATGGGTATTTTAAAAATTACATGTTCATTTTTGGGACAAAATTTAATTTGCCCTCTAGCTGTAAAAAATCCCCACCAAGATATTTCTTCTAATTATTTCCATTGAATAAATTGCTGCTTTTAACCCAATTAGAATGGCTGAACATTTTCACAAAGTTTTCTGCAGACTATCTATCGTGTGACAAACTAGGAATAGCAAATACACATTTTCACCACTATTTACCACTTTTCTAACTCCTTCAAGATATTATATCATATACTTTAATAGCAATTTGCAAGGCAAACACTACCACTCTCAATTTACAGATGAGGAGATTTAGGCTCAGGGAGACTAAATAACTTGTTCACACCATGCATTCTGGGAAGTGATGAGACCCAAATGCAAACTCCCAAAGCTGACATTATTGACTCTGCTTTATATTATTTTCCTAAAAAAACTCTTTGAGATGGAGACCGCATAACACTTTTGGAAATTCCTTTGTTTTGTTGTCACTTAGAGCTATCAATGTACTTTCTCAGATGATCTGAAAACTTTACTTTTTACATTTTGACAATTTGGACATTAGATATAGAGCATTGCTATCGGATAGCAAAGCAGACCAAAAGTGTAGTGTGATCAAAATAGGAATGTATGTTTCAAACATGATATTGTGATGAATTTTTGTTTATTTGTTATTCTTTTTTAAAAATGTTTACCTTTAAGGCAGTTGTGGGGATCAAATGAGAACAAACACATAAAATGTCCTTTATAAACTGAGGTTTTCATACTGACTTTCATGTGAGTTGGTTTTTAAATTATGAAAAAATATTGATAGTTTCTTTGAAAGTGCAGAGCTATAGAAAATGTGATAAAGAATCTTATACTGAAATGCATCCATATGTATGCACAGTACTTTGTTTTCTGTCATTGTTACAGTACTGGTCATGGGGAATGCCTCCTTGACAAACCAAATGGAAGAGTATACGATCTGTCTTCACAACTTCCTGGATCAGTGTATGATGTAAACAAGCAATGTGAACTTATGTTTGGTCCTGGATCACAAGTGTGTCCCTATTTGGTAAGAAAAATTATGTCCTTTTGTTTGAAAACTACCACAAAGTTGTAGTTTGACTACATTTCGAGATGTACATTTATTCTCTTGGACAGACAGTGTGCTGAATACATCTTATTTTTAAGGATTAGAAAAATTTAGTGTTTGTCAGGAAAAGGTTTAAAAAAGTATCCCCCGTCAGAAAACAAGAGTCACAGAGAGGTTACCGAAAATTAAAAGCATTCAAATAGTTATTTTCAAATGATGTTGTTTTGTGGGTGGGAGAAGAAAATATAAGTGTTTTGATAATGAATTGTATTAAAGGCCCCAGGAATCTCAGAGACTACATTTTAATTTATACAGATTTGAATCCAAAGGAATGAAATTTGGCTCTTGTTGTTTAGTTTTCATTAAACCATTACTCTATAATTTATTTTGAGGATTTTTCACAGGTTAGATGCTTCAAATTTCCACCGAAATAGCTGAATTAACATTTTTACTGAATCTATAACCAAGATTTTACCTTATCTTGAGGGTAAATTAAATTTAGGATTTAGTTTGAATAAACGTCACTACTTTGGTGAATCCATGCTTTTCTTTTCCAAGCAGAATACTCATTCCATTTTCTTCATTCCTGTATAAAACTTTGCCAAATTGCTTACTATACTACTCGACTGTGAGGATCATTGGACCAGGAATCCAGCCTTATTCATTCATTTAAATATCCCCAGGGTGCTGTTCAGGGTCTGCCACATAATAGGCACCAGAAAATCAATGCTTACTGCATGTTGCATGAATGAATAAATGAATGTGTGAAGGAATGTATGAATAAATGAATGAATGAAAGTTACTTAACAGTGAGCACAGGGACATACAAAGCATATTCCGTACAGTGAATAATATTCCTAAAATCTTAAATTTATAAGCTTTTAAACGTCTACTTTGGAGGGGGGAAGATTTACCTTAATTTTTTGTTATAAAAGATACATTTCTTTCCTACCTGACTTAGGTACTGAATGAACTTTGAATTTAAATTTAGAAACAGAAAGGGATTATCTTGGGTATAGCTCCTGTGAGCCTCTGTGAATTTTCTTATCTTGTGAAAACTTCAGAACGCTTTGTTCAAAAGTTGAAAGTATGCATTATATTCACAAAATAGGAAACCAGTATACATTATACAATATTTCTATGCACATTATTCATACATTCCACTGTTGGATCAAAAGGGACTTTTGGAAACTCCTTGTGAATGACATTTAACAACAAAAAGTCCTTTAGAAAAATGTCTTGCAAAGAGAGAAAAATGTCTCACATAATTTTGAATACTTCTACTCCAAGACATCTCTTCCATTGTTCAGTGTTTGATGATAATCCAAAAGTTTTTAAAAATGAAATCTTGCCATTTTATGTGTTTAGAGGAAAATCGATGACTCGGACTGACTTAGCAAATATTTTTTTACTGATTATTTCCCGCTCTGACCATGAAACCAGGAAGTACCTAGGATCAGCTTATAAACCAATGCATGATACTGAATTGATTCCGTGGTTACAGTGTTATTTTCACTCTTGCTTGCCTGCCTTTTCTTACTCTGCAGAAACAATGCAGGCGTCTCTGGTGCACGAGTGCAGAAGGAGTTCACAAGGGCTGTCGCACTCAACACATGCCACTGGCAGATGGAACAAACTGTGGTCCTGGGATGGTAGGTTTTCTCGAAGGGTGAGTCTTGTATCAAGAGATTATCCAAGGATGCGATTGCTCTGTGTTTCAGCATTCTTCCTTTTCGCTGTCAACTTTTGTTCTGCTAGTTGAATTAATGTTTTTGCCCTATTTGTTTGATGTAGTATGTTGTCAAGTGAATTAAAATTTTAATTTTACTCTTCTTTTCAAGATCTAGCGGATGGATATCATAGTTACCTAATAACATGGATATTTAGTTATCTAAGCATATTATAGTCTTGTTATTAAAAATGAGTCTAGCCATAGATATTACAGCAAATCCCCCAAATTCAAGGATGTTACCATTGTATATGTTTTATCCTAAAAATTCAGATAAGTATAATTGAAAGTTTTAAGTGGCTTCTTCAGATTTTTATTGGTGTTAATGTTTAAAATACATTGTACTGCAAGATAAACTGCCTACCATACTACATCTTTGCCATTCTAGCATCAGTCATGAACTTACCTAATCTGCCAACATGATGTCAAGTGATAGGGTTCACCAAGATAATGAAATGTGGTATATTACATTGATTGATTTGCGGATATTGAACGATTGAATCCTTGGGATAAATCCCACTTGATCATGGTGTATGATCCTTTTAATGTATTGTCGAATTCAGTTTGCTAATATTTTGTTGAAGATTTTTGCATCTATGTTCATCAGTGATACTGGTCTGTAATTTTCTTTTTTTTGTGATATCTTTGTCTGGTTTTGGTATCAATGTGATGCTGGCCTTGTAGAATGAATTCAGAAGCATTCCTTCCTCTGTAATTTTTTGGAATAGTGTGAGAAGAATAAGTGTTAACTCTTCTCTAAATGTTTGGTAGAATTCACTTGTGAAGCCCTTTGGCCCTGGACTTTCATTAGTTGGGAGTTTTTTAAATTACTGATTCAGTTTCATTACTAGTAAACTTCATGTACTGGTGTTTTTATATTTTCTTTTTCTTCCTGGGATTTAGTCTTGAGAGATTGTATATTTCTAGGAATTTGTCCATTTCTTCTAGGTTGTCCATTTTATTGGCATATAATCATTTATAGTAATTTCTTAGGATCCCTTGTGTTTCTGTGGTGTCAGTTGTAACTTCTCCTATTTCATTTCTGATTTTATTGATTTTAGCCCTTTCTCTGTTTCTTCTTGATGGGTCTGAATAAATCAATTTTGTTTGTCTTTTCAAAGAACCAGCTCTTAGTCTCATTGATCTTTTCTATTATTTTTTTGTAACTATTTTATTAATTTCTTCTCTGGCCTTTATGATTTCTTTCCTTCTACTAACATTGAATTTTGTTTGTTCTTTTTACCCTAGTTCCTTTAGGTATAAGGTTAAGTTGTTTACTTGAGATTTTTCTTGTTTCATGAGGTAGGATTGTGTCGTTACAAATGTTCCCCTTAGAACTGCATTTGCTACGTTCCATAGATTTTGGATTGTTGTGTTTTTATTTTCATTTGTCTCTAGGTATTTTTTATTTCTTCAGTGACCCATTGGTTGTTTAGTAGCATGTTGTTTAGCCTCCACATGTTTGTGTATTTTACAGTATTTTTCTTGTAGTTGATTTCAGGTCTCATAGGATTGTGGTCAGAAAAGACGCTTGATATGATTTCAGTCATCTTGGTCTTGTTGGTTGCCAGGTTCTGCCTTGTGCGGAGGCTGCTGGCCACTTGTGGGTATGGCTGGGTCCTGGTGTGGCTGGCTGCATGGTTAGGAGAGGCTTGGTCCTGGTGCTAGCTCACTGGTGGGTGGGGCTGGATCCCAGGACAGCTGGCTGTGGGGCCATGGTGCTTCCCAGGGATGGTGTCTGTGGGGTCCAGGGAATCCAGGCACTCATACCTGCCCATTAGTGGGTAAATCTGGTCCCAGGGCTAGTGGTGGCCCATGGTGGGTGAAGCTGGGTTCTGGGCTCTCTAACTGTGGGGCCTGGGGGTCCTAGAGCTGGTCAGTTTGCTGGTAGGTGGGCTATGGCCCAGGAAGTCCTAGGGCTAGTGCTGGTCCATTGGTGTGCTGAATCTGGTCCAGGACCATGGCTGCAGGGCCCTGTTCATCCCAGAGTCCACGTAGGCCAGCAGGTGGCAGGGCCAGGGCCCAGGGGGTACCAGGGCTGATTCCTGCCCCCTGGTGGGTGGAGCTTTGTCTGATGGCCGGCTACAAGTCTCTGGGGATCTAGGGGCTGGGCTTTCCAGGACTGGTGCCAGCAGGCTGGTGAGTGGGGCCAGGTCCTGATGCTAATAAGCTAATAAGGAGGATTAAAAATGGTGCTTGCCAGTACCAGTGTTCTTGTAGGATGAGCTCCCTAAAATGTCTTCTGCCAGAGTCTCTGTTTCCAGGGTGAGTCCCAGTTGCTTTCTCCCTCTCTGGGAGGCTCTCCAAGATCAGCAAGTGGGTCTGACCCAGGCTTCTTTCAAATTCCTGCTTCTTCCCTGGGTCTTGGAGCATGTGAGATTTTTTGTGTGCATTTTTTTTTTTTTTTTTTTTTTCCGGTACGCGGGCCTCTCACTGTTGTGGCCTCTCGCGCCGTGGAGCACAGGCTCCGGACGCGCAGGCCCAGCGGCCGTGGCTCACGGGCCCAGCCGCTCCGCGGCATGTGGGATCTTCCCGGACCGGGGCACGAACCCGCGTCCCCTGCATCGGCAGGCGGACTCTCAACCACTGCGCCACCAGGGAAGCCCTTGTGTGCCTTTTTAAGAGTGAAGTCTCTGTTTCCTACAGCCCTCTGGCTCTCCTGCAAGTAAGTCTTGCTGGCCTTCAAAGCCAGACATTGTGGGGCTCATCTGCCCAGTGTAGGACTCCCAGTCCAGGGAGCCTGATGTGGGTTTTGGACCTCTGGGTCCTTGGGGAGAACCTCTGCAATTGTAATTATCCTCTCGATTGTGGGTTGCCTACCCAGGGGTGTGGGTCTTAACTATACTATGTTCTCTCCTACCCATCTCGTTGTGGTTCCTTCTTTATATCTGTAGTTATAGATCTTTTCTGCTAGACTTCAGGTCATTCTCATTGATAGTTGCTCTGTAAATAGTTGCAATTTTTGTGTGCCCATGGGAGGAGATGAGCTCAGGGTCTACCATCTTTGCCCCATCTCCTGTGTGTTCTTGATTTTAAGTAAATGAAACTATACAGTATAGTCTGTCAGGAGCAAGTGGGTCAGGCTGCTTTTTCTCAACATCATGTTTTGGAGTTTCATTCAAATTGTTGTGTTCATCAGTACTTCATTCCTTTATGTTGAAGTTTAATTCAGCTGCACCATAATTTGTTTACCATTTTCCTGTTGATGGATATTTGGGTCATTACCAGTTTTTGGCTTTTATGAATAAAGCTGCTGTGAGCATCCTTGTATAAGTCCTCTTGTGGACATATATTGCATTTCTCTTGAGTAAATACCTAGAGTAGGATTCCTGGGTCATAGGGTAGGTGTGTGTTTAACTTCATAAGAAAGTACCAAACAATTTTCCAAAGTATGTGAACCATTTTAGACCTACCAAGCAATGTAAATATGAAAGTTTGAGTCGCTTTGCATTCCTTGCCAATTTTTGATAGTGTTAGCCTTAACAAAACTTTAGCCATTCTAGATGGGTGCAAAATAGAATTTCATTGTAATTTTAACTTGCCTTATCCTGATTATCATCAATTTTGAGCATCTTTTCATTTGCTTATTAGCCACTTAAATATTCCCCCGGTGATACGGTATGGAGGGCATGGGTTTTCTGGAATTCAGGTAAATATGATGAGATACTGAAACCTACTATAAAGCCCATGTAGATTAAAGGTAGAGGTGGCATTTGGGATAAAATGTGGATCATGATAGGTATAAATTCCCTTTTTAAAAAAATCAATTAAAAACAGTGAGCCCCTATGCATTAGCCATTTTCAGTATTAAATGGACCTGTTATTAAAGGAAAATTTAAACAAATATCCTATAATTTGGCCTTAACACTCTCCTCTAGTTCCTTTATCTTATGACTATCTTATGTGTGAGATATCTGTTAAATGCTTTTGGCAGTAAATCTATTTGCATGAAGACATGCTGAACCCATCTGATGATGAGTTAATTTTACTATATGGTGAATAGTATAACATTCTTTTTCATGCTTTGATCTCTCAGAAATACATAAATAAATAAGGAACATGCAAGGAATCTTTAAATGTTTCTGGAAGATGCCCACAAAATTTATATGCACATAGTATATTCTATTCTGAGAGTTTGTTTTTGTTCACTTTTATAATGGCTTTCTCATATTGAATGATTTGTTCCAATGGAGGGCACAAAGCATTTTTTTCTGCTAATAATCTTGGTTATAGGATTAATTCATTCAACAAAAATGTATTAAGGACCTACTACATGTCAGATACTATTCTCGGCACTCAGGATACATCAGTGAACAAAAGAGAAAAGATCCTTGTCCCCCCTGGAGCTTGTATTCTAGTGAAGACTGGAGTATTACGAACAATATAATAGTACCATGAATGAGAGAAATAGTGCAGAGGAAAGATTGAAGTTGTGTGGTAGGAGAGGGCAGATTGCATTTTAAACTATGGTGGTCAAGGTCGATCTTATGGGAAGTTGCCTAATGAGCTGTATTTTTGTTTTTTGTTTTTTTTTTAAAGGGACTTCATTTTATTTTATTTATTTATTATTTTTGCAGTACGCGGGCCTCTCACTGTTGTGGCCTCTCCCGTTGTGGAGCACAGGCTCCAGACGCGCAGGCCCAGCGGCCATGGCTCACGGGCCCAGCCGCTCCACGGCATGTGGGATCCTCCCGGACCAGGGCACGAACCCGTGTCCCCTGCATCGGCAGGCGGACTCTCAACCACTGCGCCACCAGGGAAGCCCATGAGTTGTTTTAAAGGAAGTGAGGGAGTTAGCTTTGAGGACATCCCAGGGGAGTGAGCTCCAGGAAAAGGGAATGGCCAAACTTCTAAGTCTGGAGTACTGCTGGAGTATTCAAGGAAGAGCAAGGAAGGCATTTTGGCTGGAGTGGAGTGAAGAGAGAGAGAGAGAGATGTATGGGAAGTTACTGGAAGAACTTGCAGGCCATTGTGAGAATGTTGTATAACTCAAAGTGAGATAATTGAAGGATTTGAGCAGAGGAGTCACCTAATTTGACTTAATTTTTAAACTAATTTAAAAAAGGATCATGACCATTCTGACAAATGTTGAGGCTAAACTGTAAGGGCCAAGAGTAGAAACGGAGGAGATGTACTCAGGGAGCTGTTGAAATAATGGAGATGAGAGATGCAGGTGGCTGAAACCAGGTGATGATTAAAACTCAACTTTGTGTATGGTTTTGAAGGAACTAGAGCATTTGCTAATGTGTTAGATATGGAATGTTAGAGGAAGAAGAGATAAGATGACTAGGTTTTTAGCTGATCAAATGAGTCAACTCAGCAGATTTTGAGGGGCCAAGGCAAGAGTTCAGTGTTGATGCGCTATAGTTAAAGTGGCTATTAGACATTCAAATGAAGATGAGGAAGCAGCTGTCTATGGAGTCTGGAGTTCAGGAGAGAGATCTGGACTGAGAATGACTGTCAATAAAGAAGAATAAAGGACTACAATCTGAGCCTCGGGACATTAAGAGGTCAAAAAGAAGAAGAAATAGCAAAAGAAACTGCAAAAGAGAACTCATTAAAGAGAAAAGAAAACCAAGAGTGTGCCAAGCCCTGGAAACCAAGAGAAGAAAAAATGTATCAAAGAAGAAGAATGATCAGCTGTGTCACATACTGTGTCACATAAGTCAGTGAAGACAGAGACTGAGAACTGGCCATTCATCATAGTGTCCTGGAGGCCATTGGTGATGTACACATGAGCAGGTTCATGGACGGTGGAATGATGAGAGAGAATAGACAGAGAGAGTTAGACAATAAACGTAGACAACTCTTTCAAGGAAAAACAGGTCAATAACTGGTGAAGAAAACGAGATCTAAGAAAAGTTCGTTGTTGTTGTTGTTAAAGTGGGAGAAACAAGAGTATGTTTGGAAGTTAAAGAGCATGAGTGGAGTCTTCTCAAACTATCTCTCATAAAGGACCAGTCTTCTCTTTTAAACAGTCCTGGTCATTTATAAACATACTCTTGCACAAAATGATAAAAATGAATGAAAAAAGACATTCAAAGTGTAAGCCAGTTTTTTTCTGTGGAAAACAAAATGGTGGTTCTTCAAAAAGATTAAAAATAGAAATAGATGACCCAACACAAACAATTCTGGGTATATATCCAAAAGAATTGAAAACACGGTCTCTGAGAGATATTCACACACCCGTATTCAGAGTTGCATTATTCACAATAGCCAAAAGATGGGAGCAACACAAGTGTCCATCAGCGGATGAATGGATAACGAAAATGTGATATATACCTACAATGCAGTATTATTCAGTCTTCAAAGGAAGGAAGTTCTGACACATGCTACAACATGGATTAACCTTGAGGACATTATGCTAGGTGAAATAAGCCCATCCTAGAAAGACAAATACTGTGTGATTTCAATTATGTGAGATATACAGAGCAGTCACATTCATAGAAACAGAGTAGAAGGGTGGTTGCCAGTGTCTGGGAGGAGGGGAGGATGGGGAGTTACTGTTTAATGGGTCCAGAGTTTCAGTTTGGAGAAGAGTTCTGTTTATAGATGGCGATGGTTGCGCACCAATGTGAATGTTCTTTATCCCACTGAACTGTACACTTGAAAATGGTTGAGAGTAAATTTTGTTATGTGTACTTTACCACAGTTAAAAATAGAACAAATATAAGCTAATTTTAAAATTATTAACTTTAATAAACGAAATTACTCTGTCAAAATCTTCTGAAAGTTTCTGAACACTTACTCTCAACTTCTGTATACCTCTTCTCCCTACTGACAGTGACTAGTTCAAAGACTGGCATCCGTGCATGGACCGTGTTTTGATTAGCTTTCATGTAGTAGTGCCTGGAGCAGTGATGATGTAGGAGAGATGGGAGAATTGCTGGAGTGGTGTTTGGAGTAGCGAGAAGAGATGAGATGAGGGGCACAGTGGAGGGATCGACTTTGGATTTTTCATGTGTACTAATTGGCAGGAAGGTTGAGTACTGGGCACAGACGCTTTTGGGTGGGTAGAAGGGATGGTGGGAGATTTGGGGCAGATTCTTTTGTACATTTCTACTTTCTTGATGAAAGCAAGGAACGAAGTGGTCTTTGAGACTTTGAATGAGATAGAGCCGAAAGTTAGCTTAAGGCATGGGAGAGTGATAGATATCTTTGCATAAAAATAGAAGCATGGACAAATACCACGTTAACAAATATTTGTTTGCTTCTTTTTCAAAAATATTTTTCATTATACTATTTAAGTTTTCCCCATATGTGTAGGTCTTCCCTCTCCAATGAGACTATAGATCTCATAGGCAAGGTAAATTTCCTATTCATTTTTGCATTCTGTCGATCTTTTTACAGTTACTCAGTAGATACTCAGGAAATATTCACAAAGTGGTGTCACGTGTAATCTCATTTCTGAATTGATAACATTTTGCTTAAAATTGTATACCTTTTTTTCTACTGATCTCTGTGCTATTGTTATTATTACTACGATGTCCTAATGAGATAATGCATGAATCATTTCTTTTTGTTTTATTTTTATAGCATTGCCACCATGGGCTATGTGTAAACAAAGAAATGGACACACGTCCTGTAGATGGCGATTGGGGACCGTGGGGACCTTACAGTTCTTGTTCAAGAACATGTGGAGGTGGAATCAAAAGCACAACCAGGCTCTGTAATCGGCCCGAGTATGTCCTTTTTATGTCACTGTAAATTAAGATTATCTCAAGGCACCAGAAAGTAAACATCAATTTCATTCACTTCTAAAACTGGAGGTCAGTCTGTAAGTTTCTGAGATTCAGAAAACTTCTGGAGTACTTTAAGCCATGTTACTTTATATCTTGGTAGATTCCGACCTTGAACAAAAAAGTAAATTAAAATAGTCTTGAGAATTTGAATCAAGACCAAGCCATTTTCTTTCTTTTTTGATTTGGTGTAAATTTGACAAATAGTTGTCAATAATGATGATAGTAATATAATGGCAGTTTTACTTTTACTGTGCTTCTATTGAAAGATCCTGGCCCCTTTCGACTATGTTTTGGCTTTCCTGGATAAAATATGTAGTTTTTTTTACCGTATTTTTACTGTTTGGTATAATCTGTCATGTCATATTTTCTTTCTCTTCTTTTCATGTTATAGATGCTTCAGTGTCTTTAGTTTGAATAAGAACTGAAGCATAGGTCCTGCTCACCAAACTATTTAAAAGAACTTAGGGATTCCATAAAAATTTAAAAATAATGTTTCTGTTGTTATATGTTATATACATGAAGACTTTTTAATGCAGAAATGTGACATACTTTGAATAAAATCCGACTTAGTTTATTTGAATTTTTGAAAAGTTAATTACGCTGAAAGTCTTCATATTAAGAGAAAAACACTGACAAAAGAGTTTTTATGTTCCAGCATAAGTTGATATAGCGATAGATGGCTATAGATTGATACCATGAAACTCTTTGAACTGAGTGATAAGTAGGATATACACGACAAAGAGGCATATATACTTCTTTTAAAATTTAACATGTTATCATCTTCCTTTCTGATCATCTTTGGCTCACTCTATGTGTCCCGCCACCTCCAAAATGAAGAAACCCTTTTTTGAGGTTTTAAAACAAATCCTCATCATGACTTAGCTCCTTGTTAGTTACTCTGGTCGTGAATAAGACATCATTTCGGCCCTCCAGGCCACAGTGTCCATGTTAAAATGTATTTTCTACAGTTCATTAACCACAGAATTGCTTCACAACCACGTTACATACTTCTGTTAAAAAAGGAAAGTGTGAGTGGGACATCAGTGGTTTTCCAGATCCTGGAAAGGAATGGAAGAGTTTTAGAAGTAAATGGCAGAAATAATCTTGTACTGATGTGCTTTACAATGTAATGAATTTGACTAGGCCAAGAAACGGAGGAAAGTACTGTGTGGGCCGCAGGATGAAATTTCGATCATGTAACACTGATTCATGTCCAAAAGGCAAGCAGGACTTTCGTGAGAAGCAGTGCTCTGATTTTGATGGTAAACATTTCAACATCCATGGTCTGTCCCCTAATGTGAGGTGGCTTCCAAAGTATAGTGGGAGTAAGTAATTAGAATTTTTTTTAATGTAAAAAGTTTTGAGACATAGGAACACATAGCTGTGTTATCGTACACCCAGAATTTGATTTTTTCTTACAGTTGCCATGAAAGATCGTTGTAAACTGTATTGTCGGGTGGCTGGAACCACTAACTTCTACCAGTTGAAGGACAGGGTTGCCGATGGTACTCCTTGTGGAACTGAAACAAATGACATCTGTGTTCAAGGTCTGTGTCGGGTAAGTAAACTTACTGCATTTAAAATGACTTTCAGAATACTATTTTCCTTCTATAACTCTAACCAAATATTGCTTCTATGACTTCAGATACGTTCTTGTGAATTCAGTGCAGCAATCCTTGGTTGCTACCGGGCTGCCTATTACTAGGCCATTCTCCGTCATTAGGAGTGACTCATGAAGCAGTAAGATCAGTTTGCTGATTTTGTTTTGCCTATGGCACTTAAAATCAAGATGAAAGATGAGGTCAGCTTCCTAAAAAGATAGAACGTATTAGGACCCAAGGGTTGTAAAGTCCTTTTGCTACTTCGAACATGACCCTTCTGTGGTGACATTTTTCCCCTCAGTGTTAGAAGCAGTGATATCCTCCCTCCCTCTCTCCATTCTCTTACTTCTTACAGACATTCAGCAAACTTTTACCGAATACCTGCTAGATGTCACATACCGTTCTAGTCACCAAGATGAAAGAATGAAACAGAGCACCTACCGCCAATATGGACACAGATTTGTGGGGGAGATAGGCACACACACAAGTAGAATGCAGTGCTATGGGCTCATCTGCAAGGTGGCATGGGGACGATGTAGGAGGAGTGTCTTGTTCTGTGGGGAAGTGGGTAAAGGATTTGGGGAATGCTCTTGGAGGGTGTGAGTCTGGAGCTAATTATCAGGGTAAGTAGGTTTAGAAAGGTGAAGAAGTAAGGGGCCAGGGTTGGAGGTAGCTACCAGCTGATGGTTGTTATATGAAATTTTTTCCTGAAGTCCTTGAAAATACAAGGATTTAGAGTTAAGCAAGAGATGTGATTCGATTTGCATGTCAGAATCTTCAGAATGTACTGGATTGTCAGGAAATGGAGTTAGGTAGGCCATTAAGCAGGATTCTAGGTGAGAGCAGATGAGCCCCTGAATCAAAGCATGCAAATTGCAGATGGTGATCTTAAAAACGGATGGTGAGTTTGAGAACTAGGATAGTGAATGCTGTCTAAAGAATACAAATGTCATCTTGTGAACTCATTCCTTTCATTAAGTGGAACTTAATAGGACCAATTTCTTCTCCCTATAACCAAACATCTATTACCAGTTACCTAGGTGAGAAAGGCCTCGCACCCAAAGGGCTAATGAGATGTTCAGAGAAACTTAAATTACACTTTGGGAATAGATTAAATACTAGAAAAAGTGTACTTGGTGGCCTTAAAAACTTGTTTTATTTAAATTAACAGCAGAAAGCCAGATACCATGAAAAAATATGACAAGTATCTGAACATAAAGATGCATGTTACTTTCAGAAACTATCTGGATGAAATTTTCATTTTGGAAATATTTGCCTTGTGAGTAAAAAGTCATGAGGCTTATGAATTTTTCTTACTTTCCTGATCACTAAATTTAAAGGAATATTCCAAAGAACTAAACGTTACTGCAATGTATGCAGAGGACACCATCTGTGTGGAGAAGAGCTGCACTTGTTCTTTCAAAGCCCTAGAACAAACCATGTATACTTTCACCTTTATTTATTTATTCATTCTTTTTCATAATCACTGTTTATTATGCTAGGTATTAATTTTAAAGAAGTAAATTGTTTCTTTCAAACGTGCTCATTTAATTCCCAGAGTTCTAAGGTCATGAGTGAAAAAAGTGAATCATGAAAGACATCTTTTTGGAGTTATTGTAATGTGTTACTTTTTGTCCCTTTTGAATTACGTGACTTTAAAGAGTGATTTTCAAATGACGGATGTGGGAATCACTGTCAGTGTTTGTTACAATCTGGATTCCTAGGTTTTTACCTCCAAGGATTTTAATTCAGAAAGTCTGGGAATCTGTCTTTTTAAATCCCACGCCATGTGATTTTGATGCAGGAAGTATGTGGATGACCCTTTAAAAAACATTGCTTTTTCAACCATGTGAACAGATATGTGAAAATACTGGTGTACAAACAAGATCAGTATTCTGAAAAAACCCTGTGTATTGAATCTCCTATTAATTGAAAGAATATTTTTGAAAAGAACTTTGTTTATAAAGCACCATGCTTTTCATTAGTCCTTTTTATGACGTTCATTGTAATTATTGTATTTTGAAGCAAGCTGGCTGTGATCACGTATTAAATTCCAAGGCCAGGAGAGACAGATGTGGAGTGTGTGGTGGGGATAACTCCTCATGCAGGACAATGGCAGGTGCCTTCAACAGTGCCCATTATGGTGAGCTGTGCAGTTCTTTCTAATTTTCTCTTTGGGTATAATAATGGAGTATATAATGAAGGAATAATAGTAATGGCTCGTTATTGTTTTGTCTATTCTATACCTTAGTTCATAATGATTAATTAAATCTTATACCAGATGTATCATTGAATTAATGATTACATTAATTAATGAATGAATAACCTGCTTTAAGACAAATCTGATCCTTAAAAATTTGTTAGGTGTATTTATTAGAGTAAATGTGGTGCAGCTTGACAATGGTGTGTGAATAGTCCCCCAGTTAAAGAAATGTTTTTACTGCTCTTCCTGTAATTTGTATTGTATTTATTTATAATTTTTCCAGGAAATTCGCTTTCAATTATTTTTAATCATTTGAACCACATTTTTTTGTGTGTGACCTGGCCTATCTACTGTGTTTCGTATTGATGATGTATTGAAACTGATTGAAGTGAAGGATGAAACCATTAACTTCAGTGCTAATCTGGAATTAGTGTTACATTTGATTTTTCGAGAAGTATCTGGATTACAGATATAATTGATGTTTGGCCACGGTTTCATTTTTCTTCAAAATTATTATGAGAACACAATATGTCAGACATTTTCCATTAAATTTTCTGAGAAAACGTTTTTTCTTTTTATGGTAAAAAAAGCAGCCTTTTAAAACTTTCCTTGCAAAATAAAAATGTATTTTTTATTACAGCTTTATTGTTCAGCTTTAAATTGTATTCACATATGTTTGAACATAGTTGTTTTAAGTTAGTAAGAATTCAGTTAAAGCAGTATAATTTAAAACACAATTTATATTTTTATCTATATGAAAAGCATAGTACATTTCATACTCTGGTCGTGCTTATGAATCTGAGTTACTAGATAATTTGACATTATTTTTCTAGTTATTATGATTCATTATTTCACGGGAGCCGTAAATATTTGATCCCCTTTTATAACCAATGGCACACATTTATCAAAGTCTGGTCTGTATTTACTGAAAAACTTTTTTTTTTCTGTGTAAAACCACATGCACCAAATTATGATCATACGTTTAACCTTGACAAAATTGTACTATGACTTAATCAGTTTGCAAACGGAAAAAGATCTTAAACTCTTGTGCAGGGTTTGAAAAGCGTTTGTCACATTACTGCCCCCTGGTGGTAGCCTTCATTTTGTCACATTTGCAATGCCTAGAAACGCTTTCTTGAAAAAATAGCAAAGACATAAAATAGTGGAGCTGGTAGGGATATTTTATAGTGAAAAAATCATGAGTCAAAATTATTTTTGTAGGCTTATAACCTACACCCAATATGCATATAGTGTATACAGAATCATCAGATCATTTATCACTTTATGTTTAAATGTGATATCTTAAAGAGGTATAAATAAATGAGGCTGCTCTAAAAACATGCAAGGTAATTTCATATCAAGGTTTCAAACGTAAGCTCTTTGAAAACTTCGTTTTCTTAAGTTCATTCTATATTTATCAAGTCAGTACATACGAAAAATTTTAACTCCTTTTGTATATTAAATAAAAGAGGAAAATCCTAAAAAGGGAAAGGAAAAACTTAGAATAATATCACTAGAGCAAAATTAATTGTTGACTTAAAACCTGAGAGTATTCAGAAAACTGTGACATGAGTGGTTTTAGTGCAGGAGAAACGTTGCTTCTTGTTTAATGTATATTTGATATAGTGTTTCCTCATCTTTTGAGAAGTGCCAGTGTTGTTGAATTTGGTCTCATAAAACAGAAACATTTTCATTTCTCTTGAGTAAACTTTTTACTTTTCTCTTGACAATTTGTTAGTAGACTTTACAAAATAATGTAAAATTTGGGGGGTAGCTATAGGGATTCTTGCTTACACTAGAACCTAAAAGCTTAAGAAAAATGTTCTCTTTAACTTTCATTATTTTGCTGTTCACTGAGTCTGTGTACACATATAGCAATGACCACCTATTTTTATATCTCCTGGACTTGTGAATAGCATTTAGAATTTTTTTCCTCATTAGGAAGTATAAGATGTAAAAGTATTGGTCAAATTTTAAATGAATATGTGTACTAAATAGTTCAGGAGCTAAAATACTAGTTTCATTCTTATTCTATATTCAGAATTTTAGAAGTAAGAGTAATTAAGAAATGTACTTTAAGAATCCCAGACTGTGTATTTCCAGACAACAACCACTTTTTCTTAATCCTTAGTAATTTATATAAGGCACTGATTCAAGAAGAATAAGCACGATATCATCTTTCAAAGATAAAATGAAATTAAGTCTGCTATGCTATTCAGATTTTTCTTTCAGCAGTACTAGCCTCCTGTCTGTTCTGCTTTTTGTGAAAGTTAACTTGTGTAAACTTCTATTGCAGGTTATAATGTCGTTGTAAAGATTCCCCCAGGAGCAACAAACATTGATATTCTTCAGCACAGCTATTCTGGAAAACCAGAAGATGACAATTACCTGGGTAAACATTTTTAGTTAAACAGCAGCCAGTATGTGGTTCGTGTGCAATTTCACAGAGGTCTGTGGGTGCTGTAAATTCTTGGAAGGCAAGAAGAGCCCCTTGAACAAACATGCAATTTCAGTTCACACTGAGCTTAAGTCATCTGATTCCCTATGTGTGATTTCTTTTTGAGCTACACACCATATCCTATCTTAAAAATCCTTAACTAAATTGAACAAACATGCAATTTCAGTTCACACTGAGCTTAAGTCATCTGATTCCCTATGTGTGATTTCTTTTTGAGCTACACACCATATCCTATCTTAAAAATCCTTAACTAAATTCTGGAAAGTAAATTAAACGTTTTTTCCCATGAGGGTGTTTTAGAAAACCAGAGGTTATATTCAGTTAAAGTTGTGTTGTGTATTTAGAATAAAATCCTCTATCCTTCTATCTTTATCTAAGGTTAATTATAGACCTCTTTGGGGTTAAATGTTTTAAAGAATTTTCTTAAATGTCTTTACCATGTAGCAAAAGTCTTTAAATACAACTTTTACAAAGCTCTTATGTTACAGAAAGGCAGAAAGAACTATGGTTTCATATTTTTAGATGTTAATGAGTATAGTTATAGTATATTGTCCTTTAGCTAATTCTAGAGTATAAATTTCAGTTGTTGTTTATTTTTGGGAATTAGCTTTTAGGCTTAAAGAATTTCACTTAGGCCCAGAGATGAAAAGAATGCTTTACAAACCTTTTCTTTGTGTCTGATAAATACCTTAATATTGACTAATTCATAATTCACCAAACTGGTGATGCAAAGCTGATAATGAGAAAGTACCTGCTTCACATTAATGAAATGTGAAATATTGGCCCAAGTAATCAACTCTTCTAACTTGAAATCTGAATATGTAATGAACAGCTTATCTCAAGAATTATATTTGGCATTATAGAGTCAATTGTAAAGAGAACGACCGCTGAATAGATGCAGGTTTTCCTTTTGGGATGATGAAAAAGTTTTAGAACTAAGTAGAGGCGGTGGTTATACAATATTGTGAATGTACTAAGTGTTATCAAATTCTTCAGTTTAAAATGGTTAATTCTATGTTATGTCAATTTCACCTCTATAAAAAATGCAAAAAATTTCCCAAAGAAAATCAAATGTAAATGTTTTAACATTTTACATTTAGTTGAAATTCTTTTTGCATATACATAGATATATGCTACCATATTTTAGATAATTTAATATGTCTCTCTTAGGATCCAAATATAGATATTTGGGTTCTGCCCAAGTTTAAAAATTGGAAATGTTCACCAATAAAGTATCACTATACTTTGTAAAAGAACTACTAATGGAAATATCAAAATCTAAATGGAGTGAGCAAAATAAACATGTGAAGTCATTAGAAAGGACTTGTAAAATATTTATATTTATGAAATTTGCTTTTGGTAACTAAAAATAATGAAATGTATACAATTTTTCTCAGTAAAGTTTTGTTTATTTCCCTTAGTTTTAATGTAACTGGTAGTCCCTTAAATAGGCCTATACACTTCTGATAATGTCCAGATTTTCATTTTATAGGATAAATGTGGAACTTTATTTGTTCTTCATTGAATTCAGTGCAATGTATAAAGACAATCACAATAGTCCATACAGACACAGGAACACCAAATGTCTTTGGCAGTAATCCCTTCATGGTTGCTTTGAGGTGTGTAGTATTTAGTAAGTTTAATCATAGGTAATTTGTATGCTTTGGGTGGGGTTCCCTGGAAGACCAAACAAATGTTTTCCAAAACAGTTATTCCACTGAGAAGTAAAGCAGCAAAAATGTATTTTATTAATATGGAGTTTTTATTAGTATAAAATTTAAAATATCATATATCCTCTTGAAAGTTAAAAAAAAGCACAGTGCTTTTTTACAGTTTATACACTTTTACAAACACTTTCCAAATTTGATTCCGATTAAAAGCCTGTGAGGTAAGAATTTTTATTATTCCTCTTATGCAGTTAGGAAGCAAGTAGTTTATCCAAGATCACATAGTAATTAATTGGAACAACTTGAATTTAAACCAGTTGTTCTAATACCAAATTCTGTGGTCTTTTTACTACCACATCACTGTGGACACCATGTACTTTTTGCGTTTAAAAAGTAACAACAACAAAAAAATAAATAAATAAAAAATAACAAATCGTGAATACATATTGTTACATACTCTATTATATACATATGTAAATATTAGTATATAGATAGACATAAGGATACATATTTGATAGGCTGATATTAATACCTGTCATTGGGGAAAAAGAGAGAATAAGAAGGGGTAAGAACAGAGAGGGAGGTCAGAGGATTCCGAAAAGCAGCAGTCACTCACGTATGCGTAAGCAGTGATGAATGCCTTGCCATGAAGAAGATCCAGATGTTTACAGAGAGAGGAGTGGAGAGGCATGGCCTTTTAGAACGTTGACGCTAGAGTGTTGAAGCTTTGTACATTTTTTCCAAGATAAGCATTAACGAAATGCCGCAGCAGTCTGGCTGCCCTTTCTTTCCTCACCATGGGTGACCAGGATTGATTTAGCTGATCTGTCTGCAGGCCCGTGCATGACTTCTTTCTGTTTTCCCACTTCTTGTGTGTCTCTCCCAGAGCTGCACACCTTGTGGAACATGACCTTCTCAGAAGGAAAAATTATGGGGTGAATTTATTTTCATGTCTTTGGCTGATGTGCTGAAGTTTCCCTGCATATGGCTTAGATACCACTTTACAGTAAAATAAAGTTTATTTCCTCCATATTAATTTATGTTTATATTTTCTAATTTCAAAAAAGGATGTGAATTATAAAAGTTAAAAATGCTTCTGTACCATTGAGTGGTTTTGCTATTTCATGAGTACTCTCCTTTTACAGCATTATCAGACACTCAAGGGAATTTTCTTTTGAATGGGAATTTTGTTGTAAGTATGTCCAAAAAGGAAATCAACGTACAAGGAGCTATTTTTGAATACAGTGGTTCAAACAACTCGATTGAAAGAATTAATAGTACTGATCGGCTGGAAGAAGAACTTCTTTTGCAGGTAAATTCTCAGTAGTCGTTAATAAGACAGTTTTAATCATGTTAGTAAAGTATGATGCTTAAGTGCTTTGCATTTATTATTAAACATAAAAATTATATCTTTTAAGAGTATATCTTTTATGAATTAATGGTATGCCCCTTTGTATTTTTATTGAGGTTTTATGTGTGGGTAATCTCTACAACCCTGATGTACGTTATTCCTTCAATATCCCCATGGAAGAGAAGAGTGATCTGTTCACGTGGGACCCATATGGACCATGGCAAGACTGTACAAAAATGTGTCAAGGTACACTGGTATTAAATGAAAGAGACAAAAGTTCAGCTCTGCATGCTGGTATAATCTGGGGTGCTCTTGAGTCTGACTGCCTGTGGAATCCACGCACGTACACCACACAGACATACAGAGGTTTTCTGTCTTTTTTTCTCTTCCTGCTTTTCTCCCCACTTATTCTTTGGTTCTTATACTTAACAGCCTCCCTTATCTCTACCCTTTTCAACGTTCTCCATCACTGCTTCTTCCCTATCACGTCCTCGTTCTCTTTCTCGCCGTCACAGAAGGGTTCTCTAACTGGGACTCTGTTTCCCAGTGAAATACCCACCCTCTTGTCCTTTCCCCTCAACACACTTTCCCAGCCACCCATCTCCCTCTTTTAGTGTTGGAGTGTCAACATTCTCTCATTCTTTTATTTCCCTTCCCTGACCACAAGGAAATGTGTTTGTACTGATGGATGGGTAACTGAAAGGAATACAGAGGGAGATGGAAAAACAGCGAAATTTGTAGTAGAGAAAGCAAATGAAGAGACTGGTGTCTTTGGGCAATCTGTAATTACGAATACCTAGTTGTGTGATGCTACATTTGTGCAAATCAGTAAATGTTTATTGAGAGGCTACTTTGTTTTGGATTATTAGGACCCTGAATTTGCATGAAAGCTTTAAAGTCATATGGATGAAACAGAGGCATATGTAGGTCATCTTAGTTTTAAATGGTAAATGCAATGCTACAGGTATGCACGGAGAAGACCCCAGGAAAGATGGAGGGGGCAGTTTGAGGAGATGAAAGGGGAAGATATAGGGAAGTTTGTATAGAATGGAAAGGTAGTTCCGATGGGGACTAGAGACAAGTTTTGGCAATTAGGGGAGCAGTGAGTCAGAAGAGAGGCAGATCAGAACAGTATGGAAAAGAGCTGAGAGAAGGTAGGTGGCCAGAGGCAGTGATCACAGATGATGGAAACATGCGGGACATTTTAACAAACTGACCTCAAGGTGCCAAAGAAATTGTGGTATCCCGTTCAAAAAAAGGCACAGACTTCGTCCTGTGGTGTCGGGACAGGGGTGCCCAGATGATAGCATGGAAACAGGCATTCCTGTTTGAGCAGTGTCTCCGGGGAGGGAGACTGAAGTAGATGATGCCAGGCTGACTGGGACAACGCTGTAAGTAGGAACAAAGCTTTAGGAACACAGGAGATGGAGGAATTCATTTTGACGAAAGACCCTGGTTATGCTTTATAGAAGAGAATTTCGGTTTGGGGAGCTGGGACAAGCATTCCAGCATAACTGGGTAAGCTGGTCTGTGGCAGTGGATATGGGGAGCTAGAAGAAACCTAAGTAACAGTTTAGTGAAAGAACATTCTAAAATGTGGGGAACACACCAAATAAAAAATAACAAGATCCAAATGAAAGGTGGGACGAGGCATTTTGAGATAGTTTGGAAGTCTGAACCAGGAGAGCTCTCTTGTGTGCAGGAGGAAAGGAGCTATTAAATCAATTGCCACAACATATACTATGATTATAGCTCCTTTGATGAGTGTGTGTAACTTTGGGGTTTCTTTAAAGTGAAGTTTCTTCAGTTTTGTTTACTTGTTTCCTGTATACTGAAAATGATCAGTCCCCCAACTTTTTGTGAGTGCTATAAATTTTGTCTTAATATTTTGAAGCACATTATTCAATGTATCAGTTTCACTTTTCCTTTATTTTCCCTCATCTGTTGCTCCTGTGGCCCTCTTCTCTCCTGCTCTAACTTGGCCGTGTTGCTTTTCAGGCCTGTTACACGGCTGTCATCATGCACTTTCCCTTTTTTATGTATTTGATTCCCTGTGTTCTAAATCCTATGAATTCCTCTTTTTATTTCCTCCATTGCGGGGAACATATCTGTCAGTACTTTCCTGAGAAAGAGAGGCAGGTTTTTGAAATTTTTTTTCTCTCTGAAAATAGCATTATTCTATTCGCGCATTGGATTGATAGCTTGGCTCATATAAAATTCTAAACTAGACTATTTTCCTTTAGAATGTTGAAAATCTTGTTTTCTGGCTCATTTTCTGATTTCCTGTGCTTGGATATGATACTTCCTGATGTGGAAGTTTTGTTTCTCCCCACCTTAATTCTGCTGGTGTGGACTATCAAGACAATGTGTGTCGGTGTGGCTTTTTTATTCGTCTATTTTCCTAGGTAATTAGGATGCATTCCAATCAGGAAACATAGATTCTTTGACTTGAGAAGTTTTGTGCATGATTTCTTTGATAATTTCTTCACTTTAAATTTTCTCTCCTATCTTTGTAAAATTTGTATTGTCTGGATATCCAGCCTCCTGGACTGATCTCTTATCTCCTAATTTCCTCTCCAAATGTACCTTGTTTTCTTAATGTTTCTTCTCAACAGCTTGCTTTTGTTTCATGGATGCAATACCCATGTCCTTGAGAGTATTAATCTTAGTCTTGTAAGTTTCTTCTGCCCCCTGACATATCTATTTCATCTTAGTTCTGTTTTGCTTCTGCTTCTTTTGGTCTCTTTTGTGTGAGTGACTTTCCTAAAGTGTCTGCTGATCCTTTGCTGTTTGTTCATATTTAAGACTAAAGTCCTAACTGAAAGTCCTGTGTTGGTTAGATAAGTCAACCCTCATTATAGAGTAATTGGATCTCTAAGTAGCCCTTTCTTGTGTCACTGGGGGAGAAGCCCCAAATGTCATTGTCATTTGACCTTTTTTCTTGGGCTGAAGAGTTTTCCAAGAGAGGAATTCTCCCATCTTCTGATGGTCAGTTAGGGGATGGGAGAAACCATAAAAATTGGCTTGGAGCCAGAGGGAAATGGCGGGAGAGCCCAGTGGGCCTGGGTCTCATCATTCAGTATGGGACTTTTACTGAATACCCCTATTTTTAGTACAACTTCCCTTTTTAGTACAACTCCCTAACTTCCCTCAGCTGCTGTGTCTGTGCCCTCAAGTTCACCTTCTCTAGAGCTTTGCTGTCCAATATGGTAGCCACTAGCCACATGTGGCTAGCCCATTGAAATGTGGTGTAAGTGTGAAATGCACAATGAATTCTATAGACTTAGTATGAAAAAAGAATGTAAAATACATCATCAATAATGTTTACATTGCTATCAGGTGGAAATGATCCTATTTGGATATTTGGATACTTCTATCTTTGTACTTCTTAATGTCACTACAAGACAATGTAATATTACATATGGTTCACGTCATGTTTTTATTGGACAGTGCTGCTCTCGATGAGAAGGTAGGAGTCTGACCGATCTTCATAAATAGTATTCAGTCACTTCTCCATTTTTTCAGGCCTGCCCCTCACACATTCACCTCTTTAGAGGAACCTGGTGTTTTTGACTCCTGGACTTTGCTTGGATTCTGTGGCATGAATGGTTTGTTTCTTACTTTCTTCCTCCATGGCCTTAGATTTCAGCTTCCTTGGCTCTACTACAATAGTTATTTCCATCTTCTTTTCATATTCAGAATTTCCTTTTCTTGCCTACTGTGTTTCCTTCTTTATTCTTTTTGTTCCTTCAGGTTTTTGCCTTTTCAAAATTCTTTATAGTTACCTCAGATGGTATTTAGGAAGGAGCAGAGATAAAAATGCATGTTCATGTTTAACTAACTGAAAGTATACAGTTGAACTTGGATAAAACAGAAATTTGACCATGGCACTGATGGCTTAAACTTATTCCTGTCTCCTCATTGCAGAAAGTGCAAAGTTCAGTCTACTCTGGCCCCTGTGGCTTCTCTTAGTTTGCTTTTGCTGTGGTTATGCCCCGTACAAACAACCGCCAAGTCTCAATGACTTAGAACAACAAAGGTTTATTTCTCGCTCATACTATGTGTTGGCTGCTAATTGGCTCTGACTCTTCTCCAGCTTGGTATCTGCATCCATGTCATTTTTCAAAAAAAAATTAATAGACTTTATTTTTTTAAAGAAGTTTTAGGTTTAGGGCTTCCCTGGTGGCGCAGTGGTTGAGAGTCTGCCTGCCAATGCAGGGAACACGGGTTCATGCCCCGGTCCGGGAAGATCCCACATGCCACGGAGCGGCTGGACCCGTGAGCCATGGCCGCTGAGCTTGCGCATCCAGAGCCTGTGCTCCTCAACGGGAGAGGCCACAACAGTGAGAGGCCCGTGTACCGCAAAAAAAAAAAAGAAGTTTTAGGTTTATAGAAAAGTTAACAGAAAGTACAGAAAATTTTCATATTCCCCCTTCTTCCATACCCTCTCTCCCCAGTTCCCCTATTATTATCATCTTGCATTTGTGTTGCACATTTATTACAATTGATCCATTATTATGAACTAAAGTCTGTCCGTACTGCCTTTTTCATTCATGATTCCAGGCTGAAAGATCAGCCCCATCTGGGAAAGGCTATTTTAGAGACGGAGGGAAAAGGGAAAGAGAGTTGGCAGAAGCATACCGTGGCTTTTAGAGCTTCTGCTTGGAACTGGAATAGGTCACATCCCCTTACAGGTGGTTGTCATAAGCCTGATGTCAATGGGCAGCGAAGTCTGCTCCTCCTATAGGAAGTTATAGTAACACTGTAGCAAGTGGAGACTGTAATTTTGTTACAGGGAAAAGGGAAGCAAATAATGGGGAACAGGGGTGTAGTGTATCATGTATTGTGTATCCTGTATCATGTATCGTCAGCACTGACCCTGGCCACTCAGTTCTCTATTAACAACACTTCAATACAGCTATAATAAATTTCTTTCTACTCCACACCTGTCCCACCTTCCCTTATGTCTCTCTACTAAGCAAACTCCTCAGTGTTTCAGGATTCAGCTTGCTTATTGCAGAAAGTCATTCCTGACTAGATCAATATGCTAGCCTATTTGTATGCTATGTTGGAATTTTTTTTCTTTTTTTGCTTTCTTAGCTTAATCCTTCAGGCTATTAGCAGAAGTAAATGATTATGCAACATCTCCTTATGTGAATTTTCCTTTAATTTTAAATTTTCATTTGGCTTTGGCCAAGGTCTTCATAGAAGAAAAATTATCTGCGTACGTAAGAGTGATCATATGGTAGTGTCTGATCAAAGATGTGACCACTTACCACTTCCATTGTTGGTGACTGAAAGGTGCAATACAGACTGTGAACTAAGGTAAGTAAAAGAGAAATAATGTATAATGTAACCAGGTTAAAATCAGTAAGTGAGGTAAGATGTAAGCATCTAGTGTAGTGCCTCTCACAGGGTGGACATGTAATTAATGTCTATCCTTTGCCCCTTCGGTTAAAAAACTTTAGACTCGGGCTTCCCTGGTGGCACAGTGGTTGAGAGTCCGCCTGCCGATGCAGGGGACACGGGTTCGTGCCCCGGTCCGGGAAGATCCCACATGCCGCGGAGTGGCTGGGCCCGTGAGCCATGGCCGCTGAGCCTGTGCGTCCGGAGCCTGTGCTCCGCAATGGGAGAGGCCACAACAGTGAGAGACCCGCGTAATGCTAAAAAAAAAAAAAAAAAACTTTAGACTCACTAACTTATTGTGAAACTCGGCAATTGGTTTGAGTTTTTTATTCATAGTATTTGCTGAGTTCCAGTATAGAGGCCTCAATATTTTGTGTAAGAAATCGAATCAAATTTGTCTGTAAAATAAATACAGGAAAACTCTAATCTGAAAACCTATGGTTTAAAGATCTGAAACAATACATTTTGTAGCACTATCCTATAATTCTCATTGAACTCATGAACCAATAAACTTTTAAAGTTTGAGGATTAATCAATAAATTGATTTCTATATCTTATCAGCATTTTGTCCGTTAAACGTTAGGAACGTGATCCTAGATCATGGCAGAAAGTTTGTTCTTCTAAAATTCTTGTTATTTGATTATCTGTGATGGGTTTTAGAGTGAAGCTAAGAGCAATAACCCCCATATAGCAGGTGACAGTCAACTTTCAGGGATGGCCAGAACCTCTTTGACTCAGCAAGGATGAGAATTTTTATGTATTTATGGTGGTATTTGAAGGCCTATAGTGAAAGGCTAATGACAGAACAGCCTGTACAAGGTGCATCCTCTACATTGCAGTAGAGTGAAGCACAGTGAAACCCTTGAGGTGCAGGTGGGATGGAAAGGAACTCCATGAATTCTCTTATCTGCTGTACTAGTGCACTCATATTGTCTGAGAGATTGCTAGACTGTAATTGAGATAATGTGGCTCAAACTGGCAGATTTTACTTGTGGAAAAAAATGTTTTCCCTGGAAACATGTCTAAAAATAGATTACTTGAGTTAATGAGAAAATGTGATATGCCTTACAAAAACCAAGTTTACCAACTTGTAAAGGCTTTATCTTTATTGATGTAGTCATATTCCCAGATATTCCCTGATCCTCAGTCAAATAAAGGTTGCATAGGGAGGCACTCCCTGATGATGAGTCAAATATATTCAGTTCTAGTCTTAAATCTTCTACTACGTAACTGAGCAATCTTGATCTCAACTAGTTGTTTTCAAAGGTCTAGCGGGAGGCGTGGGTTCCTAGGACCTCCAAAGCTGCCTCCAAGTGCCTGTATAGCTGGTTCCCTACTTCTGTCTTTAACCAGACACTCCATGTTTATGTATTTGGAGTGCAAGTTAGATTTTATTTGGAAAAAAAGTAAGATTTCTGACAAGTCAGGCGTTCATACCATTTGAATGTACAGCACCTCTGGTCTTCATTTTCTCATCTATAAAATGAAAGTTTGGGCTCTGTGATGTCTAAGAAGTTTTCATCCCTAAATCAATGATACATCAAATATTTTTAGGTAGCTTGTCCATTAATTGCAACAAAATTTTAAAGATGAATGATATGCCTGAGTTTCTGTGAATCCATTTTTAAATTGTGTTCATTGGCATACCTCCTAAATGTAATAACATCATTTTTTGAAGGTGGCACATCATTGGCAAAAGTGAATGTTCATCCCTTTGTGGTCAAGGATATAAGTCATTGGACATCCACTGTATGAAGTATTCCATTCATAAAGGACATACTGTTCCAGTAGATGACCACTACTGTGGTGACCAGCTTAAACCTCCGACCCGAGAACCCTGCCATGGTGACTGTGTCTTAACAAGGTGGCATTATTCAGAATGGTCCCAGGTACAAAGAAAAAGATTGCTTAAGAAAAGTTGCTCCTTTTTTTTTTTACCTCTAATTAAATATTTGTCACTCTAAAGTTTTGTTAAAATTTTAATTTTGTGTCCATTTGTCACCACTTTTCTTTTTTTAATCAGTGTTCCAGGAGTTGTGGAGGAGGAGAGAGGTCTCGAGAATCTTACTGTATAAATAACTTTGGCCACCGTCTTGCTGACAGAGAATGCCAGGAACTTCCCCGAGTGACAACTGAGAATTGCAATGAATTTTCCTGTCCCAGTTGGGCCACTAGTGAGTGGAGTGAGGTAACATTAAACCCATGAGGCTTAGAACTGTTATAACATTGTGTAGGAGAGCTTTGCAATCGAAGGCTATATAATTCAAAAAAATATTTCAATTTATTTTATCATGTGGTAAATAACTTTATCAAGGTATAAAACATTTAAAAATGGTTCGTTCTTTAACTGTTTACAATATCTGGCCAACAATGACATACTGATGTTTAATCTATAACCACTTTCATAGTGTCCACAGTAGGCTGAGATATACACTTGTTCTAAGGTTAGTTTTGTACCTTTGTTTCTGGAACAAATGGATGTTGCACTGGGATTTGGGCAGCAGAAGTTTGGGATGGCTGATTTTACCCCGTGTATATCTCTGATTTTTCTGAGGAGTAAAGGGAAAATGTCCTTAGGAATGGTCTTTCAACTGTATTTGAATATGCAAATTGATCATTCATTATATATTTTGTAGGTATATGTGCTGACTAATACTGAAAATAATGGTCAGTTGTATTCTTACAGTGTCTTGTTACATGTGGAAAAGGAACAAGGCAGCGGCAGGTGTGGTGTCAACTGAATGAAGATCACTTGAGTGATGGCTTCTGTGATCCAAGCACCAAGCCTGAGTCTTTGAGACCATGTGAGCTTCATGCATGTGCTTCCTGGCAAGTAGGACCATGGAGTTCTGTGAGTATATGATAAGGGTTTTTCTACTGTAATCCATCATTACAGAATAACACAGAACTTGTGGTGTATTCACTCTTTAGTGGCTGCATCTAAATTTGGGTTTTTTTTTGGAAAAAGATTCCTGAAATGTAAATCCCTACCTGCACAATTTTGTCAGTACTGCTAATGTTGCTGTGGTAAATATTCTAGCTTTGCTTTTTAATTCAGTTTTGTTAAGAAAAATGCTACAAATTTTATGTTTTCACAAGGAACCATATTCAATATCCTGTAATAAACCGTAATGGAAAATAATATGAAAAAGAATATATATATAAATAACTGAATCACTTTGCTATACACCAGAAACTAACATAATGTTGTAAATCAACTATACTTCAATAAAAAATTTTTTATGCTTTCATCCGCTTTATTTAAACTATAGACATTTTCATGTTCGGTGTCTAAATTATTATCTTTACTGTATTTAGAGTAGGCATTGTTGGGAAGTTTTGCCAAACAGGCGGCTAGGAATCTGCTGGATGAGGGTGGGCAGCTTATTATCCTACACAGGTTGCCACAGTTGCTGGGAAACCTTCTCTCATCTGCCCTTTAACTCTGTCCTATGCTCTTCCTTTATCTCTTTGAAATTTACTTAGCGTATTAAATGACATGCATGCACCAGGTCGATTTTGAAAAGTATTTAGTTTCTCTAAACTGTATTGACTCTGCCTTCAAAATATCAGGCTTCTATTGATATTTTTACATGATAACTTTAAAGATATAATAATTGTCCATTTTAACTTCACTATTTTATTAGCATCTCCATAAATTTGAATAAAGATGTGTGTTGATTCAGTTTGCTCATTTTAAGTCTAGAATCTGGTATAAAGGACTAATAAAAATGTCTACTGAAAGTATATTCTTAACTGTCTATTTACAAAGAAAATTAAGTTTATGTAATTTTTGAACAATGGTGTTTGGTATCTGCTTATATTCTTTCAGTGCACAGCCACGTGTGGACAGGGGTACCAGATGCGTGCTGTGAAATGTGTCAATGAGCTACTTAGTGCAGTGCTAGATGATAGAGTGTGCCATGGAGCTAGTCGCCCAAGTGACAGGCAGGTAAAGGACACCTCTTCATGGATTATAAACAAAAATGTTTGATACAGGAGGATTATTGATATGTTAAAATTATTTCCATACGTATTTTTTCCATTTAAACTTCTTTGCCTTAAAAATGTATGTGGGTGACTTCCCTGGTGGTCCAGTGGCAAAGGCTCCGTGCTCCCAATGCAGGGGGCCTGGGTTCGATCCCTGGTTAGGGAACTAGATCCTGCATGCTGCAACTAAGACCTGGCACAGCCAAATAAATAAATAAATAAATATTTTTTACAAAAGGTATGTGGGCATCAGAAAGTATATTGTTCTTGGTTTTGCCAGCTTTATTGATGCATTTTTTTTACTCTTTATCTGCCATTGGCTCACTCATTTAACTTATATTTCCATCCTTTGAACTGCAGAAGGCTGAACCTCTAAAGCGTGTCATACTGCCTAAGGGAGCCTCCTGTGTTCATTCAGGAGGTTTCAGCTTAGTGGTATTTTTGAAGGACTATTACTCTTTGCTTTTCAACCATCAGGCAGAATCATCCAAACTTTAGCCTTCAGAGTCATACTATCCACTTCTAGCCCTTGATAATATTTTGTACATTTTTTTTTTTTTTTTTTTTTTTTTTGGTACGCGGGCCTCTCACTGCTGTGGCCTTTCCTGTTGCGGAGCACAGGCTCCGGATGCGCAGGCTCAGCGGCCATGGCTCACGGGCCCAGCCACTCCGCGGCATGTGGGATCTTCCCGGACCGGGGCACGAACCCGCATCCCCTGCATCGGCAGGCGGACTCTCAACCACTGCGCCACCAAGGAAGCCCATATTTTGTACTTTTGAAAAATATAAACCTTTACATCGCTTCTTTATAGTTTAGAGTGCAAATGTTCTTTACTTATATATGTGGAGGATGAAATGAAGTATAGGATTTAGTATAAAGCAGAATGTTAATTAATTCATTGATGTTTTGTGAGACACATTTTTCTTTTGAACAGGACTGTATTGTTACACCTTGCCCAATTATCCCTAAAATTGGGGCCACTTCATTACCAGCCCTTCCCATGGGAAAGATAGCACAATGGCGATATGGTTCTTGGACTCCAGTAAGTGAATTCCTTTAAGAGGTACAGTGTTTCTACTATGGAGCCTTTCAGACATCCACAAAATAGTTGCTACAGATTTGCCAAATTAATGTATGCATTCATTCTCAGGTATTTTGATGAATATAAGGTTTAGAATTAGATAATTTAATGACTAAATCCTGTTCTGCCTTTCAAGAGCTCTGTGTCTCTGAGAAGAAATTTAAGTTTTCTAGCTCTATTTTCTGATCTACCAAATGGGGATGATAATATTTATTGATTATTTTTTTAACTTTTATTTTATTTTACAGCAGGTTCTTATTAGTTATCTATTTTATACATATTAGCATATACATTTCAATCCCAATCTCCCAATTCATCCCACCACCACCACCCCACTTTACCCCCTTGGTGTCCATACGTTTGTTCTCTACATCTGTGTCTCTATTTCTGCCTTGCAAACCAGTTCAGGGGATGATAATATTTATGTCCCAGGTTGTTATGAGAAGCAGATGTGATGCTTTTTATCAGCCTTTATTTAAACTACCACATATTCATGTTGTTTTTCTAAACTGAAGGCTTTAATCTATTCGGAGTATATACTCACTTTAGTATATATGAAAATATATACTAAATATATGAAAGACAGATATATGAAAATATATGAAAGATATATTTTTAAGTTTCACATATTCTCTGAATATTTTAATTATGAGAGCCTATCTACTCTATTACCTAGGTCTTCAAAAGTTATCTTAAATGATATCTTAAGATTCTCTTACATAAAATATTTTCTGTTCTTTTTTAAATTTTGGCAATCAACTAATCAATATTCCTAGAAGCTGAGTATTTTGTTTCATTACCACAAATATCTGATTTGTGAAATTTATTTTCTAAACTCATTGGGATATTCACTGCCCTGTCTTTGACTCAGAAATGATGCCAGGTGATAGTATTTATAATTTAACTTTTTTCAATAAACTTGAGGTTTAGAAATTTGAACAACAGCCAAGTGTAAGGGATGTGGAAATGTCCTGTATAACTCCTTGGTATTATTCAATTTTTTTAGTGCTCTGTGTCTTGTGGAAGAGGGAATCAAGCCCGCTATGTAAGCTGTCGTGATGCTTACGATGGAATAGCAGATGAATCATATTGTGCCCACTTACCCCGACCAGCTGAAATAGCTGTCTGTTTTAGCCCTTGTGGAGAGTGGCAAACAGGGAATTGGTCACCTGTAAGTATTTTTATGTGAAAAAAATGAAATGAAAAATTTTAATATAATACTTGCTATTTAAGATAATGTAGTTTATTGGCTGAATTTGTGATCAGTGTTCAGCTTCCTGTGGCCATGGAAAAACAACTCGACAAGTTTTATGCATCAACTATCATCAGCCAATTAATGAGAATTACTGTGACCCTGAAGTCCGCCCTGTGATAGAACAAGAATGTAACCTGGCAGCCTGCCCTCCCACATACAGCCACTTTCCGAGTTCCTCTGAGCAGCCAAGCCATTTACCAGGCAGGAATTTTCCATTAACTCACAAACCAGAAGATAATCAAAATCAGGGGGTCCATCCATCAATCAGAGGAAACCAGTGGAGAACAGGACCATGGGGATCAGTAAGCCCTCTTTATTGAGTTATACTAATTCTGTAATTTTGTTATGTTATATGGCCTTTTAACAGATATGTATGTAATGACATCAAATGCTTTTAATGCTAAATTTTTCTGAAGATCAGTAGTTTAAATCTTAAAAGGATTAAGCAATTTTTGATGCAGATTACAAATCCCCAGAGTTCTTATTGAATTATACAGTAATGTGATATTATGATTACAGAGGAATGCACTTGAAAACCATCTCAGAGTTTATTATAGTAAAAATAAAAGAAAATCTTTTAAATGTTAAGACTACCAGTGTTTATGAAGAAAAAAGCCCCAAAAACCCAGAAATTACTCTGATAGCAGTGCAGTAAGCTGGAATAAAATCATGATTACTAGAAAAGGTACAACTGTGGTTCATATTTTATATGAGAGTAAAGATACCAAAAAAGAAAAACAATGTGAAAGTTTAGTAACTTAACATTATCTTTTGGTTTTTTTCCTTCTTAGTGAGACCTGAAAACTTTAATTCCTTTTTACTTAACACTTAGGACAAGGGTGAATTTCCTTTTGCAAGCTTTAAAACTTCACCTTTCCATCAACAAATTCTAATGAAACCACTAGTTAAAACCCAAGTGTTGGTTATGTTGGGTTAAATAAAACACATTATGTATTGAAAAAAAAACAACCCAAGTGTTTTTTGACAGATATTCTTGATTCAAATTATTATTCCAATGAGGGGGGTTTTAACGTGGAGAGCCTGAATTTGAGTCCAAGTACTGATTTTTTGTGGGGTTTTTTTTGATGTAATTTTGTGCCATGGAATCTGCAGTTTGTGTGTTCCTGTGTTCCATCCTTTTCAGTGCTCTAGCAGTTGTGCCGGAGGTATTCAGCGTAGAGCTGTGGTTTGCCAGGATGAAAATGGACAAAGTGCCAGTTACTGCAATGCAGCCTCCAAACCCCCAGAATCAAAGCACTGTGATTCGGGGCCTTGTCCACGGTGGAGCTACGGAAGCTGGGGAGAAGTAAGTCATACTATCTCCTAAACTTGTGGAGATTATGACATCTCCCAAGACTGAAAGTTAAGCATTTCATATTGTTACTGTTGGATAATCTTACTTCACTATCCTAGAGAGAAAAGATTTTTTTTTAATTGAGTCAGTAAAAATATGTTCTTTTAATAGACATTGTGTCATGGTATAAATCACTCATTCATGATAGGAAATATATACTCCAGATTTTTAACAGAATCCTTTGTGCTAGCCAATAGGTCTGTGACCTACTAAAACCTCTCTAAAAGTAGTATATTATTGTTTTAATTTCTTAGGAAATTAGACGGATATAGACAATTAGAGTGATATATAGGCATGTTTATATCCTTATATCCATATCAAATGAAGGCTGAACCATTCATTTGGTGAATCTTAAATGGAGAGCTGTCAATTATTGAGTACTTTCTTCACGTCCTGGCATTCTTTTAGGCACTGGGATTATGAAGATAGTTTTAAAAATGGTTATAATGAATACTAATTCCACCTATATTATGCATGAGAAAGAAGAAAGACTTATATTGGCTTTGGATGAATAAAACAAACTGCCTAATTTAATAAGTCAGATATTTTTGCTGAATGATTTTAGTACATATTTTCTCTCCATAAGGAGTTTGGAAATCATTGTTTAAAGATACACTCTGACCAGGTGCTAATAAATAGGAAGTACCTCTTTAAAATGTACTTTTACTATTTTCCAAAATGAAAGTAACTTTTTAATTTCTGAGTTAAATCTCATAGTGAAAATTCAAATAAAATGAAAAATTGTGAAAAGAACTTTTAACATTTGATACATTTCCTGCCAGACTTTTGTTCTGTATGGGTTCCAGAAATAGGTTCATACCATACATGCCACTTTGCCATCTGCTGTTTTCATGTAATATATATATACTGAACATCTTTCTATGTTTATAAATTTTGATCTCCCTTATTAGCTTTCATGGCTACACAGTCATCTTTTGGTAGGATACCATACATTATGTAGTTAATACCTATTGCAGTACCAATTCTCAAAATTTTGTCTTTTTAAAAAAATTGTAGAACTAAAACTTTGATTTATTTTTTACCCAGGAAGAAATGTTGAGAATTATAAGGATTCTTATATTTCTTTTTTTTTTTTTTTTTTTTTTTTTCGCTGTACGCGGGCCTCTCACTGTTGCGGAGCACAGGCTCCGGACGCGCAGGCGCGGTATGTGGGATCTTCCCAGACCGGGGCACGAACCCGTGTCCCCAGCATCGGCAGGCAGACTCTCAACCACTGTGCCACCAGGGAAGCCCTTATATTTCTTATATAAGAATGTAAATATATTCTTATATATTTCTTATAATTATAAGATTATAAGAAAGGATAACTTTAAACTCTAGCAATACTGATTATGTACTCAACATTGAATAAAGCAATATAATATTCTTTTTGAAGCCACATAGTTTTGATTTTTCTTCTTATTTTTAGTGTACACAAACATGTGGAGGAGGAATAAAATCACGATTCGTAATATGTCTATTTCCCAATGGCCAAATGTCACGAGAGCAAAACTGTGAAATCTTAAACAAGCCACCTAGTGTGGTACAATGTCATGTGCATGCTTGCCCTGATGATGTATCATGGCATCGGGGACCATGGAAATCGGTACGATAGTATTCTTATTTTTATCCTTCTGTTTCGTTTTGTTTTTCTATGTTCCTTTTACTTTAATTTCCTCTCTTCATAAATTGTGATGCACATATTTTATCTTCTGATGTTTTTTTAAAGTAGACCATTGGCCCTCTTGGCTTGATAGTTTGAAAGAAGAATCATTCAATTTCAAGTACTGTAATATATACATATATATATATATAATAGTTTTATATGTATTTATTTTTTTATAAGTGAATTTTGAACCGTAGCACTAATGGCAGTATCTTTCTCCAGTACACCTTTGGCTTGCCCACAAATTAATTGGAAATATTTTACTATTTACATTTGTGCATAATGTTAACATTGTGCTTATAACAATGGCGAGTTAAGGCTGTGTCTTGTTTGAGTATATAACTGTTTGTGGCTTTTGTCTGTCAATGTCCAATAACTGATCTAAAAGCAAGTAACATTCTTGTTTTTATCATTGTTAAACTTAGTATTTTGTTTGGAAATATGAAAATATTGTATTAAATATATAGAGAAATTTACTTACACAAAGTAAATTAATTGTTTACAGTTTGTCACATACATCATGGAAAAGTATGATTTATATAGTAGTTTATAAGAATATTCATTTCTTCCACTGTGTGGAGTTACTGTGTTTTGAACTGTTTTAATTTTTTATTTTTTTTGGAGCCATAGACAAAATTCATAAATATTTATGAATGATTAATTTCCTCTAGTATTTTTCAAATACCAGGCTTTGAAGAATAATTAATATATAAATATATTGAAATTAGCATTTTGGTCACTTTTGATATTTTACATCATGAACAACTAAGTATACTTCTCTCAGGTGAAAAACTGATTGGAGTCTATAATCTATTTATAATTAAATTTATAAAGTTAAACAGTTCTTTATTTGGAAAATAATTATAACTCTGGTTTTATATCCAACCCTGATGTGTACACTTGTTTTACTTCACCCAAGTCAAAGCTTTATGATGAAATGTAAACCTGTTTCAATTCATGCTATTTGAAGAACAGGTCAAGTTCCAGTTCAGGCTGAAATTCATCTTTAGAGTCAGTGTGACTGATACAAAACAACAGAACATTTTAACTTTATAGGAGGGTCTTAAAGTTAAATGGCTGCATTAGAAGTAGAGAGCCATTACTTTTTAGGAACTAACAAAAAACGTATTTTGCTATGGAAAGCATTCACATATTTACTTAATAACATGTTCACTGACCATCTGCTATATCCTAGGTACTGTGCTACAGGAATAATAAAGACATATTTCTTACCCCTATGGAGTTTACAGTTTAGTTGGAGAGATGTGAAATACTGTAGGAACTCACTATAAAGATATTTTTTGTTAGTCATTTTAGATTGGAATTCACTTTCTCCTTACTATATCTCTGTTACATTTTCTTTCATTTTATTGATTTAATTTGCAAGCCTAGTTCTTAATAAGACTTAATCCATAGATTGCCTTCTTGGAATTTTGCCTCAATTAGGAAAGAAGACACGAAGGTTTTATTTTCCCCACTCGTTCATGAATTCATTAATTCACGAAGCATTAGACATTTACTTATGTCTCCTGCTCTGTGCTAGATATTGAAGTTCCTAAAATTAAGTGCTTTTGAATCAGATTTTCTATTTCAGGGGTCAGCAAACTATGAAATCTGGCCCATTGCCTATTTTTGTAAATAAGTTTTTTTGGAACACAGTCATGCACAACTTTTTATGTATTATCTATGGCTGCTTTTGCACTACAAAGCAGAGTTCATTAGTTGCAATAGAGACTGGCCCTCAAAGCCTGAAATATTTACTATTTGGTCCTTTCTGGGGAAAGCTTGTTGACTCCTGTTCTATTTAATAACATTATAAAACTTTTAAAATTTAATGTAAAATGTACTTAAAGTTATAGCATATTAGAATTGCAAATATTCATTTGGGGTCAGTTTTAGATGTTTTTGATCCTTTAACATTTTAAAATACCTTAATGTTTATCAATCTTCTCTACATATTCACTGTAATATTCACATAATTTTTCCCCAGCTTTATTGAGATATATATGGTCATATTGTATAAGTTTAAGGTGTACAACATCACACAATATTTCTTGTATTGGAATAATATCTAATACTACATTCCAATATATTTGTGTCATGTTATTTTTTTGTATGTAAATGATTTCATAAGTGAAAAACCTGAATGTTCATTAAAGACTCTGTGTAGACGTAACTTTTTTCAACCTCACAATAAACAAATGACCAAGAAAACAATAACCACAAATTAAAAAATATAAGACAGAAATATAAAAGTCTTCAATTATTTAATACATGTCTGTTCCACAAAGGAGTTCATTGACTAATTCAGTCTTTGCACTAGGAAAGAACTGTAATTTTTTTGATAAATTGAAGATAAAAATTTAAAAGTCACAGTAGATGTATATATCAGAATTTTTATAAACTTTATTTATTAACTTTTTATAGGTATAAAGTAAATATATATCATTAGAGTACCTGGATTTCTTATTATATGAAGAATTTTATTCCTTAAATTAGCCTTTTATATTAAAAGGGTTTAAGTGATCTGAAGTTTTGTTGTTAAAACCAGATATAACCCTTTACCTCTTTCAGTGTTGTTACATATTAGCCAAATTTCAGAATACCTCTAATTAACATATCAGGTTGATATTCTTTCATGTATAACTTTAATTTCAGATCCTATTTACTAGGTTAGAAAATTAAGAAATGTATGTGTATGTATATATATACGTGTGTGTGTATATATATATATATATATACACACACATATATGAATGACATGAAATCTTAAACACTTTTCATTTTAAAGCAAAATTAAAATACCAAGTGCTAAATCATTAAAATGTAACTAGGAGAAAAGTTGTAAATATACATTTAAATTTTCTCCATGTTGGAAACCTTGTGTTGTAATAATTTATAAGCATGATTAAAGAAAGGAATAAATAAATCTTAATGTCTGTCTGTTAATTTAATGACTGCATTTTTGTGATTAGTCAATGTGAAATGCTTGTATTTTAACCCTTGCTTATTAATGATGTGTTGTGGCTTTGTGCTTTGCATAATTCACATGTATGTTATATTTTCATTCCTTGGATCAATACCTAAAATGTTTTAAGTCACTGAACAGATCCTATATTATAATGAATGCCTCTTTTATTTTGATGTATTTTTATTAAATAACAAATTGTTAATTTTTCTTATTAAACATTCAATTGTTGAATAGTATATGTTTTCATAATTTTACTGAGTATATGTATAAGCTACTGCTATTTTTCAGATAATCCTATTAGAAACTAACATTGGTATTTAAAAATAAGATTTATTGTTGACTATCAATTTTTAAATACTAGAAGTTTTAATATTCTTTTCATATATTATAAATAATGAATAAAAATTTGTGATGTAAGCAAATTTATTTAGTAAGTTAACAATAGATGTGCTCTTGCCCAGGGTAGTCTTTAAAAGATGAGTAAAAGTTTTATTTTTCCTTTATATTGTAAGGGACACTACATGTAACATAAACTATTCTAGCAAATGCTCTTTAAATAAATTTATATTAACTTATCTTTATTTCCCCCTAAACCTCATTTAAGTGACTTATTTTCCTAGAATATTCCTACATAAAATGAATATTTTTTTATTCCCTACATAAAATGAATTCATGTTTGGTAAGAAAATGTTGTGTATTCCATTGTGTTCTGGGGTTAATAATGATCACACAGAGGTAAAGAGAGTATTTTTCCCATTCAAGATTGTTTTTTCCTCTAAAAATGAGAAAATTATTTTTTAAAAAGGAAAGCTTGATACTTGAACCCTCTTGATGCTAGTCCTTTTTCCCAAGTGTCTCTTTTTAAAATAATACCCTCCTGTAGCCTTGTGTTAAAATATACATATATGTGTATATATAGAGAGAGAGAGCACTAAATTTCTAATATGATACAACAGAATGCGACAAATAGAGGCGCTTTCAGAAATGAGCATGGGGTAGCCGTACACACCTAGTAAATCTGCAGTTTGTCAATTTAACAGTTTTGTGTAACAAAAGAACACTGAGGGGGCTTGCCTGGTGGCACAGTGGTTGAGAGTCCACCTGCCGATGTAGGGGACACAGGTTCGTGCCCCGGTCCGGGAAGATCCCACATGCCGTGGAGTGGCTGGGCCCGTGAGCCATGGCCGCTGAGCCTGCGCGTCCGGAGCCTGTGCTCCGCAAAGGGAGAGGCCACAACAGTGAGAGGCCCGCGTACCACAAGAAAAAAAAAAAAAAAAAAAGAACACTGAGGGACTGAGCAGAGGGGTCAGGCAGCCTGTTAAACTGTGGCTCCCACTCAAGGTGGAATGTACTCGGGAAGGAACTTGTTACTGGCTCCACTGCTCCTAAGACCAGAATCAGCCAGGGGAACAAGGTAATGTGTGGGGAAATGGTTTCAAGAAACTGTCAATTCCTTGTAAAGTGGAGTGTTCAGTAAAACAATTTATAGTAATCAGTTATTTTCGTAAATTTGGAAAAGATACACGCAAGTATAGCAACAGACTGGTAATCTATTTTATTTCCAATTTATCATAGAAATCTGTTGAAATAATGTTTCCATTTATTATATTGCCATATCATTCTATGGTACATTCATCAGCTCTCCCCCAAATTATGAGCATCCCCTACATGTTCGGCACTGTGTTAGTCACTAGACGTAAATCAGGCACAGTCCTTGTGTACAAGGAGTTTGCAGTTTAGTGGTGAAGGTACCAGATGAACAGATGATCAGAAGCAGAATGGGATTCCTATCTTATTTCAGTAACAACTTTGTGATTTATAATATTGAAGACTCATAATATCGGGGGCTCAATAGATTATAATTATCCAAGAATTGGTAATAAGAATTGTATTTGAAAGCATAGTAATTATTCCAGTAGATCCTTCTAGAAAGCCTTAACTAGAAGGAGGTATTCCATTATAACCTGGCTAGAGATGAGTGGCGTCCAAGTCTCTGTGCTAGAAGAATAGGTTAGTTTTTGCCTAATCGCAGCATCTTTTTTTTTTGTCTGTGTGCATAAATTTCATGAATCACCGAAAGGGAGAATGTAGACTGATTTATAGTTTGCCCTAGATATGATGCTTTGAAAATAATTTTGGAGATATAAATGGACCTTGCAGGTTTGAAATGTGTGACTTAGGAAAAATCTAAGGAGATAATCTAATGATGAGAATGTAAAAAATCATACTTGTAAGTGTGTTTGGTTGAGTGAAGTTAGAATGTAGAGTTTAAAATAACTCTAAAACACATGTCAACGTGAAATGGTGATACTGCTATATTTTTCTTTATATGAAGAAAATGGATGGTCATGTTTCCATTGTAATTCTATTTTCCCAGACATAATGCTTCAGAATGTTTAAGAATTTCTGGAAATAGATTTTTAGATGTTTTAGAAGAACAGTCTCAGTATTCTACAATATCTATGTGCTGTATGAGATATACAGGAATTGTTAATATTAGTGCATTTATTACATCCCTAATTTTTTGTTATAATTTTGTGTCAACTTTCGGTAGACTGAAAATCAGATTTTAGTTCCTATATAATTACAACAGAGTCAAACATTAACACTTTAAAGAGTCTATTTGACATTTTTTAGACAATTTCTAATTTTTAATTATATGTACATTTCTCAGTAAAATATTTTGATCACATACCCTTATATATTATTATATATCTATACATTGCAAGCATAAACTAATATATAAATGTGATTTATAGAACATATAAATTTTAAAGGATAAGATGAATATTAAATATATTTTTAATTTTATGGATAATAAAGTTTTTCTCTCAGTGAACTATTATTGTACTCATCTCATGTTTAAAAAGTGGTAGAATGTTTCATTAGTTTGAAAATCTTGTTTTAGTACTGTTAGAGCAATTCAAAAGTCTGGTTTATTCCAATATGTGATTTCAGTAGCTTCCATAGCTGAAAAAATTACTTTGCTAAATGCATACCTCCATATAGCAAAGTTTATCACTGGATGTTCCTGTTACAAACTAGTCATTGATTTTAAATCATTGGATCATACCAGTTATTTTAAAAAATTTTTATTGAAAATTGACGAATTTCCATTTTCCATTCTGTCATTTGCTTCTTGAAAAGTACTGGAAGGGGTTATATCTTTATATTTTAACAAATACTGGGGTTTTTTTTGTTTTTGTTTTTTTTATTGGAGTATAATTGCTTTACAATGGTATGTTAGTTTCAGCTTCACAACAAAATGAGTCAGTTATATATATACATATGTTCCCATATCTCTTCCCGCTTGTGTCTCACTCCCTCCCAACCTCCCTATCCCACCCCTCCAGGCGGTCGCAAAGCACCGAGCTGATCTCCCTGTGCTATGCGGCTGCGTCACACTAGCTATCTACCTTACGTTTGGTAGTGTATATATGTCCATGCCTCGCTCGTGCTTTGTCACAGTTTACCCTTCCCCCTCCCCATAGCCTCAAGTCCATTCTCTAGTAAGTCTGTGTCTTTATTCCTGTTTCACCCCTAGGTTTTTCATGACATTCTTTTTTCTTAAATTCCATATATTTGTGTTAGTATACGGTATTTGTCTTTCTCTTTCTGACGTACTTCACTCTGTATGACAGACTCTAGGTCCATCCACCTCATTACAAATAGCTCAATTTCGTTGCTTTTTATGGCTGAGTAATATTCCATTGTATAGATGTGCCACATCTTCTTTATCCATTCATCCGATGATGGGCACTTAGGTTGTTTCCATCTCTGGGCTATTGTAAATAGAGCTGCAATGAACATTTTGGTACATGACTCTTTTTGAATTATGGTTTTCTCAGGGTATGTGCCCAGTAGTGGGATTGCTGGGTCATATGGTAGTTCTATTTGTAGTTTTTTAAGGAACCTCCATACTGTTCTCCACAGTGGCTGTATCAATTTACATTCCCACCAACAGTGTAAGAGGGTTCCCTTTTCTCCACAACCTCTCCAGCATTTATTGTTTCTAGATTTTTTGATGATGACCATTCTGACTGGTGTGAGATAATATCTCATTGTAGTTTTGATTTGCATTTCTCTAATGATTAGTGATGTTGAGCATTTTTTCATGTGTTTGTTGGCAGTCTGTATATCTTCTTTGGAGAAATGTCTGTTTAGGTCTTCTGCCCATTTTTGGATTGGGTTATTTGTTTTTTTATTATTGAGCTGCATGAGCTGCTTATAAATTTTGGAGATTAATCCTTTGTCAGTTGCTTCATTTGAAAATATTTTCTCCCATTCTGAGGGTTGTCTTTTGTTCTTGTTTATGGTTTCCTTTGCTGCGCAAAAGCTTTGAAGTTTCATTACGTCCCATTTGTTTATTTTTGTTTTTATTTCCATTTCTCTAGGAGGTGGGTCAAAAAGGACCTTGCTGTGATTTATGTCATAGAGTGTCCTGCCTATGTTTTCCTCTAAGAGTTTGATAGTTTCTGGCCTTACATTTAGGTCTTTAATCCATTTTGAGCTTATTTTTGTGTATGGTGTTAGGGAGTGATCTAATCTCATACTTTTACATGTAGCTGTCCAGTTTTCCCAGCACCACTTACTGAAGAGGCTGTCCTTTCTCAACTGTACATTCCTGCCTCCTTTATCAAAGATAAGGTGACCATACGTGTGTGGGTTTATCTCTGGTCTTTCTATCCAATTCCATTGATCTATCTTTCTGTTTTTGTGCCAGTACCATACTGTCTTGATTACTGTAGCTTTGTAGTATAGTCTGAAGTCAGGAAGCCTGATTCCTCCAGCTCCGTTTTTCGTTCTCAAGATTGCTTTGGCTATTCGGGGTCTTTTGTGTTTCCATACAAATTGTGAAATTTTTTGTTCTAGTTCTGTGAAAAATGCCAGTGGTAGTTTGATGGGGATTGCATTGAATCTGTAGATTGCTTTGGGTAGTAGAGTCATTTTCACAATGTTGATTCTTCCAATCCAAGAACACGGTATATCTCTCCATCTATTTGTATCATCTTTAATTTGTTTCATGAGTGTCTTATAATTTTCTGCAAACAGGTCTTTTGTCTCCTTAGGTAGGTTTATTCCTAGATATTTTTTTCTTTTTGTTGCAGTGGTAAATGGGAGTGTTTTCTTGATTTCACTTTCAGATTTTTCATCCTTAGTGTATAGGAATGCAAGAGATTTCTGTGCATTAATTTTGTATCCTGCTACTTTACCAAATTCATTGATTAGCTCTAGTAGTTTTCTGGTAGCATCTTTAGGATTCTCTATGTATAGTATCATGTCATCTGCAAAGAGTGACAACTTTACTTCTTCTTTTCCGATTTGGATTCCTTTTCTTCTCTGATTGCTGTGGCTAAAACTTCGAAAACTATGTTGAATAAGCGTGGTGAGAGTGGGCAACCTTGTCTTGTTCCTGATCTTAGTGGAAATGCTTTCAGTTTTTCACCATTGAGGACGATGTTGGCTGTGGGTTTGTCATATATGGCCTTTATTATGTTGAGGAAAGTTCCCTCTATGCCTACTTTCTGCAGGGTTTTTATGATAAATGGGTGTTGAATTTTGTCAAAAGCTTTCTCTGCATCTACTGAGATGATCATATGGTTTTTCTCCTTCAAATTGTTAATATGGTTTATCACATTGATAGATTGGCGTATATTGAAGAATCCTTGCATTCCTGGAATAAACCCCACTTGATCATCGTGTATGATCCTTTTAATGTGTTGTTGGATTCTGTTTGCTAGTATTTTGTTGAGGATTTTTGCATCTATATTCATCAGTGATATTGGCCTGTAGTTTTCTTTCTTTGTGACATCCTTGTCTGGTTTTGGTATCAAGGTGATGGTGGCCTCGTAGAAGGAATTTGGGAGTGTTCCTCCCTCTGCTATATTTTGGAAGAGTTTGAGAAGGATAGGTGTTAGCTCTTCTCTAAATGTTTGATAGAATTCGCCTGTGAAGCCATCTGGTCCTGGGCTTTTGTTTGTTGGAAGATTTTTAATCACAGTTTCAATTTCAGTGCTTGTGATTGGTCTGTTCATATTTTCTATTTCTTCCTGATTCAGGCTTGGCAGGTTGTGCCTTTCTAAGAATTTGTCCATTTCTTCCTGGTTGTCCATTTTATTGGCATAGAGTTGCTTGTTGTAATCTCTCATGATCTTTTGTATTTCTGCAGTGTCAGTTGTTACCTCTCCTTTTTCATTTCTATTTCTATTGATTTCAGTTTTCTTCCTTCTTTTCTTGATGAGTCTGGCTAATGGTTTATCAATTTTATTTTTCCTTTCAAAAACCAGCTTTTCGTTTTATTGATCTTTGCTATTGTTTCCTTCATTTGTTTTTCATGTACTTCTGATCTGATTTTTATGATTTCTTTCCTTCTGCTAACTTTGGGGTTTTTTTGTTCTTCTTTCTCTAGTTGCTTGAGTTGCAAGGTTAGGTTGTTTATTTGAGATGTTTCCTGTTTCTTAAGGTAGGATTGTATTGCTATAAACTTCCCTCTTAGAACTGCTTTTGCTGCATCCCATAGATTTTGAGTGGTCGTGTCTCCATTGTCATTTGTTTCTAGGCAATTTTTGATTTCCTCTTTGATTTCTTCAGTGATCACTTCGTTATTAAGTAGTGTATTGTTTAGCCTCCATGTGTTTGTATTTTTTACAGATCTTTTCCTGTAATTGATATCTAGTCTCATAGCGTTGTGGTCGGAAAAGATACTTGGTACAATTTCAATTTTCTTAAATTTAGCAAGGCTTGATTTGTGACCCAAGATATGATCTATCCTGGAGAATGTTCCATGAGCACTTGAGAAAAATGTGTATTCTGTTTTTTTTGGATGGAATGTCCTATAAATATCAATTAAGTCCATCTTGTTTAATGTATCATTTAAAGCTTGTGTTTCCTTATTTATTTTCATTTTGGATGATCTGTCCATGGGTGAAAGTGGAGTGTTAAAGTCCCCTACTATGAATGTGTTACTGTTGATTTTCCCTTTTATGGCTGTTAGTATTTGCCTTATGTATTGAGGTGCTCCTATGTTGGGTGCATAAATATTTACAATTGTTATATCTTCTTCTTGGATCGATCCCTTGATCATTATGTAGTGTCTTTCGTTGTCTCTTCTAGTAGTCTTTATTTTAAAGTCTATTTTCTCTGATATGAGAATTGCTACTTCAGCTTTCTTTTGGTTTCCATTTGCATGAAATACCTTTTTCCATCCCCTTACTTTCAGTCTGTATGTGTCTCTATGTCTAAAGTGGGTCTCTTGTAGACAGTATATATATGCGTCTTGTTTTTGTATCCATTCAGCCAATCTGTGTCTTTTGGTGGGAGCATTTAGTCCATTTACATTTAAGGTAATTATCGATATGTCTGTTCCCATTTCCATTTTCTTTATTGTTCTGGGTTCGTTATTGTAGGTCTTTTCATTCTTTTGTGTTTCTTGCCTAGAGAAGTTCCTTTAGCAGTTGTTGTAGAGCTGGTTTGGTGGTGCTGAACTCTCTCAGCTTTTGCTTGTCTGTAAAGGTTTTAATTTCTCCATCAAATCTGAATGAGATCCTTGCTGAGTAGAGTAGTCTTGGTTGCAGGTTTTTCTCCTTCAACACTTTCAATATGTCCTGCCACTCCCTTCTGGCTTGTAGAGTTTCTGCTGAAAGATAAGCTGTTAACCTTATGGGGATTCCCTTGTGTGCTATTTGTTGTTCTTCCCTTGCTGCTTTTAATATGCTTTCTTTGTATTTAATTTTTGACAGTTTGATTAATATGTGTCTTGTCATATTTCTCCTTGGATTTATCCTGTATGGGACTCTCTGTGCTTCCTGGACTTGATTAACTATTTCCTTTCCCATATTAGGGAAGTTTTCAACTATAATCTCTTCAAATATTTTCTCAGTCCCTTTCTTTTTCTCTTCTTCTTCTGGAACCCCTATGATTCGAATGTTGGTGCGTTCAATGTTGTCCCAGAGGTCTCTGCGACTGTCCTCAGTTCTTTTCATTCTTTTTTCTTTATTCTGCTCTGCATTAGTTATTTCCCCTATTTTATCTTCCAGGTCGCTTATCCGTTCTTCTGCCTCAGTTATTCTGCTATTGATCCCATCTAGAGTATTTTTTCATTTCATTTATTGTGTTGTTCATCATTGTTTGTTTCATCTTTCGTTCTTCTAGGTCCTTGTTAACTGTTTCTTGCATTCTGTCTATTCTATTTCCAACATTTTGGATCATCTTTACTATCATTATTCTGAATTTTTTTCAGGTAGACTGCCTATTTCCTCTTCATTTGTTAGGTCTGGTGGGTTTTTATCTTGCTCCTTCATCTGCTGTGTGTTTTTCTGTCTTTTCATTTTGCTTATCTTGCTGTGTTTGGGGTCTCCTTTTTGCAGGCTGAAGTTTCGTAGTTCCTGTTGTTTTTTGTGTCTGTCCCCAGTGGCTAAGGTTGGTTCAGTGGGTTGTGTAGGCTTCCTGGTGGAGGGGACTAGTGCCTGTGTTCTGGTGGATGAGGCTGGATCTTGTCTTTCTGGTGGCCAGGTCCACGCCTGGTGGTGTGTTTTGGGGTGTCTGTAGACTTATTATGATTTTGGGCAGCCTCTCTGCTAATGGGTGGGGTTGTGTTCCTGTCTTGCTAGTTGTTTGGCATAGGATGTCCAGCACTGTAGCTTGCTCGTCGTTGAGTGAAGCTGGGTGCTGGCGTTGAGATGGAGATCTCTGGGAGATTTTCGCCGTTTGATATTATGTGGAGCTGGGAGGCCTCTTGTGGACCAGTGTCCTGAAGTTGGCTCTCCCACCTCAGAGGCACAGCACTAACTCCTGGCTGCAGCACCAAGAGCCTTTCATCCACACGGCTCCTTAATTTGGGATGATTCGTTGTCTATTCATGTATTCCACAGATGCAGGGTACATCAAGTTGATTGTGGAGCTTTAATCCGCTGCTTCTGAGGCTGCTGGGAGAGATTTCCCTTTCTCTTCTTTGTTCTCACAGCTCCCAGGGGCTCAGCTTTGGATTCGGCCCCGCCTGTGCGTGTAGGTTGCCGGAGGGCGTCTGTTCTTTGCTCAGACAGGACGGGGTTAAAGGAGCCGCTGATTCGGGGGCTCTGGCTCACTCAGGCCGGGGACAGGGAGGGTCACGGAGTTAAAGGAGCCGCTGATTCGGGGGCTCTGGCTCACTCAGGCCGGGGACAGGGAGGGTCACGGAGTGCGGGCGGGCCTGCGACGGCAGAGGCCGGCGTGACGTTGCCAGCCTGAGGCGCGCCGTGCATTCTCCCGGGGGAGTTGTCCCTGGATCCCGGGACCCTGGCAGTGGCGGGCTGCACAGGCTCCCCGGAAGGGGGGTGTGGATAGTGACCTGTGTTCGCACACAGGCTTCTTGGTGGCGGCAGCAGCAGCCTTAGTGCCTCATGTCTGTCTCTGGGGTCCGCACTTTTAGCCGCGGCTCGCGCCGGTCTCTGGAGCTCCTTTAAGCAGCGTTCTTAATCCCCTCTCCTCGCGCACCAGGAAATAAAGAGAGAAAAAAAAGTCTCTTGCCTCTTGGGCAGGTCCAGACTTTTCCCCGGACTCCCTCCTGGCTAGCCGCGGTGCACTAACACCCTGCAGGCTGTGTTCACGCCGCCAACCCCAGTCCTCTCCTTGTGCTCCAACTGAAGCTGGAGCATTAGCTCCCAGCCCCGCCCGCCCCGGCGGGTGAGCAGACAAGCCTCTAGGGCTGGTGAATGCCAGTCGGCCCTGATCCTCTGCGCTGGAATCTCTCCGCTTTGCCCTCCGCACCCCTGTTGCTGTGCTCTCCTCCGCGGCTCCGAAGCTCCCCCACTCCACCACCCGCAGTCTCCGCCTGCAAAAGGGCTTCCTAGTGTGTGGACACTTTTCCTCCTTCACAGCTCCCTCCCGCTGGTGCAGGACCCACCCCTATCCTTTTGTCTCTGTTTATTTTTTTCTTTTGCCCTAACCAGGTTCGTGGGGGGTTTCTTGCCTTTTGGGAGGTCTGAGGTCTTCTGCCAGCGTTCAGTAAGTGCTCTGTAGGAGTTGTTCCACGTGTAGATGTATTTCTGGTGTATCTGTGGGGAGGAAGGTGATCTCCACGTCTTACTCTTCCACCATCTTCCCCAACAAATACTGTTAAAACAGTGAAACTTTGAAAGATTTGAAAGCAATTTAAACATACTAGAAAATCTTGCTCCAAAGTTTTAAAAATACACTGGAGAATTTTTATCGTTGGCATACTTATGGTAACAAAGTCCCATAACACTAGAAACACTTCCAAACATTTCAAAATGTTCTCTCCTTAGAAGGATTTTCCAAATGCAGTTGCTTTCTCATCCAGTCTTAAATGTTTCCTTTATCTTAAAGGAGAGATTGTAAGTCTATTTGTTTAAGTGACAGATATAACATTTTAATCCTTATCATAGAAAAAATCTGCTGATTTTGGAACAAGCCTCTTTTCATAATAGAAAAATTAGTAATTCATCTTCATGATCCCATTTGGTAATTTGAACACAATCAGCAAAACTCTGTGGCTTAAAACTGAAAAACCAGCAGGAGCAGTGTGTCATGGTACTCATCTGATTATAGTGTTATGAGTTGATACATGTACTGTAATCTGTTCATCTTCCTAAGTGGGTGTGTGTGAAGTGTGGTGGGTACACTGAAAGTGAGTGGCAAGTGATGATCTCCCTGCCAGGATACCTAATGTATTATATGCATTACATATCAGGCTGACATATAACCCCATATAGTAAAGCTAATTTTCTTACTTTAGATGAAAACAAATGTGAACAGAGACTATTAAAAAATGTTTCTGGCACTCCATTGAATCACCTTGCCTCTGAGATATACTTGAGACTTAACGGTTCAGTAACATCTCTAAAACCTTATACGTTACACAGTAAGGATTGGAATTATGTAATTTGTTTTCATAGACACCATCATCTGCTTCTTGGTTGTACTCCCCTACCCACGATTGGGTAAACTTAAACTCACCAATGTACCTAAATCTAGTAGGCTATATCTAGGAAGGTTCTCTATCATGTCCTATTGTGATATGACCTTTGTACTAAAACCCTGCTATCATATAATATGCATTATATGACATTCATATATTTGTGAAAGTTAAATGATGTATTACAAAGTTTTTGGTAGATCACATAACAAATTCTTCTCTATCAGTTGTAACTGAGCTCTAAGGTGATCCTCTAAGACTGCTCTGAGCTATTTTCAATCTCCCTGAACTTTTGACATTTTACAGTTGTGACCCAGGGAAACTCAGAGACTTTGGAGGTAACTATGAAGGGAATGGTGGCCACTGAGCTCCCCAAAATTAATCCCCATCAATCCATTCAAGATTATTAAGAGCCCATCTATAACAGGCACTGGACTAAGAAAGCTAAAGATGAATAAGAATGACATACTGTACTCAAGGGACAGTCCAGGGAAAAATAAATATATACACAAATCACAAGGCAGAAATGGATGTCATGGAAAGTCAGAAAATGTGCATCCAGTTGGAGAAACGTAAGGCTTTATGAAGAAGGCATAAGCCTTGATGGGTAGGTAGGATTTGAGTGGAAAAGGAGGAACCAGGTTGGAGATCACCCTGAGCAAAACCAGAGGCCAGAAAAAGTAGTTATTTGACTAGTGTAGGTTGGTTTGTGAGAGACAAGGGGCAAGAATAAAGTTAGAAATATGAAATATGAATTGAGCCATAGCAAGGAGGACCAATAAGTATCATGCTTGAGAGAATTTAAAAATGGAAAAATTCTTTAAGTTTGTTAAAAAACATTGAATTTTTTGGAGTGGGAACACAGCAGTGTTTTAGGAAAATTCATAGGCAATTCTCATCATAAATTATAAACATATTGAAAATATCAGACACTGGAGATGAGAAGTCCAAGAGGGGACTCTTCTAAAAGTTTAGCTGATGATTTAGGTAATGTTCAGTTACTCATCACGTATTTATGGATTACTCACAACACTCAAATTGTAGTGGAGTAGAAGAAGCTGGTAGAGGAGAGATTCATGGGACTATTTTTTGCAAATGGGAGGAGAAGATGTATAAGAGAACATCTTGTCGAGTATTGTATTGTCAAGATAATAAAGTTGAGAAAAGTCATGTTGGATAATTTTAAGATAAATTAGGTTTGGGCTTGAAGAGAGTAAAAAGTTTGGGCAATGAGTCAAGAATTTACTATGATTACAAACTGCAGATTGAGCGGCCCGTTTGATGGTGTATAACTTAGCTTTGTATTAGTTTCACGTAAGAGAATATAATCTTGACTTCACCAAGAGAAATGTAAATTTTCATTTACCAAAAGAGTTTGAAGCAATATCATTATTCCTAAGCCTACTGAAACTTTTAATAGTAAGTCTATTCTAGATCTTGTGATTAAGAGTTGTGGTGTTAGAATGCCTACGTTTGAGTTAAAACTGCTATTATTTAACTGAGTGACTTTTGGAAAGTTACTGAACATTTTGAAAATTTTGTTTCATAGAATATAATAATAGTGCCTACCGAAAGAGGACACTTTTTAGTATTAAATGGACAATGGGTAAAGTGATTAGCATAGGGCCTGTTACTTAAAGACTCAATGTATTTTGCTTTTTATTATCACTTATCCAATAATAAGTACTAATTCTCTTTCCTCAAAAAGCTAAAAATCCAAACGCAGTAGATAAGTATAACACATTGAACAATCTGCAACAAGATCTACTGAAGCAAAAATACTCTAGTGTAAGAAAGAAATCAATTCGGACTAGAGTTTGGCTTCTTCTTCACACTATTAGGAAATGTGACATTCAGCAATACTTTCAATCATAAAGGTACAATTCAGTGAATTTTAGTGAACACACCTGAGTAGTCAACACCCAGACCAAGAACAGCACCCCAGAAATTTCCCCACATACCCCTTGTAATCACTATAACCCCCAAAGCTACCCATATTCAGACATCAAATATCACTGATAAGTCTGCCTGTCTTTGGACTTTATATAAATAGAACTTAGAGAATTTGTTTATGAGACTCACAATATGACATTTGTGTGATTCATTCATGTTGCGTGTAATTGTAGTTTCTTATTACATTCTAGTACTGTATGAATACATTTGTTGTGTGAATAAATTAATGAATTTATATGAATATTCTCCAGTTGACACGCAATTGGAGTTGTTTTTAATTTGGGATATACAAATAATGCTGTTATGAACATCTCTCACACATGTTTTTGGTGAATATGTACATGCACATCTGTTGGGTAGGTAGACAGGAGTTGAATCTTGGTTAATGCTTAGGTTCTGGTTTAGTAAATACTGACAGTTTTCTGAAGGGTTGTATGGGAATTACAGTTGCTCCATATCCTTCCCAACACTTGATATTATCAGACTTCAAAATTTATAATCTTCATGGATTTCTCTTAAGTTATTCATTCAGTAGATATTTACATAGCAGTTAGTGTGTGTTAACGATGGTTCCATAGTACTTGGTGTGGAGGATAAAAACACGAATGTATCATGAAATAGAAGATATTACATATTACAGCTGGATAAAAAAAGACTAAAGCAACAACAAATTAATACATTTAAAGAGATGACTATCATCATTTTTGAGACAAACGTTTCTTTTAATGTGATATTTATTAATAGCAGGAAATATTCTAACCTAGTTCCAAAATATAAATAAAAACAGAATTGAAAATACTGTGGCAAGCAGTCAGACTTCTGGGGAAGAGAACTTTGGTGAAATTATTAAAATTGTCAAAAAAAGGCTTGCCCAAAGTAGAACCATTTTTATTTCTAGCCTGTAATTTTTTCAGGGTATAAATATATTCACAAAAGTATTTTTTCTTATAGTAGACTTTACCCATCATAAACAAATGCACATATAATAATATTCAATAGGTAGAACCAGAAAGCATTTTGTGTGTTTAAAGATTAATCACTCTGGGATATCATTAAATATAGTGTGAGAATTAAAATGTGCAAATTGTACCATGTAAATGGTGATGTGTGCTCTGTGAGAATATATTCTTTATAGGAGAGTGAAAGAATAAAAGGAACTTTTTACTGCCACACTAATAAAAAATGACTCCATATTCTACCGCCAGAGTTTGCATCCTTCCATCTGAGGGAAGCTTTTTTACTGTTTATTCATGGGCCTTAGGAATATTTTCAGATCTGGGAATAGGGAAGATAATCAGGCCTGGCTCCTCTCACATCAGTGGACATTTCTTCAGCATCCAGGCTCAAAAGAACAGTAGGAGCTCATATGGGCTCCAGTCTCCAAGTCAGCATTTCATTGCTAAAATTGGCAAGATCTTAATTTTAGATGAAACCAGGAGATGTTTCTCATCTCTGCTGATCCACAAGGCACCCCATAGAATCAGTAAAACAACAAAAATCTTGGAGAAAGAGATCTAAATTACATGAAGCTTTCTTTTCTATGTAATTTTGGTAGAATTAAGGGCCATTCAACTCTACCTCATTCAGATAACATAAACTGCATATTTAAGTGATGTTTGTTTGTATGTATTTGCTCGTTTTTTTTCTACATAACATTTTTTCATTCAGTAAACATTTATAGATGTGGTTTCTGACCTTATTAAGTTTAGAATTCTCATTTATTTTTTATTTCAGCATCTTTAATGTGTGGGCCTATTTTGGTAGAAAGTCTAGTTATTTTTGTTGATGCATAATTTATACATGAAAATCATCCTAATATCCAAATTTCTATTATGTTAACAAGGATATGGTATTTATTTAGATATAATTAAATACGCCATTTAAGATTATGGTTTATATTGAGGAGAGCTTTGGAGACGTTTTTTGTATTTCAGAAATTAAACATTGTCTTCAAGTTTTTATGCCTGTGTCACTCTCAAACTATGAGGATTTTTAAGTTATTTTTAAGTCAAAATATGGAGAAAACTTGTACATAAAACTCACTTCCTTATTGACTGGGAAAATGTTTCCATGTATATATATTTTAATGCTTAGGAAAACTCTAGAGAAATTTTTAAAAGAGAAATTAGTTGGAAAGATTTTAGCTGTGGCTATGATAATAAAAAGCAGATTCTTTTTTGAAAGCTATTTTATCAGAAACTAAAATTTATAAGTCTGGGAATAACTTCATGATTTCATTCAGATACCTATGTCATAGTAAATGAGGCAATATAAAACTATAAGATTTATTTGAAATTTCTTGAGAAGTAAAGGATGGCATATTCTCCTAGGATGTCCTGTAATTCAGGTGTGCAGGAATTTGGATTTTCTGGTTTGAGTAAATAATACAACTTTAAAAATAAACCCATAAATATATATCTAAAAAGTTAAATTATTGTGATTCTTGAAATGTTTTAAAAATACTGTTTTCTTACATTTTTTGGTATTATACCTTTAAAATTGGGAGAGACTTGCAATTTCCTCTTTCCTATCCTTCTACACAAAGCATACATTATTTACTAAGTTTCTCATCTGAATTATACACAGTTTCTACGTTGATGAACCTTTCTAAAGTTGGAGACCATACATAACACAACATAATCCACTTCTTTTTAGGAAAATTATATGATTGCTCTTCTGTATTTTGAGGTAAAATTGATATATATGGAATATTCCTCTGTAACTCTCACTCTGCACCCTGAAGTAAGAATACATCAAATTCCTCCTCTACAGAGCAAATACTTGAAGGCAGCTATTTTTCTGTTTTCCTGGTTAAATATATTTATTTTGTTCAACTCTTTAATCATTGCAATCGCCTATTTTTACTTCTCTCTCAAAATCTAACATCTAGAATTTCATTCATTAGCAAAAATGGTCTAACTGTAAAAAGAATATTGCCACCTTTGATATGAACACTGAGCCCAATAATAATCAATATTGCATCAAATTTCAGTTCCTAGTGGTCACCTAGTTTTTTTATACTGATCTTACATCAGTATAAGCCTAATATGTATGGTATATGATACTGTTATTAATCATTTTATTTTTTCTTAGCAGTAGATATTTTTAAGTAAAAGTATAGAACTTCTATTTTTTTCTCTAGTAGTTTGCATTCATATAGTTTTTATTTAAATTCTCATATTTGACTTTTAAATAAATCCTTCCAACTTTATGTCTTAAGTAAATTGGGAAGCGTGCATTTCATGTCTTCATAAAGTAATTAAGTCTCCTCCATACCCAGGTGGATCCAGAGCTCAAGCACATACCTCTAGAGAGAGCTCACCCAGTTTGGCATTGATCTCCATTAATGAACTAAATATCATCGATTACAGTTTTGAATATAGTCTTATTAATGTAACACATGTACATAGTTAAAAAAATAAGTGGTGCTAAAATAAAGATAAAGAAAAAAAGCTATCTCCTGTTGCAGTCTTTCCTAACCCAGAATTAATCTTTAAATCCTTTTATCTATGTCTTCTGATACGTACTTCCTTATTCCCAAACAGGCTTACTCTGCTATTTCTTGATGCATCAAAAAAAAAAAAAAAAATGACCTATTGACTTCCTTTTATAGAGGTTGACTATTTAATTCCTAAATGGACTGCTAATTCTACAATCCTATCTTCAAAATAAATCTTGATTCAGTCAACAGTTAGTGTTCCTTACGTCACTGTGAAGCCAAGTAGTGTACTTTGAAGCACTGTGCTCCTTTTTGAAAAATTAATTAATTTATTTATTTTTTGGCTGCGTTGGGTCTTCGTTGCTGCACGCAGGCTTTCTCTAGTTGGAGTGAACGGGGGCTACTCTTCACTGTGGTGCGCGGGCTTCTTGCGGTGGCTTCTCTTGCTGCGGAGCACAGGCTCTAGGCGTGCGGGCTCAGTAGTTGTTGCACACGGGGCTTACTTGCTTTGCAGCATGTGGGATCTTTCTGGACCAGGGCTACGAACCTGTGTCCCCTGCATTGGCAGGTAGTTTCTTAACCACTGCGCCACCAAGGAGGTCCCTAAAACACTGCTCCTTTCTTGCACAACTCTGATTTTCCTAGAGTTAGTAATTGCTTCCTTTAAAAATTTGCTTAGTTTTTCTTTGAATGTTCCAATTATTATTTTTTCTCTCAAGTGCTTGAACAGGTATATAAAATCTCTATGAATGTTTTTTTCTAAATGCTCAGATATTTCTCTTTCCTAGACTCCTCCCAGAGCCCCCTGACCCCCATTCATCCTCTTCTGATCTGGCCAGGACAAACAACCTTGCTGACCATTCTCTAATCCTATGAAGCCTTTCACTCAATTTCGATTATGATGACTTTTTCTTGCATCACATGCTTTTTTTTTTAAATTTACTCTTGGATATGAGAACACTTTTCCCTGTATCTTCTGGAAAGATGAAAAATGGGAGATACATTTTTCCTTTTGTGCAAATCTGAAAATGTCTTTGGTCAGTCCTCATATTTCATTGATAATTTGGCTGGTTTTAGAATTCTGGCTTGAAAAAATTTCCCTCAGAATTTTTAAGGGATTACCTTATCCTCTAGCATTCTGAGATGTCTGGTGATTCTGACTCCTGATTTGTTGTAGGTGCCTTTGTCTTCATATCTGTGTTACTGAAGCTTTTGGTACCCTTGTCCCTGTTGTTCTGCTATTGCATGATAAAGTGACTTAGTGTTTGTGTGTGTTTAAAATTCAGTTTGTTAGGCATTCTATAGGCCCTTTCATTAAGGAGACTTGTGCTGAGAAAATCAATTTTGTTATTTCTTAGATAATATCTATGCAACTATTTTCATTGTTCTTTCTTGAACTCTTTCTAGTTGAATATTAGAATTCTTGATCCTCTAATTCTCTTGTTTTTATTCTATTTTCTGTCTCTGTCATTTGATTTTACTTGATGGGAAACTTTGTCAGTGTATAAACCATCTCTTGAATTATTTATGTTATTACATATTGAATTATCCAAAGCCTTTTCTTGCATTCTGATTGCTTTGGGGTCATAGTATTCTATTCTTCTTTTGCCCATACAGCATCTAGTCTCTCTCTCTCATATTAATTACTGTTTTTTGAGGGGAGATTCTCTCTTGATGGTCTCCTTATCCTTTGGACCCTTTCTTTGGGTAAGGGTGGGAGTGGTTTTCTGGTTTTCCTATGGAAGTCTTTTCTTTCAAAAGTTGATAATTTTCTGCAGCTCATATTTAAGAGTAAGGCACTAGAGAATTGATATGAAACTGCATCTGGATAGCATCTAGTGATGATGATATTCCCTGTAAGTCAATAGTTTAAGGTCTTTTCTCTTGGAGACCCAGTTTCTCAGAGAAGAACCCTTGAATGTCCTGCCAGTGAGCAAGAGTACTCTGGGCAGAGAGATTAAGGGTCAAGAGTTCAATGCGTAGAATTCCCTTATTCTTCCTCCAGCATCCCCAACTCTGGAACTCCTGCAATTTAATTTCTCCAAAGAATAAACCCCTCATCTGCCTAAAGAGGAGTTGAGGAGATGTAGCCCTTCTTGTTGCATCCAGGTGCTAAGTGGCTCAGAGGTCTTGTAGGTACAAGGTTGTCTTGCTTCACATTGGTCTTTTCTCTTCTTTGCATCTTCCAGTCTGTTTTATTGGCTTTGACTTTGTGGGTTGAAAAAAAAATCAAGGAGGGAGGGGGAAATGAACACATATGATCACTCCATCATTTTTAACGGAAACTGGTTAGGTTTTTGTTGGGGGCTTTTTTTGACCATATGTCTATTCACCTCCTATTCTATTTTCTCTTCCTTCTCTCCACTCTGAAATAACTTGAAGTATGTCTGATGAGTTTTTCAGCATCTTGGTAAACAGAATTTTTTTACAGAGGGAACAAGATAGGGTCTTACCTGAATTCCCTTGAGGTGGTTACCCTCCTTCTCTCACTACTGAATGAACTACAAATGTATGAGTGTTGAACCATGCCCCTATTCCATTCAAGTGTTTAATAGAGAAACCCACACCATGGATTGTATTTTCACTACCTTTTTGAAAATTTATTTACTGAGGATTTGGGAAAGGAAGAAAAAGACAGGGGAACGGAGGTTTAATATGACTTTAGAGTATTGTGTCAAGCACTGTTTTAGGTTCATTCATCCATTATCACCTTTAATCTCACAACTACCCTGAGGTGTAGGTGTTATTATTGCCACTTTATGATGAGAAAATTGAGGACTAGGAAGGTTAAGACCTAGCCTAAGGCTGTTCAACTGCTGACAATTGAGGTTCAAGTGTAGGTCTCTGATTCCAAATCCCATGCCCTTTTTACTATTCTATCTTCCACTCCCCAGTAGTAAAAACTATAAAACCCCGCCTTAAATTTTAACATAAATAATCTTTATCTGATTAATATAATTTTAAAATTAGCTTAAGTTCACTGAAAAATTAATCCCCAAAACATTTTTGCCTCACAACCTTTATTGCATATGATAAATAGACATGAATAGGTGCAGTGGGTATCGCTCCTTTAATTTCAACTCTGACTTTTCCCTTATCAAAGCCCTCATAGAGCTCATTTTTTATTTCTCATCTGAGAGTTCTCTGTGCATATTCCTTTTCAGATCTTTATAACCCAACTTGAAAGCAAACTTCTTGGCTTTACTTCTGTTAACTCCCACAGCTAGCATGAAAACATTTGTAGAAACTTGAAATGGTAAATCCTGCTATTCTGTTGGCACTTGATTTTAAGAATTTTGTAAATGTTACCATAGTAAGTAATGCCTTGAAAGTCAATCTATTTTTTTAAAGGTATGCTTTAGTTATTTTTCTGATCTCTTTACCTTTTTATGATCTACCCACACTGAATAGTTTTCTGCTTTGTTCCATCCAGGAAAGCAGATGCTCATGGTTCTGAATGCAGCTTCCAGGGGTTAAAATGTGGGTTTTTATCACGGAACGTGCCATACCATCTAACAAAAGTAATGTCCCAGTTGTTGTGATTTGTATAAAGACATCAAGAAAAAGTAAATGCACAATAATGACCCCTAAAGAATTGTTAAAATTAGACAAGAGTTATATTATTCTCATATTGAGAGTAACTGTTTTTTTCCTGATACCATGTAATTGTTAAGATTTATGTTACTGAGTCAATAAAATCTCTGAACAGGAACTCTTTAGATGAGATTTTACAGAGGAGTCTGAAATGTTCATTACTCCTTTGTAATGCACACACACTATACTATTAGACAGAAAGTTAAAAGAATAATCTACAAGCTTTAAACTAATGCCAGTTTTTCCTTAGCAATTTTATTTGCTACAAATAGTGCTTACATTTTGAATTAGACTTACACTTACTGTTGTTTCTAGCAAAATAAACCTGAGTTCAGTAACTCATGTTTGCATGTTTATAGGGATTGTTTATCAAATCTTATTATTGAAGAAAATGAATCCAATAATTGAGTATTTTAGTTACCATATACTGGGGTGATTTTTATCCCAATTTCCTAATATTTATGTGTGGAAAACAGTATATGATAAGTGAAATTTTCTGTATAAAGTACTTGCATGAGTTATTGCAATTTTGCTTCAGGTTTTATATTTGAAAGTGAAAATAATCACAAAATTTTTCCATAGCCATAATTATATTATAGTAAATTATCTTTAAATATTACTGGCAATTGAATTAGCCAGATAAATTATACATGAGATAATTGTGTTGCATTGACTAGCTTAGAACTGTAAGTCCATTTTGTGTGTGTATGTAAATATATACCCCCCCAAAAAATTTTAGAACATGAAATAGAAATCAAAATATTATAATTTTTACAATAATATAAATGTAGTGAAAGTTTACTGGATATGTTTGTTATTAAGCATATATTTCTTTGTCCTTTCAGTTGAGACTCAAGCATCTTTGCAAATGAATCTGACTTGAAAATTTTTAAATGTCTAAATTTGCAGATTTTAAATATAATCAGATACAATGCAACTGAATGAAATATTTCAGTAGTACATATTCTAAAAACCAAATGCTGTCTTGGATTATTAAAGCTGCATAGTCAAAGGGTGTCTGTAACAGGTTAAAAAGGAAATATTCAAACTCCATTAAACTTTAAAACTCTTAAGTATAATCTTTCAGGAAATACTATGAATGGGGTCCCTGTTGATAAGATTTAGTATCTTACTCCTTACTGCACATATGCATTGAATTAAAGGAACAGTAGCAGTACTATATTTACAGAGTTGACACTCTACTCTTAATATGCATATTTTTGTCATTTTTTTGCTTCTCTTTAAACAGAGAGATACTCTACTATACTCTGGCTGTTTTGCTCTAACTACTTTAATTTTTTACTTCTCTAATAGTTTTGGAGCTCAATTTAAAATAGTATTCCACCAATGTAAGGAATGCCCTTAATTACAAAGTATTAATAGTTGTATAAAACTCATAGCTAAGATTTTTCTATAGTGGGGCTTTTCTCTTAGATAGTTATCGTTGTCTTCCTGAAATTTAAAAAACCCATGCTGTTCCTGGGGTTTAGATGTAGTCTGTTTGTTTGATTAGCCTCTTTACTTTATTTAGAGAATGTTATAATAGGCTTCTTAAAAATCAGAAAGAAAAAAAGAAACATATATATCCATGAATGCATACACACAATAGTGTTTTATTCCATAGAATATCTAACTTCTGGACTGTTTTGGCCTGAAACTCTATTATTTCCCTTTGTAATATGTCATTTCATAGACAATTTTTTTGTTTTATAAGAGTGTTGTAAAGACATTTAACATAATCACCAAAACGTAGTTTAAAAAATTCTCTGGCAAAATAGCTATGATCAAAAATTTTCCATAAAAAATTTAAAATTTAACTTTACTATAGAAGCATACAACTGTTTAGTTTTGAAAAGTTCAAAACAAAGATAAATAATACATGTTCCTATAGTGAGAAATTCATTGATACTTTTGGAATTGCCATAAAGACAAAGAAAACGACAACTAATCCTCTCAAATTATTTCCAAGTACATGATTATGTTTAGCTACTATGATACGTTTGTGTTTAAATCAAAACTTCTCCATTTTTTTCATTGTAACTTGATGCTTCTTATTCAGTTGCACCTGTCTTGATGGAAAGCATTTCTGGTTTGTAGTGAGAAGGTATATTTGGACTTAGATTTGTAACGTGTAATGATTGCATTTCTGTGAGTTTAGCTCTCCTAAAACAAAAAGACTGTGTGAACCCCTTTGTCACTTGGTAGCAGGTTTTCCTTGGTTGTCTTAGCTAATACCTGTCATACAGTAAGCAATAGGATGGACATGACTCCCAGCCATCCAGTTGTGAGCTTTCACATTTTCAACAGATGACTGTGGACCTTGCTGTCAGGAAACAGAGATAATGTGACATCTAGAAATAAAGTAAAAATTCGTTTCTTCATTAGGTTGTTTGACAACTTAACGATTATGTTTCGAAAAACAACCAGAAGATTCCAAAGATTCTGAAAAGCAAAGTGAAATTGATTAATAGTAACTCACTTACTTTTATTCAGTTTTGTATTTTCTTGTTAGTCATTTTTTGCATAATAACAACATTGGAAAACGAAAATTAAGTCAAATTATGCTATTTCTGATAGCTGAAAAACTAAATGTCATTATTTTTAACTACCCCGGAAAGGGTTTGTGATAAACCATGATATAGAATAAAATGTTTACAATAGTATTATCAAATTTTGATAATACTTGTTTAATGTTAAATATTTTCCTTATCAGCAAATGAAAAGGAATGTTAAGGAAGCTGTAGTTTTATTGTTAGAAGATACTTTTAGTTCTGACTAATTGACCTTGAACCACTAACTGACCCTGCTGACTTTAAACAATGGGGTCATTGCCAAATTTACTGATTGAAGTCCATTTAGAGAACTGGAAATTATTTAGGCTATATATTGAATTAATTAGGAAATTTTAAATAAAAAACCGAGAATCTATGTGAATTGCTAAGTTTTTCTGTAAAACCTGTGCTTTCACTGATTGGTTGCTTATCTTGATAATCATTAAAAATAGTTAATGTAGAACTTATAGTTGATGTTATAGCTCTTTTCTAATATTAAGTGTTTCTAATAATAATTTTCTAATATAAAATGTCAAATATTAGTTTTAGTACTTATTCTTAGAGTTATTTAGCTAAAGTTTACGTGAGGAACATAGAAACAAAAATATGCTCCTTCATCCATAGATGACACTATGCAGTGGCAAGTGAAATACACATTTCTAGCCAAATTTCTAGTCTAGCTACTTTTTTTTTGTCTAGTTACTTTTCTAGTCAAACTTAATTAAAATAGATCCCATGAATAATTAATTCTTACTCTTAACTTTGACTTCACTTGTTTTTCAGTAGACCAAACTTTAGGTTCTTTTCTTTTTTACTCTGGTTTTCAAAGAGCTAGCTAAGGGATCTTTATAGCTAAAATTGAAGCTGACCATTACTATGTAATTTAAGCATTAAATTTAAAATATACCATCTAAAATCAGCTAAGGTAGCACCAGTGGAATAGTTATTATTTTAGGAGAACTATGGTTCATTGTACAATGGTAAAATTATTTCTTCTTTTGAGAAGAATGGTTCATAACACATTAAATTAGGAACAAGTGATTCTGGGGTTCTTTCTACTTTTCATGATTTCCTGAAATAAGTCTGTTCCCAGTAGAGTTTATAGTCTAGCAGGGAAAAGAAACAAGGGAAGAGGTAACCAGGTATTGAGGTATAAAAGCTCTGTAAGAGCCACACCTAATCTAGCCTGGACTGATATCCTCCAGCAGCCAAAGGAGGCTTTGCAGAGGGAATGAGATTTAAAACTCAGCACTGAAAAATATGTAGGGATTGAAATGGAAGAAGAGTGCTGGGACTGGAGGACATGACATGTGCAAATGTTGTGAGCTGGGAATGAGCAGAGTGTTTTCCAGGAAACAATATTCTCTCTCTATGTCATCTTCCCATTCACTTTTACATTATGGAGAACATTTTCAAGGTTGTCCTTCATATAATTAACATTAAGTTTTGCAGGATTCTTTTTATTCTTTATTAATTTTAATATTTTTTACATTTTGCTATAGCATTATAAATTCTTTAGAGTTTTTTAAGTTTGGCCCCTTCTATCATTTAAAAAATTCCTTTCTCCTTACCTTTACCCAGACATTTATATGAAATAGTTATTCTTTTACTAATATTACATATGAAAAATAGAGGTTGAATGAGATTAAAGAACTTACATACAGTTACCCAGTTTGTTGTCAGTAAAAGGCAGTTTATACATGACAAGGGTATAGTGTAACAGTTACTTTTCAGGTCTATTTTATTGTTAATTAGGGTACATACTAATTCTCCCAATATCAGTATGTTTCCCACTACTTTCAGAGAGGATAGAGACCCAATCACCATTACAGTTTATGAAAGTCTAACACACACGCACAAACCCCACGGTTTTCCATTTTCTAGAACTGGAGCTAGGTAAACTTCATTTCCTTGTTTTATTTTGTCTTGCAATTTAAGTTTCTAGAATTAAATTAACAAGTTTCTCACAAATTGTCAGTTCATTCATTCTTCTGTAGTATCCTTATATGCAAACAAAGCAATAATCCACACTTCCAATATCAGAAGTAATCATTCTGTAATTATGTACAACTTCATTTAAAATACGAGAATAGACTTGTTCCAAAGTTAATCATGTGAAAATGGACTCATTAATTCCAACTGTCCATCATGAGATTGAATGTGCCAGTCAACCTGCACAGTTCTGGATATTCTATTCTATTTTTAGGGCCTGCAAATTCTACATTTGCTTTGAACGCCCTGTTTTCCTTAAATAGGCACGTGTCTTCACCTAATTTATAAGAATAGTCAATTCAGATTACTTACATTTAATGTCACCACTTCCTATAGCTATTGCTCCCTAGTATTCATGGAAAATTTTCAGAAAGAGTTAGTTAGTAAGACTGTCAACTAAGGATAACAGAGATGATTTTAAAGAAAAAAAAATTTTGATGAGAATGCTGGAAATAAATTTTACAGTTAATCAAAAAATGGTACAGATGAACCAGTTTGCAAGGCAGAAATAGAGACACAGATATAGAGAATAAACGTATGGACACCAAGGGGGGAAAGAGGGATGGGGTGGTGGTAGTGGTGGTGGGATGAATTGGGAGATTGGGATTGACATGTATACACTGATATGTGTAAAACAGATGAATAAGAACCTGCTGTGTAAAAAATAAAATAAAGTTCAAAAAAATTATACAGTTAATAAAACCTCAAGGGAATAGGATGGTATCAGGGATATAAAATAGAGAAAAACAAAAATGAAAAGAATTACTGGGGTCCCAGAGCAAAGAATGACCATGTTTGGGTTTTTCTACTAAATAAGTTATTTTGTAGAAACTTTACAACTCAGAATGTATTGTGGTTTGAGAGAAGGAAGGTAACATTTCACTAGTTATTTACTCTATGACTGCTTCGTTCCAACCAAAACATAATTCTTTGCATAATGTGTTCTCTTTTACTTAAATGCCCACATGGAATTCATCAGACATGATAAAATAATGTACTTATTCCTTTTCAGATCTTGGGGAAAGAGAGTGCTACTTTAAAAGTGTAACGAAAGCATAATTTACTTTGCAATTCTTTGATTTTATACGTTTTGTTTATCTTTCCTAGAAGACTTTGAGTTTAATATCCAATAAATATATTTCATGGAAAAGTAAACTGTTTTAATAAATTATTTTAGAGTTTAATAAAAACAAATAACTACTTGCAGCAAGAATCAACATCAATTAATCAGCTGATATTTATCGTACCTTCCACTTTGTGGGTGACGTGGGTGATCTAAAAGGTCCTTGACCTCTAGAAGTTTGGATAAAGTATGTGACAAAAATAGAAAACGATGAAGTGCCAAAAAACAGAGACAGAAGAGTTCAGAGAAGTGAAAGATTGATATGTATTCACCTTAGACATGGGATGGACTTAGATCTTTATGGATAAGTACTATTTAGAAAGCACCAGAGCAAGTGATTAGTCGAAGTAAAAGGAAAAAGTATGAATCAGGTACAGTGGTGAGTGAAAATGTCACCCTAAAGAGAAAGTAATTATGTTATATGTTAGTAGAGCAAAGGTTGCGTGTTGAAAAGAAACAGAATATTGTGCTAGAAAGGGATGTTGACTGAAATTTGGTGAATCAAGAAAGCAGGGAAGAGGTTTGTTTTCATATTGTATTAAGGACAACAGAGATTCATTGTCAGTTCTTGAAAAAAATAAAGAAGCAATATGTTTAAAATTATGTTTAACACTAGTCTTGGTTACAGAGGAATAACAAAGAAGAGGAAGAATACAAGGTGACTTCCAGTTAGATGAGGAGAGGCTATTCAGTTTTGTGAGAAACAGTCCTCATTTTGGTAGTGAACTGTAATGTCCCAGTTTACATTCCACTCACAAATACTGCTTATAGAGGAAATGCATTGTTCAATTCTAAAGTAGAATCTTTAATGTCTCTTCTTGTGTTAGTTTCATAAATGAATTGGTCATTCTTATCAGAAATATCAACAATTTACTGCACGTTTACTGCATGATTCTTGGATTCTTGGCACTGATAAAAGAACTATGAGAATTTTGCAAAACAGAGACACATGGGCATTAGATAAGGCACATCAAACAAATATACAAGACCATCTGTCTTTGTCCATCAACAAAACTACATCTTCAAGACTGAGTTTAAATATCACCTCTCCCTGAGTGCTTACTAAATATCCCATAAAGAAATGACTATTTTTCACTATTTTCTTAATTCAATAATATTTTTATTGTAGTATCTTAATGGTTTTTACTGTCTTGTAGTATTTTTATTCTGATCTTTATTGAATTTAATATTATTTAAGATGTACTCTGGCATTATTCATTTAATAGATGGTGTCATTTAGATTATAAGCACTTTGAGGATAAGTCAAGGCAAAAGATGGTTAATGAATCTATATTTATATGCTACTCTTGGTATATGACAGAAACTCAATAATATTCATAGAGTAAATAAAATAGTAAACATTTTTCCATCTACCATAAGTAGTACTGGGCTCATATCATGAGTATTCACAATAATGATTACTTTTTACAAGGGACTATCAGGGAGAGTAATAAATCCTCCTTTGTTCAAAAAGTCACAGTTTAAAAGTTAGAAAAAATACACACCAAGGAGAAAAACGTTCTTGTATATGTGAACATGCATGTATACTCCCAGATAATATACGCCTGGTACTCAATAGTATATGATGTTTTTAGTATAAACTATGTTATACTCTTTGAAAAATAAACAATGTAGTGAAGAAACAGACAGGGAAGTGCCCAAGATAAGAGACCAAGAGGAGTAGAGCATAAAGGTAGATCTGAAAGGGAAGGTCAGTAGTAGGAAAGATGAGATCAGGCACATTCAGAATGAAACAATGCCATTTGCAGCAACATGGATGGACCTAGAGATTATCATATTAAGTGAAGTAAGCCAGACAAAGGCAAATATCATATGATATTGCTTATATGTGGAATCTGAAAAAAAAAAGATACAAATGAACTTATTTCCAAAAAGAAATAGACTCACAGACATAGAAAACAAATTTATAGTTACCAAAGGGGGAAGTGGCGGGACAGATAAATTAGGAAGCTGTGATTAATGTTTACATACTACTATATATAACATAGATAACCAACAGGACCTACTGTATAGCACAGGGAACTATGCTCAATATTTTGTAATATCCTATAAGGGAAAAGAATATGAAAAAGAAAATATATATACATACATCTCTCTCTCTCTCTCTCTCTCTCTCTCTCTCTCTATATATATATATATATATATATATATATATATATATATATCTGAATTGTTGTGCTATAAACCTGAAGCTAACACAGTATTGTAAATCAACTACACTTCAATACAAAAATAAAAAATAAAAAAATAGCAGGAAAGAACGTACATGTAATACATTTTATCAAGACCCGTTAACAATTCACACTGAATTAAAGTGTGTTCTAAGTGACATGTAAAGCTGTAGGTGTTAACAGGAAGAGAACATCTCAGATATGGTAATGTCTTAATAATCAAGGCACCAAGTTAAATAAGTTCCCTACACAAATGGGATATAGTATTGCAGATAACATATAAAGGTAAATTATCCCCAAACTATTCATTTTTTTAATTTAAAATATTTTAAACATCTAATACTCTATATTAGTCACTCTTTGAACTCATAATATACATAAAATGCATAATATATTATCTAATGTTCTCAGAACTCAGTATATGTTTCTAAATGAAACCATATGTAACCAGCTGTCTCAGAGGAATGAGAGGAGTTATCTGGAATCCGTGTCTTCTTTGCTTAACTTTTCGCTGGTACATATATCATGCTGAAAATTGTCAACATCCTCAGAGTATATGAAGGAAAATGATAGAAGAGGAAGCTAATATTCACCGAAGATGTACCCTATGTAAAAGGACTGGATTAGATATCTCATTTTCTTTATCTCATGTTAATCTTCATAATAAACCACTAATATTGGTGTCATTATCATCACTTTATAATGAAGAAACTGAGGTTTGGCCAGGGGGTGAAATATACTTAAAGTCACCCAAATAGTAAGTGGCAGAGCTGGTATTCAATGCCAGAGCCCAAGCCCTTCCTATCCTCTGCACTCGCCTTGCTCACAAAATGGCAACTGGCTGAAAATGGAAGTCCGATCACTGTTTTACATATATCCTTACAGAGATTTTAGGTAGTTTGTTTTTCACTAAATATTTTGGAGGGTTGATGATGGAGACATACAGTTGCCAGATGGAAATGAAAAACAAACCTGAACTGAATTGCGCTTTAAAAAATTAATTTTATACTTTCTCATAGTTTCCTACATTGAGAGATTTTTGTTTTGTTTTGTTTTTGACATCCAAAGCACAGTTTGCACTATGGCAAGACATATGGAGTTAAAAATTGAATAGGTGGCAACCATACAAAATCAAAAGCAAGTTTTATTGAAATATGTGTGATAACAGGAGTTAGCTGCAGATAGTCTTTAACCTCAAAAGATCTAAAGCATTTATGTGCCAGAAGAGTGCTTGGTATATGGTAGACAATCAATACTTTTTTGAAGAATAAATGGATACCTTATCATATCAATATCAGTGATGGTAGAGGGCAGATTGGCAAATTTTAAATTCTCTCATTAGAAATATCAAAGTATATCTTGATGAAATATCAAAGTGATGATGTTTTGATTGCTTCATTTTACACTTCTTGCAGATAAACTTTAATTAGTAAAGATAAAATGAATCAAGTGAATTCATATTTATTTTCCAGTGCTCAGCTCCTTGTGGTAAAGGTTTAAAGTACCGTGAGGTGATTTGCATTGACCAAATCCATGGGAAGTTAGAAGAAAAATACTGCAGTCATCTACAGAAACCTCGAACTCATAAAGCTTGTAGATCTGTCAGATGCCCTTCATGGAAAGCCAAAAAATGGAATGAGGTATGTAAGATGTTTTATGATTATATATGTATTTTTGCATTTACAGAGAAAATCTTAATTCATTCTGTATGCTTTCAATAACCTTGAAAGTTTTACTCTACTAAATGTGTTTTATTCTATTACACAATTTTTTTGCACTATGCTCTGAATTAATATTGTACAGTGTTAACACGTTTGCTAAGTTCATAGCTTAATAACAAATTAGTCTTTTTTTTTTTAAACATCTTTATTGGGGTATAATTGCTTTACAATGGTGTGTTAGTTTCTGCTTCATAACAAAGTGAATCAGTTATACATATACATATGTTCCCATATCTCTTCCCTCTTGCGTCTGCCTCCCTCTCACCCTCCTTATCCCACCCCTCCAGGCAGTCACAAAGCACCGAGCCGATATCCCTGTGCCATGCGGCTGCTTCCCACTAGCTATCTACCTTACGTTTGTTAGTGTGTATATGTCCATGACTCTCTCTCGCCCTGTCACAGCTCACCCTTCCCCCTCGCCATATCCTCAAGTCCGTTCTCCAGTAGGTCTGTGTCTTTATTCCTGTCTTACCCCTAGGTTTTTCATGACATTTTTTTTTCTTCTTAAATTCCATATATATGTGTTAGCATACGGTATTTGTCTTTTTCTTTCTGACTTACTTCACTCTGTATGACAGACTCTAGGTCTATCCACCTTATTACAAATAGCTCAATTTCGTTTCTTTTTATGGCTGAGTAATATTCCATTGTATATATGTGCCACATCTTCTTTATCCATTCATCCGATGATGAGCACTTAGGTTGTTTCCATCTCCAGGCTATTGTAAATAGAGCTGCAATGAACATTTTGGTACATGACTCTTTTTGAATTTTGGTTTTCTCAGGGTATATGCCCAATAGTAGGATTGCTGGATCATATGGTAGTTCTATTTGTAGTTTTTTAAGGAACCTCCATACTGTTCTCCATAGTGGCTGAACCAATTCACATACCCACCAGCAGTGCAAGAGTGTTCCCTTTTCTCCACACCCTCTTCAGCATTTATTGTTTCTAGATTTTTTGATGATGGCCATTCTGACTGGTGTGAGATGATATCTCATTGTAGTTTTGATTTGCATTTCTCTAATGATTAGTGATTTTGAGGATCCTTTCATGTGTTTGTTGGCTGTCTGTATATCTTCTTTGGAGAAATGTCTATTTAGGTCTTCTGCCCATTTTTGGATTGGGTTGTTTGTTTTTTTGTTATTGAGCTGCATGAGCTGCTTGTAAATTTTGGAGATTAATCCTTTGTCAGGTGCTTCATTTGCAAACATTTTCTCCCATTCTGAGGGTTGTCTTTTGGTCTTGTTTATGGTTTCCTTTACTGTGCAAAAGCATTGAAGTTTCATTAGGTCCCATTTGTATATTTTTATTTCCATTACTCTAGGAGGTGGGTCAGAAAGGATCTTGCTGTGATTTATGTCATAGAGTGTTCTGCCTATGTTTTCCTCTAAGAGTTTGATAGTTTCTGGCCTTACATTTAGGTCTTTAATCCATTTTGAGCTTATTTTTGTGTATGGTGTTAGGGAGTGATCTAATCTCATACTTTTACAGGTAGCTGTCCAGTTTTCCTAGCACCACTTATTGAAGAGGCTATCCTTTCTCCACTGTACATTCCTGCCACCTTTATCAAAGATAAGGTGTCCATATGTGCGTGGGTTTATCTCTGGTCTTTCTATCCAATTCCATTGATCTATCTTTCTGTTTTTGTGCCAGTACCATACTGTCTTGATGACTGTAGCTTTGTAGTATAGTCTGAAGTCAGGGAGCCTGATTCCTCCAGCTCCTTTTTTCATTCTCAAGATTGCTTTGACTATTCGGGGTCTTTTGTGTTTCCATTAAAATTGCGAATTCTTTTTGTTCTAGTTCTGTGAAAAATGCCAGTGGTAGTTTGATAGGGATTGTATTGAATCTGTAGATTGCTTTGGGTAGTAGGGTCATTTTCACAAAGTTTATTCTTCCAATCCAAGAACATGGTATATCTCTCCATCTATTTGTGTCATCTTTAATTTGTTTCATCAGTGTCTTATAATTTTCTGCATACAGGACTTTTGTCTCCTTCGGTAGGTTTATTCCTAGATATTTTATTCTTTTTGTTGCAATGGTAAATGGGAGTGTTTTCTTGATTTCACTTTCAGATTTTTCATCCTTAGTGTATAGGAATGCAAGAGATTTCTGTGCATTAATTTTGTATCCTGCTACTTTACCAAATTCATTGATTAGCTCTAGTAGTTTTCTGGTAGCATCTTTAGGATTCTCTATGTATAGTATCATGTCATCTGCAAAGAGTGACAACTTTACTTCTTCTTTTCCGATTTGGATTCCTTTTATTTCCTTTTCTTCTCTGATTGCTGTGGCTAAAACTTCCAAATCTATGTTGAATAAGAGTGGTGAGAGTGGGCAACCTTGTCTTGTTCCTGATCTTAGTGGAAATGCTTTCAGTTTTTCACCATTGAGAATGATGTTGGCTGTGGGCTTGTCATATATGGCCTTTATTATGTTGAGGGAAGTTCCCTCTATGCCTACTTTCTGCAGTGTTTTTATGATAAATGGGTGTTGAATTTTGTCAAAAGCTTTCTCTGCATCTACTGAGACAATCATATGGTTTTTCTCCTTCAATTTGTTAATATGGTGTATCACATTGATAGATTTGCATATATTGAAGAACCCTTGCATTCCTGGAATAAACCCCACTTGATCATGGTGTATGATCCTTTTAATGTGCTGTTGGATTCTGTTTGCTAGTACTTTGTTGAGGATTTTTGCATCTATGTTCATCAGTGATATTGGCCTGTAGTTTTCTTTCTTTGTGACATCCTTGTCTGGTTTTGGTATCAAGGTGATGGTGGCCTCGTAGAAGGAATTTGGGAGTGTTCCTCCCTCTGCTATATTTTGGAAGAGTTTGAGAAGGATAGGTGTTAGCTCTTCTCTAAATGTTTGATAGAATTCGCCTGTGAAGCCATCTGGTCCTGGGCTTTTGTTTGTTGGAAGATTTTTAATCACAGTTTCAATTTCAGTGCTTGTGATTGGTCTGTTCATATTTTCTATTTCTTCCTGATTCAGGCTTGGCAGGTTGTGCATTTCTAAGAATTTGTCCATTTCTTCCAGATCGTCCATTTTATTGGCATAGAGTTGCTTGTAGTAATCTCTCATGATCTTTTTCATTTCTGCAGTGTCAGTTGTTACTTCTCCTTTTTCATTTCTAATTCTATTGATTTGAGTCTTCTCCCTTTTTTTCTTGATGAGTCTGGCTGGTGGTTTATCTTTTTTGTTTATCTTCACAAAGACCCAGCTTTTAGTTTTACTGATCTTTGCTATTGTTTCCTTCATTTCTTTTTCATGTACTTCTGATCTGATTTTTATGATTTCTTTCCTTCTGCTAACTTTGGGGTTTTTTTGTTCTTCTTTCTCTAATTGCTTGAGGTGCAAGGTTAGGTTGTTTATTCGAGATGTTTCCTGCTTCTTAAGATGGGCTTTTATTGCTATAAACTTCCCCCTTAGAACTGCTTTTGCTGCATTCCATAGGTTTTGGGTCGTTGTGTCCCCATTGTCATTTGTTTCTAGGTATTTTTTAATTTCCTCTTTGATTTCTTCAGTGATCACTTCATTATTAAGTAGTGTATTGTTTAGCCTCCATGTGTTTGTATTTTTTACAGATCTTATCCTGTAATTGATATCTAGTCTCACGGTGTTGTGGTCGAAAAGATACTTGATACAATTTCAGTTTTCTTAAATTTACCAAGGCTTGATTTGTGACCCAAGATATGATCTATCCTGGAGAATGTTCCATGAGCACTTGAGAAAAATATGTATTCTGTTGTTTTTCAATGGAGTGTCCTATAAATATCAATTAAGTCCATCTTGTTCAATGTGTCATTTAAAGGTTCTGTTTCCTTATTTATTTTCATTTTGGATGATCTGTCCATTGGTGAAAGAGGAGTGTTAAAGTCTCCTACTATGAATATGTTACTGTCGATCTCCCCTTTTATGGCTGTTAGTATTTGCCTTATGTATTGAGGTGCTCCTATGTTGGGTGCATAAATATTTACAATTGTTATATCTTCTTCTTGGATCGATCCCTTGATCATTATGTAGTGTCCTTCGTTGTCTCTTCTAATAGTCCTTATTTTAAAGTCTATTTTGTCTGATATGAGAATTGCTACTCCAGCTTTCTTTTGGTTTACATTTGCATGGAATATCTTTTTCCATCCCCTTACTTTCAGTCTGTATGTGTCTCTAGTTCTGAAGTGGGTCTCTTGTAGACAGCATATATAAGGGTCTTGTTTTTGTATCCATTCAGCCAATCTGTGTCTTTTGGTGGAAGCATTTAGTCCATTTACATTTAAGGTAATTATCGATATGTATGTTCCTATTCCCATTTTCTAAATTGTTTTGGGTTCGTTATTATAGGTCTTTTCCTTCTCTTGTGTTTCTTGCCTAGAGAAGTTCCTTTAGCATTAGTTGTAAAGCTGGTTTGGTGGTGCTGAACTCTCTCAGCTTTTGCTTTTCTGTAAAGGTTTTAATTTCTCCATCAAATCTGAATGAGATCCTTGCTGAGTAGAGTAGTCTTGGTTGCAGGTTTTTCTGCTTCATCACTTTCAGTATGTCCTGCTACTCCCTTCTGGCTTGTAGGGTTTCTGCTGAGAGATCAGCTGTTAACCTTATGAGGATTCCCTTGTGTGTTTTTTGTTGTTTTTACCTTGCTGCTTTTAATATGCTTTCTTTGTATTTAATTTTTGACAGTTTGATTAATATATGTCTTGGCGTATTTCTCCTTGGATTTATCCTGTATGGGACTCTCTGTGCTTCCTGGACTTGATTAACTATTTCCTTTCCCATATTAGGGAAGTTTTCAACTATAGTCTCTTCAAATATTTTCTCAGTCCCTTTCTTTTTCTCTTCTTCTTGTGGAACCCCTATAATTCGAATGTTGATGCATTTAATGTTGTCTCAGGGGTCTCTGAGACTGTCCTCAATTCTTTTCATTCTTTTTTCTTTATTCTGCTCTGCAGTAGTTATTTCCACTATTTTATCTTCCAGGTCACTTATCCGTTCTTCTGCCTCAGTTATTCTGCTATTGATCCCATCTAGAGTACTTTTAATTTCATTTATTGTGTTGTTCATTGTTGCTTGTTTCATCTTTATTTCTTCTAGGTCCTTATTAACTGTTTCTTGCATTTTGTCCATTCTATTTCCAAGATTTTGGATCATCCGTACTATCATTATTCTGAATTCTTTTTCAGGTAGATTGCCTATTTTCTCTTCATTTGTCAGGTCTGGTGCATTTTTATCTTGCTCCTTCATCTGCTGTGTGTTTTTCTGTCTTCTCATTTTGCTTATCTTACTGTGTTTGGGTTCTCCTTTTTGCAGCCTGCAGGTTCGTAGTTCCCGCTGTTTTTGATGTGTATTTCCAGTGGCTAAGGTTGGTTCAGTGGGTTGTGTAGGCTTCCTGGTGAAGGGGACTAGTGCCTGTGTTCTGGTGGATGAGGTTGGATCTTGGCTTTCTAGTGCGCAGGTTCACGTCTGGTGATGTGTTTTGGGGTGTCTGTGGCCTTATTATGATTTTAGGCAGCCTCTCTGCTAATGGGTGGGGTTGTATTCCTGTTTTGCTAGTTGTTTGGCATAGGTTGTCCAGCAGTGTAGCTTGCTGGTCGTTGAGTGAAGCTGGGTGCTGGTGTTAAAATGGAGGTCTCTGAGAGATTTTCGCCGTTTGATATTATGTGGAGCTGGGAGGTCTCTTGTTGACCAGTGTCCTGAAGTTGGCTCTCCCACCTCAGAGGCAGAGCCCTGACTCCTGGCTGGAGCACCAAGAGCCTTTCATCCACACGGCTCCTCAATTTGGGATGAATCATTGTCTATTCATGTATTCCACAGATGCAGGTTACATCAAGTTGATTGTGGAGCTTTAATCTGCTGTTTCTGAGGCTGCTCAACAAATTAGTCTTTTGATTTTTTTTTTTTTTTTTTGTGGTTGTAATCTGTACAAGAAATTCTGTTACTGAATACCAGGGAGGCTACTGATGATTATAATATTATTCCAGATGACCTAACAGTAAAATATACCTGATGTGGTGTTTAGTAACTGTCTTGCTTCCACACTAAAGTCTTGGATTTGAGCTGAGTTTGCAACTTGGAAAAGGGACTGGTAAGTTCCAGATGGATCATAATTGGAGATGGTTTAAGAGTCAGGGAAATGACAGAACTAGGGAGCCCAGCTGGTCTAAGGTCAGAGAGTGGACACGCTTGGAAAGACTCAGCAAAAATGAAGCTGCTGCGGAGATGAGACCAAGGCTGAAAACTCAGTTTACAAAAGAAGGGTGATGGATACTTGCTCTGGCACACTCAGGGAAGTAAGCTCCAGATCTAAACTGGGAAAGCCATATATTTGAATGTGATTGTCCAGCAAAGACCAGCCTGGGAAATATTAAGGAGGAAAAAGCCATAAATGAAGCCAGAAATGATAACTAGAATAATTTCCTGAGGCCTGATTTCAGTGGGGCTAGGCTTTCAGCAAAGCTATCTGGCTGCTCTCAGCAGTACCTCAGGATACTTATCCGTGTCTTAGAGGAGCTAGTCCTATGATGGGAAAAAGAACTCATCTTCTGCTGATGGAACTTTCTTGTCTCTGTCTGATGCTGGAGCTATGTTAAGAAGGTAGGGGTTCAGACAGGAGCTAGAAGTGGGATTTCCCTGGGGCTCTAAGTTTTCATCCTTCACTCCGTGAGATCAGATCCTTGGTGGCAGAGCACCAGCTTTTAAAGTGATAGTGTCAGTGTATCATTATTTTTGAATAAAAAGCTCCCAAATTGAGTGAGCATCTCAGGTTTCTGTGTAGAAGAGTTAGCCTTTGTCAAGTGTTAGGGTGTTGAGAATTGTGGTTCATCTTTGACTGAAAACTAGGGGCAAACATGTCTCAGTTTTTCTTCTCAAAACAAAACATATATATCTGAGCACTTACTTCTACCCTGAATTTTGGTACAGTAAATAAAATTAATTTTGTGGTTTAGCAGAGACCATTATTTAAAAGATATCCCATTAACCTGTTTTATTTAGTGAATGCCACTACTACCTACTAAGTCGTTCAAAACAGAAACACTGGGTCCATCCTGTCTCCCTTGACCCCTGTTAGTTATCCCCTAGCTTCTCTCAATGACAGCAGGCAGGAGCCGCTGGTGGATGGGACTGGAAGTGGGAGACACTCTGCTTTTTGGCCACCAGCATCCCTTTTGATCCCCAGGATCCTTTTGCTGCCTTGCAGCTGCTGCAGCTGCTGTGGTTGCTATTCATGAGGGACACTTCCTGACCCTTGACCTCCAGCTCCACAACAGTGAATCAATCATGGGTGCTAACAACTTGTCCTTGGCTTGCCACCAACTCTGAAATTATATAAGATTCACTAAATGGATGTATTTCAGGGGTTTCTAAGATACAGATATGAATATGTAAAGACTATAAAAAACACAGATGCTTTTGTACAGCGTTGGCTTTTTTTCTTTGAATTGGTTTTCCTTGTCATAGAAATTAACTTCATACACCCACACAGTCCCCAAAACTCTGCCAGAAACAAATGACCACTAGTAAAGTCGCTGGCTTTGATTTATTCTATAAAAAGTACCCACATGAAGTTAACAATTGCAGGCTATCAGTGAGCTGCATATAATAATATATTCAACAGAAGTGTAATTTCAGAGGTAGTTACAGGATAATCACTGGTTGCTACTTTGTTCCAACTGCATAAATTGTAAAATTGCTTTACTAGAATCCCTCACTATAATTTCATTTTATTACTATTTTACATTGTACCTCTAATGGAAAGACTTATTTGGCAAACTGTGACCACAGAGGTGCTCAAATGAGTTTTGAAGTTAACACTCTTCATATGGTATTTGATATCATTTTTTTTTAATGAAAGGATTTAGTAATGCATTTTAATGACTGCAGCCAAACAGGAACAAACATTGCTATATAGAGTCCTTTGTCCGTAGGGTCCAGATGTATACGTTTAGAGGCAAAATAAATACTGGAATCATTTGAAATGAAAAAAGCCTCATCCTCTTATTTCTGGAACCAGGCTTTTTGTTTTTGTTTTCACCTAATTTTACCTATTTGGGAATACCAGCTTCACTTGTAAATTCAAGTTTTTAAGGCTAGCATGGGGTGTTAGCATCTTCATGGTCTCATGCTTAGTTCAGTGTCATCCAAATGTAGTTTTTATACTCAGAAAAAAAAAATCATCCAGAATTCTCACCTCCCCTTGATCATGGCAAACTTGCCGGACAGCTTAGAAAGATACTTGAAGAATCTCAGGCAACCCTATTGAATCTAGAGCCTCGTGATAGCAGCCACTTACTTGGTCCCTCTTTTCAGGGACCCATTATTTTCTTTGTAGTATTTTAAGATCAGAGTTGGAACCAAATGTGATATGAGTTCCAAAATCTCACAAGTCTACCGGCTAGTGCCCCCCTTTCCCAAAACACCTAATGTGAAAAAAAATTTTTTGGAAACTATTTGCTAAATGCTGACATGGTTAAGTGATTTTGTATTTCTGTAATTCCATATTTTCTATATTTCCAAAATACATATATAAATCATATTTGATTTAAATATTTGATTTCAAATATAGTCATATTTGAAAAAATTGTGATGTATACATATATATCTTTTATAATCTAAAAAGATAGCAAATCTTAAGTCCCCACAGCCCCTGACCAAGAATGCAGAGCCTCTTCATCTTTACATCCAGGTTAAGTGAGTTTTCTTCCAGGAAGACAGGCTGAGGCCAAGGTCAGAGAGGATGTCTTTTTGTTCTGGGGCTGGGTGAGCTATGCTTCTCAATCTTTTCTAGCTAGGGCCAGCAATTCTGCTTTTGAATTTCTATGCTGCCTGTTAACTCTCTTCCTTTATCATCTTTCTTGATACTTAAGATGGTCTATCTTTGAGTGGGCTGAGACGACTAATACTCTTTGGTTTGAGGCATGTGTCGAGAAACTTTTCAAGGCAAACATATTTGTATCTCTGTAAGAAAAGTGAAAAAAATGGGAATAGGACGGAAGCAGCAAGGGACAGTCAGTTCCTGACACTGCTGAGAGACTTCTGTATTCGTCCCAACTGTAGGTATTCATTATGCAGATGAGGAAACAACAGCTTATAGGGGTTAAGTACTGAACAGCTTGTGCAGGTCACAGGCCAGGAAGTGATGGGGGCGGGGGGTGAGCATTTGAACACTTGTCTGAGTCTTCCCTATTGTAGTTGCTGTCATAATTATTTTATAGTTATCATTTTACATGAGCTCATCTTTATACTTCCTTAGCAATGTCTTTTACTTCCTTAGCAATGTATCTCCCCTCTTACAAGGCATCTGAAGTCAACAATTGCAGAATGTCACTGGATGACACATAACAATGCATTCAACAGAAACGTAGTTTCTATGTTGTGTTGAGTTCATTACAAGCTTATTTATATATAAAAAGTCTGTTGCATAAATTTAAGATATATATGGATTTTACATATCTTAGGAAAATAACTGAGGGTTTAATTGATCATGTATTGAATATGGTGTAGTTGCTTAAATCACTAGCAACATATTAGGCTACATTAATACATGAAGAGTGTTCAGAATTTTGCACTAATAAATTCTAGTCAGATTTTTGGAGCAGTGCCTATTCTGAGACCCACACTGTAAGAAAAGTCTTGACAAATTACCAAATCCCCAGAGAAGCACAATCGAATTGTTATAACTATTCTGTATCAGTTCTACTGTATTCTGTTGCAAGTAGGAAAAGTACTGATTATTAGTGGCTCGAACTCAAAGTCACTTACTCTTCACATAACAAGACCAGAAGGTCACTAGATTTAAGTTTGATTCAGTAGCTCCACAATGGCAGGGTGCTGAATGGGCATTTCTGTGATTCTGTTGATCAATCCTAATGGTCATAAAATAGCTGCTCCCTTTCCAGACCTCACACTTTTATACTTTCTCACATGAAAGTAAGTATGAATTTGTTCTATGTTGATAAGGAGGACAGGTCTAGACAGTGGGTAAAGTTTACAGAAGAATATTTCAGCTCAATATAGGAGAGTATTTGCTAAAACTTCAGAGTCACCCAAAAATGAAATGATTGCTTTCAGGATACAGTGAACTTACTCATACTGAGGCTGTGGAAGTATGGGTAGGTTTGATATTCATTCATTCACTACTGCTGTAAAATGGATTTCAGGATGGAAGAGGAATTGGAATTAGATATTCCTAGAGTCTTTTCTAACTCAACATCCTGTACTACTGCTAATACTACTGCTACAGTATTGATGCATTTGAAATAAACTATAGTTACAAATAACTGACTATAATAAAATCAAAACCTTAATCCATTAACAAGAAATTATAAATAATGCATCAAGAAAGGACTTTACTATTACATTTTAAATAATTTTTTATTAAATAGCAGAGTGAGTTAGCCTTAATGAACCCATTTGGCAATGCATGTTCTAACATTTCTTCATCTCTGCTCTACAGTAGCTAAAACAGCTACAGTACCTGTGGATTGGCTAAAACTTACCTTCTCCACTTCCACTGTCAAGTTTTTAAAGCACCAGGCTATGCAGTGTTGTAGTACATGTACGCGTGAATAGGAAATTTGGCTGACTTTTCCTCTCTGAGTTAAATTATGCAGTGGCGGTCAGTTAGTGCCTTCCAATCAATTATTTGTGTCATACTCGTAATGATAGACTCGCATTGCCTTCATATGAGTTACTTGGATTTTTAAAGAAAGATAAAATTTAACATGCTTATAAAAATGTGGTTCAATAAAGCTGTTGAATAAGGGTGACTACTCTGGAGTTACAGCTGTACCTTGAGAGGTCATTCTAATAAGTTGCTGGATGTAAGAGTGAGTTATCATGTCTTCACAGCATCCGCAGCCCGTAAGAGGAGCTGATGGGCAAAGGCGATAAGTTAGGCTTTGGAAATGTTGGATTTGAGGTGCCTTTGACCTATCTATGTAGAAAATACATGAAAATTCTTGTCAATACATGAAAAATTCCTTGTAAATACATGAAAATATAAATGGAGAGCTCAGAATTATGATCAAGGCTGGAGAGAACAGATTTAGAAATTATTGGGACATAGAAGAAATTGCTCAGAAAGAGCTCAGAGGGTATAAAGAGAAGCAAGTTATAAAGAGAACCCTGGGAGATGCTAACACTTAAAGGCTAAACAGAGAAAATAGAGTCAGTTAAGGACTACAAGAGGAGAGTACCTGGAACCAGAGGGGATTTCAATCACAGAGGCCAGAAAGGCTCAACAGAATGTGGTCACTGGTGCTGACGGTGTCAGTGAGATTAACTAAGAAAAGACTTGAAAAGTGTCTCTTGGACTTGGCAGTTAGGGTTATCAATGACATGAGGCTAAGAAATACTTCATTTAAGCAAAGAATTCTCTCCTCTGTTCAAATCTGAAATCACATCAGTTTAGTCTTTTGTACTCTTATCTCTAAAAAATGCTGAAAAACAAAAGTTACTTGTGTTCTTCCAAGCAGTAGTCCAGTTTTTTCTTTTCCTTTGAGGGTGAGGTCCATTATAGTAGCCCCCTATGGTGTCAGTGGACTCTTCTAAATGCATGCTGTGGTCAAAGAATCAGTCAGCCACTGTGGATTATTGAACTGTAGAAAACGCTATTTATCTGAAAGAACTTCTTGCTAAATTGTGTTTTGTGAAATTTGTTTTCAGGATTTTTTTTTCAGGTTTAGAAGTAGGAATTTTTCTGAACATGGTTTATATTTGTGAAATTATTACTGGAAAATGTTTGCAGGAGCCTTATTTTATAGACTAAACATTTCACCAAAGGTTCAGATAAGTTAAACTACAACCTGACATCTTAGTCTGGTTAATATTGTGCCCTGCACAAAATACACATTAAGTTATTATTATCTCCATACAAAGGAGCCATGTCTTTTTTGTGAAAACATTCAATGAGCTGTCAAAATTCAACTGCTAAAGCATAAAATGAGGGTCAATATAAGTAAGCGATGTAGATATGCATAATATTCTTTGTAAGTTAAAAAAATATAAAAATCCTCTTTTAAGTCAGTGGTTGCCGCTTATACACACAAGACAGAAAACTAAATTTAAAGGTGCCGCTACAGTAAAATTGTTGCAAGAGTTTATAAGAGGAACTTGAGTCTAACAGGTGAACTAAGTTCTTAGATTTTGTGGGCTTTAAGTGTTTTAAAATTCATGGTGAAAGCATATTCTGCAGAGACATATTTACTGTTAGAGAAAAAAGCAACCACTGACTCTGTGAATCCTGCAGAAATAGAGACCTTAATGAAAAACCTGAAGTTTTACCCTTACACTGTCACAGTTGCGAACAGCCATGAGGCCCCATGTAACACTCAATATGACCTCCAATCCCTTCTGGAATAACGAAGAGTATAAAAACCAAGCTCACAAATTAAATAAATACCCTTAGACGTTCTGCCTACTTTATTAATATTGGCATCCTAGCTCTTGGTTGTGGTCAGGCTCTGCTGTTTTATGGCTTGGCCTTGCAGAGTTGAGAAAACCCTGAGAAGTTGCCAAGTCCTTCTCCATCCCGTGGAGGCAGCACAGGGAGAGCTCAAAGGCTGCAGTCAGAAAGAAGCGGGCTTAAACCTGCTTCGCCACTGACTTCACGTAGCAGCTCAGGCAAATGACTTAGCTAAGTTCCGGGCCCTCAGCCCTTGTGCCTCCTTTGAAGAGCTGTTTGAAGAGCTGTTGCGAGGAATAAGTGTGTGGGACATGTTCTGTGAAATTTTACAAATAACACAAAACCTTCTTTGTACAGATAAGACAAGTGAAAGGAGAGGCTAAGACAAGGTTGTCCAAGTAAACTGTAAGCTTGCACGATCAGTTTCCCAAAACACCTCTCCACTGAAATACAATCACGAGTCAACAAATCAGCAAATGTTTGGATCCCCAAGCTGTAATAGGGACGGCAGGTATAAAGATGGATAGAACCCAAACTTGTAAATTATTGTTGCTTTGAGGGAGATTATGAATACAGTGTAATTTCAATATTTAAATAATGTTCAAAAGCAATGTAGTAGTAGAATAGCTTGTGTGGTAAATTTTATAGATATTAAGTATGTTTAAGTCAGAAGAGAGAGCTATCAATTCGGATGGAGTATCTGGTCATAGTTTCTACAAGACTTGAATAGGTATTGCAAAATAAAGAACATCTATTTGTATACTTGTATAGGTGCTCCAGACCAGGCAATGTTAAAAATACTTCTTGCGTGTATTTTCTATCTAATGCATGGTATAATTTTGCTCTACTTTGCGATTTTTACGTAATTTGATATTTGTTAGTTAATTATTCCAATTGTTTGGGTTTCTTCATAGTGCTCTGTGACCTGTGGCTCTGGAGTTCAGCAAAGGGATGTGTACTGCAGACTGCGAGGTGTTGGTCGGGTGGCGGAAGAAAAGTGTGATCAGTCCACACGGCCTTATTTTCAGAGACAATGTTGGCGTCAGGACTGCATACAGTACCATTGGGTTGCGGGAGAGTGGCTGGATGTGAGTATTGTCAAGTACACTTTCAGACAACCCTTCAGTGAAAGAATGTGTTCTTCATTTCGTCATTGTATTTCTAGTGTTCAACGTCATGTAAGAAAAGAGAGACACATCGGCAAGTGAAGTGCGTGGGTGCACAAAACACGCAAGTGAATGAAAGTTTCTGCGATCCTTCAGCCAGACCTCTTGCGGTCAGAAAGTGCAGAAACCCTCCCTGCAAGTATATTGTGGTAACGGGAGACTCATCACAGGTAAGGCAAAGAAAAGAAGTTGAGAATTTTCGCTCCTGGAAAACACAGCTGAGTTTCAAATTTGACCCAGTTGAAACTGGGTCTAAATTTGAACATGGGAGCAGATGATGGTGTGCATATCAATCTAAGGGATAAAATCGCTGGCAGTTGGATGGTGCAAATAGAGTAACAGCAACATGTATGTTAAACTCTGGTGCAGTTCTGAAGCGATGACAACTTTGAAACCGACTACCAGGGATGGTTTGGCATCTGTCCCTGCATAGTTGGCTGCTTTAAAAAATTTTTCTCTTCCGGTTTTATTGAGATATAATTGACGCACAGCCCTGTATAAGTGTAAGGGGTACAGCATATATCTCTGTCATCATCCATATATCTATCTATCTATCTACCTATATCTATCTATCTATCTATCTATCTATCATCTATCTATTGCTTCTTTATTCATCTATTTATGGAAACTTAGGTTGCTTCCATATCTTGAATGTTGTAATCAATGCTGCAATAAATATTGGGGTGTATATATCTTTTTGAGTTAGTGTTTTTGTTTTCTTCAGGAAAATATCCAGAAGTGGAATTTTGCTGGATCATATGGTAATGCCCATTCACAATTTTTTGAGGAAACACCATAATATTTTCCATAGTAGCTGTACCAATTTATATGCCCACCAGCAGTGCAGGAGGGTTCCCTTTTCTCCATATCCTTGCCAGCACTTGTTTGTTTGTTGTCTTTTTGATTATAACCATTCTGACAGGTATGAGGTGATATCACAGTTTTTATTTGAAATTCCTTGATGATTAGTAATGTTGAGTATTTTTACATGTGTCTGTTGGCCATCTGTATGTCTTTCTTGGAAAAATATCTATTCAGATCCTCTGCCCATTTTTAAACTGAATTGTTTGCTTTTTTTTTTGATATTCAGTTGTGTGAGTTCTTTATATATTTTGGATATTAACCCCTTATCCAATATATCATTGCAAATATATTGTCCCATTCAGTAGGCTGTCTTTTCACTTTTTTGATAGTTTCCTTTGCTGTGCCAAAGGTTTTTATTGTGATATGGTCCCATTTGTTTGTTTTCGCTTTTGTTGCCCTTGCCTGAGGAGATGTATACAAGAAAATACTGCTAAGATTGGTGTGAAAGAGCATATTACCTATGTTTTCTTCCAGGAGTTTTAGGGTTTCAGACCTACGTTTAAATCTTTAGTCATTTTGAGTTTATTTTTGTATATGGTGTAAGGAAAGCATCCAGTTTTATTCTTTAGCACATAGCTGTCGAGTTTTCCAAATGCCATTTATCAATGAGACTGTCTTTTCCCCATTGTATATTCCTAGCTTTGTGTTGTAGATTAATTGACCATATAAGCATGGGTTTATTTCTGGGCTCTCTATTCTGTACCATTCAGCTATGTTTCTGTTTTTGTGCCAGTATCATACAGTTTTGTTTACTGTAGATTTATAATACAGTTTGAAATCCAAGAGCATGGTAACTCCAGCTTTGGGGGTTTTTGGGCTTTTTTCTTAAGATTGCTTTGGCTATTCCAGGCCTTTTGTGGTTCCATTCAAATTTTTGGATTCTTTGTTCTAGTTCTGTGAAAAATGCCACTGGTATTTTGATAAGAATTGCATTAAATCTATAGATTGCTTTGGGTAGTGTGGACATTTTAACAATATTAATTCTTCCAATCCATGAGCATGGTGTATCTTTCCATTTACTTGTGTCATCTTCAATGCTTTCATCAATGTCTTATAGTTTGCAGAGTACAGGTCTTTCACCTCCTTGGTTAAATTTATTCCTAGGTATTTTATTACTTTTGATGCAATTGTAAATGGAATGGTTTTTAAAATTTTTCTTTCTGATAGTTTGTTGTTAGTGTATAGAAATGCAACAGAGGGCTTCCCTGGTGGCGCAGTGGTTGAGAGTCTGCCTGCCGATGCAGGGGACGCGGGTTCGTGCCCCGGTCTGGGAAGATCCCACATGCCATGGAGCGGTTGAGCCTGTGAGCCATGGCCGCTGAGCCTGCACGTCCGGAGCCTGTGCTCCGCAACGGGAGAGGCCGCAGCGGTGAGAGGCCCGCGTACCACAAAAAAAAAAAAAAAAAAAAAAAAAAAAAAAAAAGAAATGCAACAGATTTCTGTGTATTGATTTTGTATCCTACAACTTTAGTGAATTCATTCGTTAGTTCCAATAGTTCTTTGGTGGAGTCTTTAGGGTTTTCTATATATAATGTCATGTAATCTGCAAATGGTTACAGTTCTGGTTTTTTTTTTAAAGAAGATGCTGGGGGTAGGAGTTTATTAATTAATTAATTTATTTTTGCTGTGTCGGGTGCGAGGGCTTTCTCTAGCTGTGGCAAGCGGGGGCCACTCTTCATCGCGGTGTGCGGACCTCTCACTATCGTGGCCTCTCTTGTTGCAGAGCACAGGCTCCAGACGCGCAGGCTCAGTAGTTGTGGCTCACGGGCCTAGTTGCTCCGCGGCATGTGGGATCCTCCCAGACCAGGGCCCGAACCTGTGTCCCCTGCATTAGCAGGCAGATTCTCAACCACTGCCCCACCAAGGAAGCCCATGGTTACAGTTTTGCTTCTTCCTTTCCAATTTGAACGTCTTTTATCTCTTTTTCTTGTCTGACGGCTGTAGCTAGAACTTCCAAAACTATGTTGAATAAAAGTGGTGAGAGTGGGATCTTTGACTTGTTCTTGATCTTAGAAGAAGGCTTAGAGGAAAAGCTTTCAACTTGTCATCACTGAATGTGATGTTAGCTGTGGGTTTGTCACATATAACCTTTATTATATTGAGTTATGTTCCCTGTACTATTGAAATAATCATATAACTTTTATCCTTCATTTTCTTAATGTGGTATGTCACGTTGATTGATCTGTGGATATTGAACCATCCTTGCATCCCTGGACTAAATCCCGCTTGAATTTGGTTTGCTAATATTTTGTTGAGGACTTTTGCATCTATGTTCATCAGTGATATTGACCTGTATTTGTGTGTGTGTGTGTGTGTATGTGTGTGTGAGATATTTTTGTCTAGTTTTGGTATCAGGGTAATGCTGGCCTTGTAGAATGAATTTGGAAGTGTTCCTTCATTGGCAATTTTTTAGAATATTTTGAGAAGGATAGGTGTTGACTTTTCTCTAAATTTTTGATAGAACTCACCTGTGAAGCCATCAGGTCCTGGACTTTCGTTCGCTGGGAGTTTTTAAATCACAGTTTCAATTTCAGTGCATGTGATTGGTCTATTCATATTTTCTATTTCTTCCTGGTTCAGTCTTGGGAAATTGAACATTTCTAGAAATTTATCCATGTCTTCTAGATTATCTAATTAGTTGGCATGTAATTGTTAGCAGTAATCTTTTATAATCCTTGTATTTCTGTGGTGTCAGCTGTAACTTTTTCTCTTGCATTTTCACTTTCTTGATAGTGTCTTTTGTGCACCAATGTATTTAATTTTGATGACATCAAATTTATTTTTTCTGTTCACTTGTACTTTAGGTATCATTTCTAAGAAACTATTGCCCATCCAAGGTTACAAAGATTCACACTTATATTTTGTTCTAAGAATTTTATAATTTTAGCTGATACGTTTAGGTCTGTAATCCACTTTGTATTAATTTTTGTATATGATGTGAAGTGGGGTCCAACTTTATCCTTTTGCATGTGGCTATCCAGATGTTCCAACACAATTTTTGGAAAAAACTGTTCTTTCCTCATTGAGTTATCTATTACTGAAGAGTTATTTTTGAACTCTGAATTCAGTTCCCTGATCTATGTGCCTATCCTTATATCATTACCACATAGTCTTGGTCTTATAGTAAGGTAGTTTTATAGTAAGTGTTGAAATCAGGAAGTGTGAGAGAACCAATTTTGAACCTTTTCAAGATTATTTGCTTATGCTGTGTCCCTTACATTCCTATATAAATTTTAGGATCAACTTATCATATTCTGTGTAAACTCCAGCTAGAATTTTGTTAGAGATTACATTGAATCTTGATCAGTTTGGGGAATGTTGCCATCTTAATAATGTCTTCCAATCTGTGAATTGACATGTCTTTCCATTTATTTAGGTCTTATTAATTTATTTCAAGGATGCTTTATAGTTTATAGTTTTCATTGTACAAATCTTACACTTTTTTGGTTAATTTTGTTCCTAAAAATTTTATTAATTTTTTATGCTCCTGAAAATGAAATTATACTCTTAATTTCATTTTCTGCTTGTCCGTTCATAATGTGTAGAGATAGAATTGATTTTTGTATGTTAAACACATTTATTGAGCACAGTTCTTTTTTTGTGTGGATTACTTAGCATTTTCTATATACAGAAGTATATCATTTGCAAAACCAGGTAGTTTTATTTCTTCCTTTAAATCTGGGTGACTTTTACTTCATTTCTTGCCTAGTATCCCTGGCTAGAAACTCCAAAACAATGTTGAGTAGAAATGGTAAAAACAGATATCCTTCTCTTTAGAGGAAAACTTTCAATTTTCATAATTGAATAGGTTAGCTATGGATTTTTTTGTAGATTCTCTTTATTATACCCTTCTATTCTTAGTTTGCTTGGTGTTTGTATAATGAAAATGTGTCAGTTTGTCAAATGCTTTTTTTGCATCTATTGAGATGCTCGTGTGGTCTTTATGAGTCTATTTGTATGATGTATTCCATTGATTGATTTCGCATGTTGAAACAATGTTACATTCCTAGGGTAAATCTTACTTTGTCATGGTGTATGATCCTTTTTATTTGCTTCTGGGATTGTTTTGCTAGTGTTCTGTTGAGGATTTTTACATCTATATTCACAAGAGATATTGGTCTGTAGTTTTCGTTCCTTGTTATGTCTGCCTAGTTTTGGTATGAGGGAAATACTGGCCTCATATGACAAATTAGGAAGTGTTCTTTTCTATTCTATCTTTTGGAAGTGTTTTGGAGGGGGAGGGTGCTAATTCTTTAAACTTTTGGGGGAATTCACCAATGAAGGCTCTGGTCCTGGGTTTTTATTTGTGTGAAGTTTTTTGTTTATTAATTCAATCTCTTTACTTGTTATAGGTCTACATAGATTTCTATACACAGATTTCTACACATGTTCTCCCATCTTCCCAGAGTTTGTTGTTACTGCTGTTTGTTGTTGTTTGTTTGTTTGTTCAGTGACTTTTCTGAACTAACTGTAAAGTCTGTATTCTTTGTCTCATGTGGTCACTAAAGTCTCTATCTGATTAATTTTCAACTAATGACTGGATAGTGATTTCCTGAGATACTTGGAACCAGTAATCTCCAGTCTTTGCCAAGAGGCTCTGTGTGCATGTGTGGGCATCTTCAACACTAGATGAGGCAGTTGACAACTCTTCCTTAACCTTAACTTCCTGCTTGAGCAGAGCCTTGACATCAGCCAGAAATGAGAGTGTAGGTACTTCTCAGATATTTCCTAAACTTGCACACAGCCCTAGACATGTGCACAACCTTATGTATGTCCATGGCCTTCTAGTTATCTATGACTCTGTTGGAGTTTTTAAAGCCCCTGTGGACATCTCCTTTCCAAGCTTTTCCTTTTAAGCTTTTCTTGGTAGCCCATTGCTTGCCTGACTGTTATCCACTTCCTCTGGAAGCTGCAAAGTTAAACAATAGCCTTTAATTGTGTTAAAAAATGCCTCCAAGGAGAAGGCTTTTAGCACTGGGCAAGTGCTGGGTAAAGTCAAATAGAGACTTGAAAGTGAGGTCTTTCAGAAAACCACCAAACAGTTCAAATAATGACAGTTCTCTGGAAATGAGGCTTAGAAAGATGTCCAATCCCTCTGGAGGCTTCCATGCTTTTGTTTTTCACTATGTTTGCAGGGCTATAGATTTTCAATCCTCCTATAGAGCTGAAGAGGGGGAATGGGAATAGGGCAAACTAAAACACACAAAGCTCACTGTTCTTACTGAGATTTAGCCTTATTTCTTTAATAAATGCTTCCTGGATTGCTGCAAGCCTTTGGTTAATTTACAGAGCTCTGAAAAAGTTGATTTTCACAAGTTTTGTCAGTTTTCTCATTGCTTTTATAGAAGAGAACATTTTCAGATGTCCTTGCTCTGCTGTTTTCACCGATGTCACTCACTCCTTTGGGGCTGCTTTGATAGATGGATATTTCTCCTCATCATAGGTTATATTTTCCTGCCTCTTTGCATGCCAGTTAATTTTTTATTGCATGCCATGCATTATGAATTTTACTTTGTTGGCTACTGGATAGTTTTTATTTCTATACGTATATTTTGAGCTTTGTTCCAGAATGCAGTTATTTTATCCGTAAGAAGTGTGATCTTTTCTTGTCTTGCTCTTACGATATTTTATGGGAGACCAGTTCATTGTTTAGTCTAAGGTTAGCTATTCCCCTCTACTGTGGCAAGACCCTTTTGAGTACTCTACCTATTGCTGCATGTATATAAGGTTTTCCAATCTGAATGAAGGGAACAGACACTATATTTGGTCCTGTGTGAGTGCCAGATACAGTGATTCATATGTCATTTATTTACTTAAAAATATTTATTTATGTTGCACCAGGTCTTATTTGAGGCACACGATATCTTTGTTGTGGCATGTGGGATCTTTAGTTGTGACATATGGGATCTTTCAGTTTTGGCATGCGGACTTCTTAGTTGCAGCATGCGGACTTTTAGTTGTAGCATGAGTGCGGGATCTAGTTCCCCAACCAGGGATCGAACCTGGGTCCCCTGCATGGGAGCACGGAGTCTTACCCACTGGACCACCAGGGACGTCCCCATATGTCTTTTAATCGGTCCATCCCTTGGCCTCAGTTGGAGTCCTCACATGTTTGCACTGGTCAGAACTCTGCTGTCCCCTTGGGATCCCTTTCCTTGTTCCAAAACCTGGAAACTCTCTCAAGACGTTAAGCTGGAGCAATTATAGGGTCACTTTGTTTGTTTCCGTCTCCCAGGGAATCACTGTCCTTTATTGCCTAATGTCCAGTGTCTTAAGAGCCATTGTTTTATCAATACATATTTTGTTCAGGTGTTTTTTCTTTGTTTTAGGTCAGATGGTAACTCTATTCCTTGTTACTCCTTTTTGTTGGAGTCAGAAATCTATTTGCCCATTCTTTTCTCTGGATCGTTAATTTATATCTAAATCACTTACCTATTCTAGTCAGATGGTAGTACACATCACATTGTATGTGTAGAGGTAAATATATGCTAAACTTATATAGAGTTACAAGTACATTAAGACTAATAAATGTCCTTTATTTCAGGTAAGAACGCTTGATATGTTTCATTTCTCCAAAGCTCTGCTTACCAGGAAATAAATTTTCATTCAGTTAAGCTTTTCTTTGTAGTGTGACCAAGAAAACAGAAAACAAACAAACAAACAAACAGAAAAAACATAGGCACTGAAAAAAGACAATCTATCCTGAATCTGGATCCTCTCCATCCTGGTACAACTCTGTGAAAGTTGCCTAATACCTCTGAACATTTGTTTACCCATCTGTAAATGAGGCTAATAAATAGGATTGTTGTGGGGATACCATAACATAGTATATATTAAGCACGTGGAAAGTAGTGGTGCTTAACCCTGGTTAAGTTTAAGAGCATCTTCTTCTCCCTTCGTAACATTGTATTTTTCAGTGTGCAGGTAACTGTGGATTTAGTTACCGACAAAGGATTTCATATTGCATTGGGATCCGATCTACTGAGAAATATAAGCTTCATGAGCTGTGGCCTATAGACTATCAAGAATGCCCTGTGCTGCCTTCCCCTCAGGTTTACAAATGCAATTTTAGAACCTGTTTGCATATGGCCACTTGGAAAGTTGGAAAATGGAGCAAGGTCAGTTTATAATTATGAATTTAAAACCTTCTGAATGAGACTTTCTTGTTGTGGGATGCCTACTATTCTGCACTTCTAACTAGATATCAGAGTTGTCTCATACCCCTATTGTCTAACAATCACTTTACCAGTTATTTATCAGTTATTATCTCTTTTTCTAAGTTTGCTATAACCTGCCTTAAGCAGGAACCATAATTAATACTTGTTTCTTTTCCTCAGAGCACCTGGCACAGTGGCTTGCATTTTGAATAGATGCTTAAGCAATACTTATTGGTTAAGTGAAAAAGTAAATAGATCTAATGTATGAGTAATACAGGTTATTTGCACCATATTCCATTTCCAATTTAATTGATAGAAAGCAAGTAAATATTGCTTTGCAAACAGCATACAACGAGTAAAAACTCAGTAGTCTGAATAACCATCATTAATTAATATTTATCGGGTATTTACAATATACTGCTGAGCTAACTATACAAAATAAATGGAAAGGAGCCAGTAATTGAGAAAGAATAGATTGAGTTTCTTAAGGATTAGCTCCACCTGTGACTCTCTAGCTTCCAGGATATTTTTGTGTCTGCAGAAATTCTAGCCATTATTGATCATCAGTTTGTTCCAAAAGGACCTAGCTTGAAAGGAGGAGATATGTATTTACTGGCCTTATTATCCATTATATACTTTACCTTCAGATTTTACTCTGTTCACAGTGCTCTGTGACTTGTGGAGTTGGGATAATGGAGAGAAGAGTGGAATGCATAGCTGACAATGGTTGGTCCAGTGACTTATGTTTAAAGAGTTTAAAACCAGATGCTCAAAAGAAATGTTATGTCCATGACTGTAAGTACTAGACTTCAAAAATCTAGAACCTAAGTGTTCCTAAGAAGTTTTAATTAAAATCTGAAAATAAATATTTAGAGTAGTCATACACTCCACAAAATGAAAGTTCTGTTTTTTTCAGAATATAACAATATTGGTGTAATTGAGTTAAATTCATGTTGTGTCTGTAATTTGTTTATTGTTGATAAGTTGTACTCACTTGTCCTTGAAGGTAAAACATTTACCAGCTGTAAAGAAATCCAAGTGAAAAACAACATTACCAAAGATGGTGACTATTACCTTAACATTAAAGGAAGAATAATAAAGGTATTATGAAGACAGCTCCTATTTGATTTTAGCATTGACTGTTGACTTTGAAAAAAATCTTTTCTAGATCTTTGCATTTTCTCTTTAGATCTATTGTGCTGGCATGCACTTGCAGAACCCCAAGGAATATATATCATTGGTCAAAGGTGAAGAAGACAACTTTTCTGAAGTATATGGCTTTAGGTATATGCTGTGTTTTGCCTTATCTGTGCATTTTCATGGTCCTTCAAGAGAATTAGAAGTTCCAGAGTTCAGAGTGGTACTTGAATAGCTCCCAGTGTGACAAGTAATTTAGAAACAGGTAGACATATTATGACCTAAGCCAGATGTTGTCCATGCCTGTTCAATAATAAAGATTTGAGCATTAACATGTACTCACAGAGAGACTGACTAAGAAGGATAATATGGGTGAGCAGTGAGACAACAGAGGAGGGAAGAATTTAAGACCTGTGTGTATTTTCATAGAAGTCAAATTAATTCCAGTAATAAAAGCTAGGAGAACTACAGCTGAATTATTTTTCCACAAACTGGTCTTGAATTTCCCATTGATCATTTTGTATTTCTTTGACATTTAACTTGTTGAGTGATTTTCATTTCTTTCACATTTAACCTGTTGACCCTAAAATATTGAAGAGTGTGTCTTTTACCTTCCCACTTCCAAAGTTTACCATTTATCTGCTTTATGGTCTAATAATGGTATCTAATACTAAAATATTTTAATGTTGTTACAGACTGCAAAATCCATATGAATGTCCTTTTAATGGAAGCAGGAGGCAAGACTGTGAGTGTAAAAATGACTACTTGGCTGCTGGACACACTGTTTTCAGCAAAATAAGAATTGATCTTAATTCCATGCAAATTAAAAGTAAGTGCTGAATCTCTATTTGTAGAATGAAAAGTACCTGTTTGCTAATGCAAGTGTAACAATATACTATATGGTATATGTGGTAGCTAGGGTATAGAGAAGGGCCTAGCATTGTACAATAATTACTTAGAATTCTTTTTAAAAAGTTATTAGCTACATAGTTCCAGTGCAATGATACAAACCATGGGAACCCTTAATAAAATGTAGTGGTAATGACACTGTCATTAGTAAAGATAGTAAGGATACTATCATAGTAAAGATCCTGCCCTTCCAAGATATAACAATCTACCTTAAAATCCTCAATTACATTAAAAATAAGGAAGTTAATATCCTCAATGTAGTTGTATAAGCTTTTTTGCAAGGGCTTAAAGTAATAATTAACATTAGCTTCAGGTGACAGTTTGTCTAGTATTTTCTTATACTTTATTTCATCTGATCTTTTTAACAACCCTATAATAGATAAGGCAAAATTTCATCACATTGTTGCAAGTGATGAAATTAAGATGCACTTATAGAATTAAGTGATTGGCCCAATTCATACAGTTAGTAACTGGCATTGCAGGGAGATAAAGTCCCACTCACAGATCCCAGATTATGGACCTGCTGCCTTTCTAGGAAGTAATTTATAGTACAGTCAAGTTAAAGTAAATATACTTTATGAAACCTAACATACACTGAGCATCAGGCAGTCTGCCCTCCTGAAAATTACATAGTGACATGAAAATGCAAAGAAGTTCATTTCAGAAGCAGAAACTCTAAATCACAATTGAATCACCAGTGCCTAGCACAGCACCTAAACCACAAAAAGAAACAAAACAATGTTTGTTGAGACAGTGAATGCATGAATACATAATCTCTAAATCAGTCATATGATGGTGAACTATTATTGTCAGTAATAGTGGCTACCATTTACTGAACACCCACAATTACTGCAGTGGGTAAGTGTTATAATGCTTTGGTTATGATCATAGACTCTGGAGTTAGATTGCTGGGTGTAAATTCTCTGCATCCAGTTACCAGTCATAATAAGATGCCTCTCAGGTTTTTTTCTTTCTTTTTTTCTGCTTTCTTTCCTTTTTTTTTTTTTTTTCGGTTAGGATTAAGAGATAATACTTGTAACATATCTAGTAAATGCCTTGCGAGTAGTAGGTGTTCTATAAACAATGGTTATTTAATAATATATGTTGTGTCAGCATTGCTGAGTACATAATGGGCATTTGGGAACTTATTTGCTGTTTAGCAAGCTTTTATCTTTCATTAATTTATCAAACCTGCCATTTTGCCAGGCATTGGACTGGGCTCTGAAGATACAATGTTAAATGTATACATTTTCCACTTGCTTTCTCTTTTCCTTCCTCATACTTGTGTGCCAAAACCCCAGTCTTGATTAAATTAAACTTTTCACCTACTCTGCACTTGCACCATGAATCTTGCATGTGGCAAGTAATACACAGCCCTCCTGACTGATCTTACTTTAAATGCATGACTCCTGAGCTTGCATGGACCCTGGTCCATTCCTCCCCAACTCTTCCCAATGCCTGACTCACAGCTTCTCCTCTGGCTTCAAACTTCGAAATTTTCTAATACCTCCACTCCAGTCATTCATTGCTGATGACCTAAACCTTGACCTATAGACTTTGCCTTCTCTCCTGGTCACTGTGGATGAACTATTTCTGCTGCCATCTGAGGCAACCCCTTCTACTTGTGCTCTGAGCTCCTTGCTTTGTACCAACTCAGGACCATTATTTCAGCAAACTTTCCTTTTTCTCTTACATCATCAATTCTTCTTCCATTTCTTTAACTCCAATGACAAATTCTTGATTTTCATTCCATTTGATCCATCAGCAGTCTTTGGTTTCCAGGACTTCTCACACTCATCATTTGGCTCCTGTCTTGGTCACTCTTTCTCCCATCTTTCTCACTGTTTCTCAACTTGGCTAGTTACTCTTCATTTTATACAACACTGAATATTGAAGAACTTCAGGACTCAGTCATTCCCTTAAGGATCTCTTTCAACTTATAGATTTCAAATACCATCTATTAAATGACAGTCCCAAATGTATATCTCTAATTCAGACTGCTGCCCTGAATTGCAAGATTCAACTCCCTACTCCACATATCCACATGAAATCGAATATGTTTCTGACAATGTATCCAAGACTGAACTTTCTTTTTTTTTTAATTGGAGTATAATTGCTTTGCCATGCTGTGTTAGTTTCTGCTGTACAATGAAGTGAATCAGCGATATGTATACCTATGCCCCTCCCTCTTGGACCTCCCTCCCAGCCCCCATCCCACTCATCTAGGTTATCACAGAGCACTGAGCTGAGCTTCCTGTGCTTTATAGCAGGTTCCCACTAGCTATCTATTTTACACATGGTAGTGCATATATGTCATTCCTAATCCCACAGTTTGTCCCACCCTCCCCTTCCCCCACTGCGTCCACATGTTCATTCTGCGTCTCTATTCCTGCCCTGGAAATAGGTTCATCTGTACCCTTTTTCTAGATTCTACATATATGCATTAATATATGATATTTGTTTTTCTCTTTCTGACTTACTTCACTCTGTATGACAGTCTCTAGGTCCATTCACATCTCTACAAAGGAACCAGTCCTTCTACCCAAATTTTTACCATTTCAGTAAATGGCAACCATCAGCTTCTAGTTACTCTTGCTAAAGCATAGCAATGTCTTTAACTCCTCCCTTTATCTCACACCTACGTGCCATCCATCATCAAATTCTGTCAGGTGAATCATTAACATACATGCTGCTATGCACTGTATTGTGTCCTGCATAATTCATATGATGAAGCCCTAATCCCCAATGTGACAGTGTTTGGTCCTGGGGAGATAATTAGGTCTAGATTAGTTCATGAGAGTGGGGCCATAATTGTAAGATGAATGCCCTTATAAAAAAAGAGGAAAAGACACCAGCAATCTCTTTCTCTGCTATGTGAGGACACAGCAAGAAGACGATCTCCAAGCCAGGAAGGGGGGTTCTCACCAGAACTTGACCCTGTTTGCACCTGCACTTCTTTTGTTTAAGCCCCCCAGTCTGTGATAGTTTGTTAGGGCAGCTTGAGCTAAGACACATGCAAAATCCCACTTTGCCATTATCTCATTTGCTATAACTGTGGGCCAAGTCCATATCATTTTTTTCACCTGGATTCTTATGCTTACTGACTGGTATTCCTGTTTACTCTGGTAGCACTCAGGTTCCTTTTCACCTTTTCCCCAACTCCTGACCTAGATTCTCTTCTCAATAGAGAATCCAGAGTGATCCCTTAAAACGTGAGCCATGTCTTGTCTTATACATTATCTCATTTCATCTTTTTAATAACCCCAACCTCTACTCAAAACTCTCCAAATATCTCCCATCTAACTCATAACAGAATTAAAAATCCTGCCAATGGTCAATCAAACTCAATAAGACCTTCCCATCTCCATTAACTTTCTGCTCCTTCCCTCCACACTCCTCCCTTGCACGATCTGGCTCAGACACATTTGTCCCTTTGCTGTTTCTTGAATACATCAAGCATGCCCTCCACCCCTCCTTAAGGCCTTTGCACTTTCTGTTCTATCTGCCTAGAATGATTGTCTGTCGGGTTTACCCCTCAGTTTCTTCCTGAATACACCTTCCCAATAAATTCATCCTGGACCCTCTTCACTCCAAAACTCCCTTTCTTCTCATTCTTTTCCTGCTTTATTTTTTATTTTTTTCTATAGCATTGATCACCTACAACATATGATAATATCTACTCTATTACTTGTTTCTCTCTGGTAGCACTCAGGTTCCATCGGCCCCTATGTCATCCACTATTGTGCTCTTACAGTATTTATAATAATGCCCAATACGCAATAGGTTCTAAAGAAATATTTGCTGAATAAAAGTCAACTTTCCTCAAGAAACTATCTTAAGGAAATCCTGAAGACAAATTTGAATTAACCAAAGTGAGGAGAAGGAGTTTCAGGAGGAGACATCATGAACACAGCATGAAATGGTGAAGCATTTTGGTTCCACTAGAGAATAAGGAGTAGTCTAGTTTTGTCTAAGCATAAATTGAATGGAGGTTGGGGGATAGCCGCTTATTAGAGAAGTTCCCAGAAAGCAGATCATGAAGAACAACGTGTACTAAACTATACAGCTGAATTTATCTTTTAAGTTATGGGGACCTTTGGGGTAAAAGTATAAACAGGGGAGGGAACAGGCTCAGTTGGAGAGAGAACAAATTGCATCCATGAAGATATTTAGGAAGCTAATATAATAGTTCAGATAGAAGGTGATAAGGACCTAAATTAGGGACTTGGTTCAGAATAGAGAACCTGAGAGAAATATTAAAGAGGTACACTCTATGATTTTCCAACAGATGGAATATGGGGATTTGTGGCATGGAATGTTTAGAAAGAGTTCCAAAATAACTGGGTAGATGCTGATATAGTTCAATGAGATGAGAAATATAGCAGGGGGAATATGTTTGGAGAAAAAGATAATGCATTTAGCTTTGGACATGTTAAGCGAGAGCTATCTGTGGGTTATCCAGGGAATGATGGAGGAGATAGTAGCAAAGGCTAATTTGAAAACTGTGTCAGTTTGCCCAGCCTAACCCTAAGTACCATGCATAAGCAGTGGTGTGTGGATAAATGTTTAACAACCAGCTCTTAACAATCAGGAAAAAAAAAGTTTGATTTGTAGGTTTTGCCAGTTTCCATGGGGTATATATTCCCACCATGGCCAATTTTAAGCTACCAACATGAGCTCATTATGCATGGAGTTGGGAAGAGACACACACAATTGGTTCTCATGATTTGGTACAAGCTGACTCTGGCACACCATGGAAGGCCTGCTGGCTTTGGAAGCTGCCCTTGGAGATATGATAAATATTTCCAGAAATGCTACCTTTGGGGATTGCCTCTAGGGGACTGGCGTCATCATGAGGGCATGCAGTGATCTTGCAGTCCTCCTGAAAGATACTTGAAACAACATTAGCAGAGGTGAGAGCCACCGACTGCATGAGCATTAGTTGGGATGTTATTTAAGTGATTCAAGCATGAATAAGTGATTGTACCAGCTAACCTTTAGGGTTCCTCCCAACCTATTTTTGAGCCAATGACTCTTTCTTTCTGATACTTTATATGGAATCCCCAGCATTGTTGCCAGTCAAGAAATTTTGCTAATAAGAATAACAAAAGTGAGATTAGAAAGAATGAAATAGTAATAGAAGAAATCAAAGAAAATGGCACACTTTTTACCTTCGTGTTTTTGAATTCTCTAAATGAATTGATATGCATACTCTCTATAAGTATGTATATGTTGCTTTATCATAATTTATCTTTAAATAATGTTTTTTCCTCTGTAATTTTGCTCCTTATGCCACTTTATCTATTTTAGCTATTCACTATGATGTAAAATATGATAGAGAATTTATTTAGCTTTTAAAACATATGAATTAGTTACAGATGTCCCTGTCATATTTTAGAGCAATTTATGAGGTGAACATTTTTATATTAAATAAAAATTTGAGAGCCTGATCTATATTATGTACTACAATTGTGCAACATTTTTGCTTAAAATTTTGGATTAGTTATATGAATGTATTTAAGAATGTAATATGAAGACTGCATGTTTTGCAATGAAGATGTGAAAACATACAATGTCTCAGTGCTAAAGAATTTCATTTATTATTTTCTAGCTACAGACCTTCTTTTTGCCCAGACAGTATTTGGAAACGCAGTTCCATTTGCCACAGCTGGAGATTGCTATAGTGCAGCCAGATGCCCACAGGTATTTCATAGTTGATTATTTTTTCTCACTGAGTAAAGTTAATACTGTTTCTCTTCATTCACTTTCTTGACCAAAATACTGCAAGAAACATAAGTAAATAGAAAATTCAAACTTCTGACATGAAATTTATTTCAAAGGTTATAGATAAACTTTGGAGGAAAAGCATCTTTGCCAGTACCAGGTTTGTTTGAAGGGTGTAATAATAAGAATTTTAAATTGTTTAGATCCTGTTTCTCCTTCCATGATGCTTTATCACTGACAATCTTTCGACTTAGTCCATAGAAATGAATGGACATAAGTTACAAGGTAAAGGAATGGATCACAAACATGTGACTTTCATACACTGCTGCTAACAACAGTTATATTAGCTGTTTGGACCTGTAACATTCTCAGAATAACTTTCTATTACTGTGAAATAATACATTTCCATGTATTTATTCTTGTTTTTGTCCTTTCTTTTGCAGAGTTCTCTTTGCACACCCTTTTATGTCATTTTTGAGCTTTCCAGTACAAAGTGTGCTTCCTAGAAGAAATTTGCTGTCTCATTTTTTTAACATAGGATTTTATAAAGTCTGTGTGAATAACATTTTTTATGATAAGATACAGAGACATAAGCTAGGTGAATATACCATTATTAGGTAGATTTATAGATTAATGATAAATCCTGCCCAGGAGATAGTAATTATAATAATGATTTCATTTTGAAGAGAACTAGCTAAGGGTTTGCCATAGCCCTCTCTTCTAAGAATTTCTCATTCACAGTTTTCATCCTATGACATAGAAAGTATGCTTATGCTAAAAAGAGAGGGCATTTTCTGTATTAGAGAAGGACACTTAAAGGAGTTCAAAAGACACTAGAACTACAGGCTGAAATGAATATGAAAAAAGTTAACTGGAATAAATATATAAATCTTAGGTCCATAAATGCAAGTAGAACCTGGCAATGTCATATAAAAAGACCAGGTGTTTTATTCAACCACCATGAGTTCAATATAACTAGTGTAGATCAAGTAGTAATTTTTTTTCTTTTTCTTTTTTTTCATATTGAGTTATTTTTATTGGCTGGCATAATACAAGGATTATTTTCCTCTTCACGGAACAAAATGTGATACCACATTTCTTTACAATTAAATTAAGGCTAAAGAACAACAAAGACATTATGGTTCATATGATGCATTGGAAACATATTGTCTGTGCTCCACTTGAGCAGAGGGTAGAATGCCTTTAATTTGTTGCTTTATGAAATGCCAGGTTTTTAGGGCAAATCCTATTAAGGGGTTTTAGTTCCTGCCTGATATTTTGCTTCTCTGCCAGCTGCCACTGCATTGGAGATACCTCAGGATTGTTCAGCCCATGGTTGGACTTGATTTAGAAATTAAAACTACCAAATTGGGGAAATGTGCCTATTCATTCTTTCTCATCTATTTATCCATCCAATATCTATCATATCTATAATAAGCTTATTATAATCATCTGCTTACTTGTCATTTCCCTCCACTAGTCTGTAAGCATCTGGTGAAACTGGTTCCTAGGTATATCTTCAATGCCTGATGTATTTACTGACTAAACAGTAAATATTTATTCAGTATTTGAACTCTCAATGAGATTTTACTCTAGGAGAGAAGATAAAACATGTAAATTTAAAAAAAGAATATGTTGGATTGGGTGTGTGTGGGGGTGGCCAGAAGAGATTTATTGGAATTTTGAAGATAAAGATCCTAAATAGTACACTCATTAATGTTTTGGGGGGGAATGAACTATCTACTGACCATCTGTTTCTCCACCTACCTATCTAGTTACTTAGGTAGCACTTTAGTTCTTTATTCATAAGCCATAAACAAACCAAGCAAATCAATTGTTTTTTGTTTGTTTGTTTGTTTTGTTACATCACTCTGTTACTGGTCAAATCAGTCATACAATCAACTGGGTCATTCCGTCACTGGATAACTTGAATTATATATATATATATATATATATATATATATATATATTTATTTATTTATTTATTTATTTATTTATTTATTTATACAGCAGGTTCTTATTAGTCATCAATTTTATACACATCAGTGTATACATGTCAATACCAATCGCCCAATTCATCACATCACCACCCCCACCACCCCACCGCTTTCCCCCCTTGGTGTCCATACGTTTGTTCTCTACACCTGTGTCTCAATTTCTGCCCTGAAAACTGGTTCATCTGTACCATTTTTCTAGGTTCCACATATATGCGTTAATATACGATATTTTTCTCTTTCTGACTTACTTCACTCTGTATGGCAGTCTCTAGATCTATCCACGTCTCAACAAATGACCCAATTTCGTTCCTTTTTATGACTGAGTAATATTCCATTGTATATATGTACCACATCTTCTTTATCCATTTGTCTGTTGATGGGCATTTAGGTTGCTTCCATGTCCTGGCTATTATAAATAGTCCTGAATTGAACATTGGGGTGCGTGTATCTTTTTGAATTATGGTTTACTCTGGGTATATGCCCAGTAGTGGGATTGCTGGATCATATGGTAATTCTATTTTTAGTTTTTTAAGGAACCTCCATACTGTTCTCCATAGTGGCTGTATCAATTTACATTCCCACTAACAGTGCAAGAGGGTTCCCTTTCCTCCACACCCTCTCCAGCATTTGTTGTTTGTAGATTTTCTTATGATGCTCATTCTAATTGGTGTGAGGTGATACCTCATTGTAGATTTGATTTGCATTTCTCTAATAATTAGTGATGGTGAGCAGCTTTTCATGTGTTTCTTGGCCATCTGTATGTCTTCTTTGGAGAAATGTCTATTTAGTTCTGCCCATTTTTGGATTGGGTTGTTTGTTTGTTTTTAATATTGAGCTTCATGAGCTGTTTATATATTTTGGAGATTAATCCTTTGTCCGTGGATTAGTTTGCAAACACTTTCTCCCATTCTGAGGGTTGTCTTTTCATCTTGTTTATGGTTTCTTTTGCTGTGCAAAAGCTTTGAAGTTTCACTAGGTCCCATTTATTTATTTTTGTTTTTATATCCATTGCTCTAGGAGGTGGATCAAAAAAGATCTTGCTGTGATTTATGTCAAAGAGTGTTCTTCCTATGTTTTCCTCTAAGAGTTTTAGAGTGTCCAGTCTTACATTTAGGTCTCTAATCCATTTTGAGTTTATTTTTGTGTACGGTGTTAGGGAGTCTTTGGTTTCTTCAGTGATCTCTTGGTTATTTAGTAACGTATTGTTTAGCCTCCATGTGTTTGTGTTTTTTACTTTTTTTCCCTGTAATTCATTTCTAATCTCATAATGTTGTGGTCAGAAAAGATGCTTGATATGATTTCAATTTTCTTAAATTTACTGAGGCTTGATTTGTAACCCAAGATGTGATCTATCCTGGAGAATGTTCATGCACACTTGAAAAGAAAGTGTAATCTGCTGTTTTTGGATGGAGTGTCCTATAAATATCAATTAAATCTATCTGGTCTATTGTGTCATTTAAAGCTTCTGTTTCCTTATTTATTTTCATTTTGGTTGATCTGTCGATTGATGTAAGTGAGGTTTAAAGTCCCCCACTATTATTTTGTTACTGTTGATTTCCTCTTTTATAGCTGTTAGCAGTTGTCTTATGTATTGAGGTGCTCCTATGTTGGGTGCATATATATGTATAATTGTTATATCTTCTTCTTGGATTGATCCTCTGATCATTATGTAATGTCCTTCCTTGTCTCTTGTAACATTCTGTATTTTAAAGTCTGTTTTTTCTGATATGAGTATTGCTACTCCACCTTTCTTTTGATTTTCATTTGCATGGTATATCTTCCTCCATCCTCTCACTTTCAGTCTGAATGTGTCCCTAGGTCTGAAGTGAGTCTCTTGTAGACAGCATATATATGGGTCTTGTTTTTGTATCCCTTCAGCAAACTTGTGTCTTTTGGTTCGATCATTTAATCCATTCACATTTAGGGTAATTATCGATATGTATGTTCCTATTACCATTTTCTTAATTGTTTTGGGATTCTTTTCGTAGGTCCTTTTCTTCTCTTGTGTTTCCCACTTAGAGAAGTTCCTTTAGCATTTGTTGTAGAGCTGGTTTGGTGGTGCTGAATTCTCTTAGCTTTTGCTTGCCTGTAAAGCTTTTGATTTCTCCATCGAATCTGAATGAGATCCTTGCTGGGTAGAGTAATCTTGGTTTTAGGTTCTTCCCTTTCATCACTTTAAGTATATCATGCCACTCCCTTCTGGCTTGTTGAGTTTGTGCTGAGAAATCAGCTGTTATCCTTATAGGAGTTCCCTTGTATGTTATTTTTCATTTTTCCCTTGCTACTTCTTTTTTTTTTTTTTTTTTGTGGTACGCAGGCCTCTCACTGTTGTGGCCTCTCCCGTTGCGGAGCACAGGCTCTGGACGCGCAGGCTAAGCGGCCATGGCTCACGGGCCCAGCCGCTCCATGGCATGTGGGATCTTCCCAGACTGGGGCATGAACACGTATCCCCTGCATCGGCAAGCGGACTCTCAACCACTGCACCACCAGGGAAGCCCTCCCTTGCTATTTTTAATAATTTTTCTTTGTCTTTAATTTTTGCCAGTTTGATTACTATGTGTCTCGGTGTGATCCTCCTTGGGTTTGTCCTGTATGGGACTCTCTGCACTTCTTGGACTTGGGTGGCTATTGCCTTTCCCATGTTAGGGAAGTTTTTGACTATAACGTCTTCAAATATTTTCTCGGGTCCTTTTTCTCTCTCTTCTCCTTCTGGGATCCCTATAATGCGAATGTTGTTGCGTTTAATGTTGTCCCAGGGGTCTCTTAGGCTGTCTTCATTTCTTTTCATTCTTTTTTCTTTATTCTGTTTCACAGCAGTGAATTCCACCATTCTGTCTTCCAGGTCACTTATCGGCTCTTCTGCCTCAGTTTTTCTGCTATTGATTCCTTCTAGTGTAGTTTTCATTTCAGTTATTGTATTGTTCATTTCTGTTTGTTTGTGCTTTAATTCTTCTACTTCTCAATCTTTGCCTCCATTCTTTTTCCAAGGTCCTGGATCATCTTCACTATCATTATTCTGAATTCTTTTTCTGGATGGTTGCCTATGTCCACTTCACTTAGTTGTTTTTCTGGGGTTTTATCTTATTCCTTCATCTGGTACATAGCCCTCTGCCTTTTCATCTTGTCTATCTTTCTGTGAATGTGGTTTTTGTTACACAGGCTGCAGGATTGTAGTTCTTCTTTCTCCTGCTCTTTGCCCTCTGGTGGATGGGCTATCTAAGAGGTTTATGCAAGTTTCCTGATGGGAGGGATTGGTGGTGGGTAGAGCTGACTGTTACTCTGGTGGGTGCAGCTCAGTAAAAGTTTAATCCACTTGACTGCTGATGGGTGGGGCCAGCCCCTACCTGGGCTATTTGATGGGGCTAATGGCAGGCTCTGGGAGGGCTCACACCAAGGAGTACTTCCCAGAACTTCCACTGCCAGTGTCCTTGTCCCCACGGTGAGCCACCGCTACCCCTTGCTTCCTCAGGAGACCCTCCAACACTAGCAGATAGGTCTGGTTCAGTCTCCCCTGGGGTCACTGCTCCTTCCCCTGGGTCCTGATGCACACACCGCTTTGTGTGTGCCCTCCAAGGGTGGAGACTCTGTTTCCCCCAGTCCTGTCAAAGTCCTGCAATCAAATCCCAGTAGGCTTCAAAGTCTGATTCTCTAGGAATTCCTCCTCCCATTGCCGGACCCCCAGGTTGGGAAGCCTGATGTGGGGCTCAGAACTTTCACTCCAGTGGGTGAAATTCTGTGGTATAAGTGTTCTCCAGTCTGTGGAGTCACCCATCCTGCAGTTACGGGACTTAATTTTACTGTGATTGCACTCCTCATACCATCTCACTGTGGCTTCTCCTTTGTCCTTGGATGTGGGGTATCTTTTTTGGTGAGTTTCAGTGTCCTCCTGTCGATGATTGTCCAGCAGCTATTTGTGATCCTGGTGTTCTCGCAAGAGGCAGTGAGAGCACGTCCTTCTACATCATCTTGGTTCCCACGTCCTCAAGAAGTAATTTCTAAATGACCCAGTATAATCATAAGGTACCAAAACACAATATCGAGACTAAAAGTTTTATTTGTACTTGACACTGGAATATTATACTTATTTAAAAATTTCTGTCTGGGAAAGATAAATTTTTAATCTATCTAGGAGTAGAAGGTGACAATCAGGAAAAAAAGGAAGATTTAAAGTTCATTATGTTAGGAAAATGAAGAAGGTAGCCAGGAAAATGGTGGGAGGTTATGATAACTACTATTAAATATGTAAGGAGCTCCATGAAAGAGGAGTGACTTCAGTATGTGTTACTCAAGGAGACATTAATAGGGCAGAAGATTCCAGCTCAAGATAAAGAAGACTTTTGACAAGGAGAATTGCCCAATAAAGAGACCACCCCCTGCAAAAAAAAATCCGTGGCCTCAATAAATCACTAATTTTTGCCAATATTTTTGTAAATTGATCTTGTATTCTGCAACCTTGCTGAATTCATTTATTAGTTGTAAGAGTTTTTTATTGGATTCCCCGGGATATTCTATATACATAGTAATGCCACGCACAAATAATTTTACTTCTTCCTTTGCAATCTGGCTGCCTTTTATTTCTTTACCTTGCCTCATTACACTAGCTAAAACTTCCAGGATAGTGTTGAGTAGAAGTGACAAGAGTGGACATCCTTGTCCTATTCTTGATTTCAGAGGGAAAGCATTTAGTCCTTCATCATTGAGTGTGTTAGCTATGAGTTTTGTAGATGCCTTTGATTAGATTGAGGAAGTGCCCTTCTTTTCCTAATTGAAGTGGTGTTATCATGACTGTTGGATTTTGTCAAATGCTCCTTCTGCATCTGTTGTGATGATCCTGTGGTTCTTGTCCATTACTGTTGTGATATGGTGTATCACACAGCTTGATTTTTTTTTTTTTTTTTTTGCAGTACGCGGGCCTCTCACCATTGTGGCCTCTCGTGTTGTGAAGCACAGGCTCTGGATGCGCAGGCTCAGCGGCCATGGCTCATGGGCCCCGCCGCTCCGCGGCATGTGGGATCCTCCTGGACCGGGGCACGAACCCGCGTCCCTTGCATCGGCAGGTGGACTCTCAACCACTGCACCACCAAGGAAGCCCACTGATTGATTTTTGTATGTTGAAACAATCTTGCATTCCTGGGGAAATCCCACTTGGTCATGAGGTCTAATCCTTTTTATATGTTGCTAGATTTTCCTCTGTATTCAGAAGAGATACTAGCCTATCATTTTCTTTTTTTGTGATGTCTTTTTCTGGTTTTGGTATCAGGGAAGTACTGGCTCCATAGAATAAATTGGGAAGTGATCCCTCCTCTTCTACTTTTTTGGAAGAGTTTGTGAAAAATTAATATTTGGTAGGATTCACCAGCAGAGCCATCTGAGCTCAGGCTTTTCTTTGTGAAAGTTGTTTTATTTACTAGTTCAGTCTCTTTACTTACTGTAGATCTTTTCAGATTTTCTGGTTCTTCTTGAGTCTGTTTTGGTAAGCTTATGTTTTTTGTTTTTGCTTTTAGGAATTTGTCTATTTCACCAAAGTTATCTGGTTGGCATGCAATTGTATGTAATATTCCATATAATCCTTTATATTCCTGTGAGATTCACAATCACGTCCCCACTTTGATTCCTGATTTTAGAGCTTTGAGTCTCCTCTCTCTTTTCTTGGTTTGTCAATTTTGTTCTTTTCAAAAATCCAACTTTTGATTTTATTGATTTTCTCTGTTATTTTTCTCTTCTTTGTTTCATCAATTTCCACTCTATTTATTATCATTTCTTTCCTTCTGCTTGCTTTAGATTTATTTTGCTCTCCTTTTTTTCAGTGCTTTAGATGGAAGGTTAGGTCATTGGTATGAGATCTTTTTTCTCTTTTAATATAGGCATTTGCAGCTGTAAGTTTTCCTTTAAGCACTTCTTTTGCAGCATCCCTGAAGTTTTGGTATGTTGTGAATTCATTTTCATTCATCTTAAAGTATTTTCTATTATCACGTGTGGTGTCTCATTTGACTCACTGGTTATTTAGGAGTGTGGTGTTTAAGTCCCATGTTTTGTGAATTTCCCACATTTCCTTCTGTTATTGATTTCTACTTTCATTCCATTGTGGTTGGAAAACACACTTTGTATTTTTCAATCTTTTAAAATTTATTGAGGCTTGTTTTATACATAGCATATGGCTATCCTGGAAAGTGTTCAATATGTGCTTGGAAAGAATGTGTGTTCTGTTGTTGTTGGGTGAAGTGTTCTGTAGATGTCTGTCAGACCTTGTTGGTTGAAAGTATTGTTCAACTCTTCCATTTCCTTGTTGATCTTCTGCCTAGTTATTCTATCTACTGAAACTTTGCAGCTATTATTGCTGAGTTGTCTGCTTCTCACTTCAATCCTTTTGTTTCATTTATTTTGTATTAGATTTATTTACCTTGTGATTTTGTTGTACATGACTATATGCTGTAATTGTCATAATATCCTGATATAGTGACCCTTATATCATTATAAAATGTTCTTCTTTATCTGTAGTACCATTTTGTTTTGTTTTGTTTTAAAGTCTAATTGATATTAGAATGGCTACTCAGGCTGCTTATAGTACATGGTATATATGTTTTCATCCCATTTGCTTTTAACCTATATATTTTTGGATCCTAGAAGTGTCTCCTACAGGGAATACTTTGTTGAATCTCTGCCTTTGGATTGGATTGCTTAATGTTGTAACTGATATGTCTGGATTTATCTTTGCCATTTTACTTTTTGTTTTTATAGGTCTTGTATTGTTTTTGTCTCTTCTTTACTGCTTTTTTTATTCAGTGAACATTTTCTAGTGTAACATTTTAATTTCTTTAATAATTTTCTCACTGTATTTTAAATTGCTTTCTTAATGGTTGCTCTAGGGCTTACAATGTACATCTTAACTCTACTCCAGAATCTTCTCCAGAATTATACTACCTAACTGCAGTGACATATAGAAACATTACTCCTATATATACTCTTTTTCCTCTTCCCTTTTTTTGTTGTTATATTTGTTATCCATATACCTACCTGTGTAACAAACCACAATACATTTTTATAGTGTTACTTTATATAATTTTATATCTTTTAGAGCTAAGAAATGAGAGAACTTATATTTCATTGAGTTTTTTACATGAGCCTTTTTATTTAGCATTTCTGGTTCTCTTCATTTCTTCCTGTGGTTCTGAGTTATCAGCTGCTGTCATTTAATTACTGCAAAATAGCTTTGCTTCCATCTGCTTTATTTGTGGCATTATTATCAATATACTACATTTCTATATTATACTGGTCAGTAGTATAATTACATACATATTGGTTTATACAATTGCTTTTTAAACAAGAGAATAAAGAAAAAGAAATATGCAATTATAGTGCCTTTTATAATTACTACAATTACCTCTATCAGTACGCTTCTGTTGTTTTGTATTGTCTGATGTCACTTAACTTCAGCCTGAAAAACTTCCTTTAGTATGTCTAATAATAACTAGTATGTCTGCTAATAACAAATCCTCTCAGTTTTGTCTATCTGGGAATGTCTTTATTTTGCATTCATTCTTGAGAGATTGATTTTCTAGAAAATTATTTTACAGTTTTTATTTTTCAGCACTTTAAATATGCCATCCTACTGTCCTCTGGCTTCTAGAACTCAGCTATTTATCATACTGGGATTCCCACATATGTGGTCATTTTTCTGTTGATGCTTTCAGTTTTTTGTTTTTTTTTTTTTGACTTTCAGCATCTTTACTGTGACATATCTGGATGTAGATCTCTTTGTGTCTACTTAACTTGGAGTCTATTGATCTTCTTAGATGTGTAAGTTAATGCATTTCATGAAATTTAGACAGTTTTCAGCCATTATTTCTTCAAATATATTTTCTGCTCTATTTGGTACTTCCATCATGCATATGTTGGTGCACTTAATGGCGTCCCTTTATTTCTCTGAGGCTCTATTCATTTTTTCTTCATTCTTTTTTCTAGTTTTCAGATTGTCTCATCACTATTGATATCTTTTCAAGTTTGCTGATTATTCTGCCAGCTCAAATCTACTGATCGATCTGCTCTAGTGAATTTATTATTTTGGTTATTGTACTTTTAAACTCCTGAAGTTTTCCTTTGGCTCTTTTTATAAATATAATTTTTATTTCTTTATTGACAGTCTCTATTTGATGAGACATTATTATCATACCTTCCTTTACTTTTTTAAACACAGTTTTCTGTAGTTCTTTGGGCATATTTATAATAGGTACTTTGAAGTCTTTATCTGCTTAGCCTGACATCTGAAACCTCTCAAAGGCAGTTTCTGTTGCCTTTTCCCCTGTATATGAGTCATCCTTTCCAGTTTCTTTGCATGTTTCACAATTTTTTGTTGAAAACCAGGCATTTTAGATAAGATATTTTAGCAACTGTGGATACTAAGTTTCCCCTTCCCTCTAGGATTTGTTGTTTGCTTGCTAATGTATTTGTTTAGCTCTTTGGCTGGGCTATTTCAGGGACATCTATTTCCCCTGTGGTGTGCAGCCTTTAATGTCACTCCTCAGAGGACTCAGCCTTGGACATGTACACTGTCACCCCAATCCTCCTGGAACAACAGTGTTTTTAGTTGGCCTGTCTTTGGTGAAGTTTCTAGATGGCCTGCCTCTACTGATATCACACTCAGTTCTTAGCTTCCACTAATTAGTATATGATCACTCTGTTCTTTTGATAACATCCTGGAGGCATAAATTACTACATGGTCTGATCCAATTAAACTCAGGCCCCTTGGCCAGGGTAGTCTTTGAGGTCAGTCTTTGAAGTCAGGTCAGACTTCAAGAGGAGCCCTTCTTGGCTGTCTCTTTCCCTGGTTTTCTCTGATAAACTGAGATTTGACCTACCATTTGGCTTCTTGCTCTCATCCAGTTACCCCCATCCTCCTCTTAACTGCACACCACTAAAATCTTATTTTCAATATGCCCTTTAGGCTTAAATTCCCCCATGATCAGTCCCAAATAAGCTCAGTCTCCTTAGGAAAAGCTATGGAATTTTCTGTTCTTACAGATTGATTTTCCCCCAAGGAAGGACCTTTGCACCAATTCTGTGGATTCAGTGGGTAGAACCCACTTTGCAGAGTAACATCCCCCATCTATAAGCAGAATGCTGGGTAATGGCAACATCCCCTGGTCTTCTTGGCTTGCCTTGCTCAGCATGGAACTTCTGCCCTACCAGTGATTTTGAGTGGGACTGACTCAGGCCTTGTGGTCTTGGGCTGCCATGCCTGGGGCAGATCTTCTGATCTATGAGTAGGGACTGAGTGGTGGAAGGGAGCTTCAGACTCTCCGCCATTCTTGCCTCTAAGACAGCTTCAACAACACAGAGCTGGGTGAGATGAGGAGTGCTGGTGTCCCCCAACCCCCGCCGCCCCCCACACACCCTAGGAGAAAGCTTAGCCCTAGCAGAGAGCTGGGGGAAATACAGTCCTGTGTTCATAGCTGCACCCACGAAGAGTAGAACTGTCATCTTGCTGAGGTGGGGAAGAGAGGACAGGTCATGGTTCAGATGTCACAGATGCTTACTGTTCTTACCTAGATTTCATAGATTTTCCCGAATAAATGTTTCTCCATTTTTTTGTATAGCCTTAGGACATTTTCAAGAAACTTGAAATCGTTTTGTATTTTATATTTTTTTATATTTGAAATTAAAGATTTTATTTTGAGGTAACTGTTGACTGACAAGTAATTCTAAGAAATAATACAGAGATCCCATGTACCCAGTTTCCCCAAATGGTAACATCTTGCATGATTATAGTATAATATCACAACTAGGCTATTGACATTTCTACATCAATATACAGAACATTTTTATCACCACAAGAACTTTATTTTTTTTTTAATTTAATTTAATTTAATTTTTGGCTGCATTGGGTGTTCATTGCTGTGTGCGGGCTTTCTCTAGTTGCAGCAAGTGAGGGCTACTTTTCATTTCGTTGCACAGGGTTCTCATTGTGGTGGCTTCTCTTGTTGCGGAGCACAGGCTCTAGGCACGCAGGCTTCAGTAATTGTGGCATGCAGGCTCAGTAGTTGTGGCTCTCAGGCTCTAGAGTGCAGGCTCAGTAGTTGTGGCGCATGGGCTTAGTTGCTCCACGGCATGTGCGATCTTCCCAGACCAGGGATCGAATCCGTATCCCCTGCACTGGCAGGTGGATTCTTAACCATTGTGCCATCAGGGAAGCCCCACAAGAACTTTTTTTTTTTTTTTTGCGGTATGCGGGCCTCTCACTGTTGTGGCCTCTCCCGTTGTGGAGCACAGGCTCCGGACGCGCAGGCTCAGCGGCCATGGCTCACGGGCCCAGTCGCTCCGCGGCATGTGGGATCTTCCCGGACCGGGGCACGAACCCGTGTTCCCTGCATCGGCAGGCGGACTCCCAACCACTGCGCCACCAGGGAAGCCCCCCACAAGAACTTTTATAATGACAACTACTTCCCTCCTACCACCAGCCTCACTTTATCCCCTAGCAACCACTAATCTAGCCTTCATTTCCATAATTTTTGTCTTTTCAAAGATGTTATATAGGTGGAATCATACTAGTACATATGTCTAGAACTTCTAGCATTATTTTGAAGAGTGGTGATAGTGGACATGCTTTAACTCCTTCTGATCTTAGGGGGAAAGCATTCAGTCTTTCACCATTAACTGTAATGTTAGCTATAGATTTTTGGTAAGTGTTCTTTATCAAGTTGAGGAAGTTCCCCTCTATTCCTATTTTTCTCTATTGTTTCACTGAAGAAAGAGTCCACAGGTCTCCTCAAAAGCCATTCCAAATGTGCTCCCTCTATTGGCTATATTTTGTAAGGTACATAGCTTTGCAGAGGAATCTCAGGTTCTCATTCAATATTTGAGCCTGGTTAGCTCTATTCATGTCCATTCTTCTCCTTCCCTGCTTCACTCATGTTGGCCTACCAGATGATTGGTCTCCCTGCAAAATGGTGACTCTCTGACCTACATCTTTTATTTAGTTCTCTTCCCAGGACTATGCTTTTCCTGATGAACTCCCCCTTCTGAAGTCTTACACTATGTCTCTTTGAACAGTTGTTCTAAGGTCAAGGATGTGTATTCTAAAACTTTTAGCACTTTAAACAATCTTTTCTTTCACATATGGATATTTAAAATAACTTTTCCATTTTGACCCTTTTAAATGGAGATTATTCAGTCTCCAATGACCAACCCATGTCAAGACTGGTCAAATTTGTCCAACAACCCATATTCCTTCTAACCAATGCCTTCTGGTCATATACTTGATATGATTAGAAAGAAGTAAATGCCACCTAGAGATGTGAAGAGTGTGCTACAAGGTACTATTACCTCGGAAAGGTCATGACATTCTGGGAATCTGGTCCTTTTCATTACATGTTGAATTGAATAAATCTGGTCAATGAGACATCAACAAAATTCACAGGAGACTGATATACAAATAAGTAATATAACTGTCAAGTTGAATCAAAACTCCTTTTATCTCATTAGTAAACTTTCCTTATAGAAAATATCTTAACAGAAAACTAATTATTATAAACAGTATATTTCTCAATGAGCATGAAATCAGAATAAGAGATCTTAGCACAATCAAGTTTTTAAATGATAAAACAGATATTTTCAGTAATTTCTAACTCCATTACTCCAATTTTTATGTAACCCTATTTTTCCCTACAATATCTTGAGAAAAGTACATAGTTATAAACTGGGTAACCCCAATTTACAGTTGGAGAAACAGACACTCTGTGTCAACAACCTGTACAAGATCCTTGAGGAAGTCAGAGGTAGCCCCAGTGTAGTAATAAAATGCTCCTCTCTGCTAATCAAGGTGAGATGGCTTTTCCACTTAGTTTGCATTTCTGGAATGCAAAGCTCTATTTCCAGAATTAGATGTTATTGGGCATAGGTATGTGCTGTCAAAAAAAGGTATGCCCATTTTTTTCAGTCTGTATTCAAGTGCCTGAAGTTACTGTTACCAAAAATACAAACTGTCCAGTATTCTTGAAGCTATTCTGTCAAATATATAAACCAGATTCTGTGTTAAGTTATATAAGATTTGCATGAATACTCTCCAGATGTTTGATGTCACAGAAAGAACTTATTCTGTTGTTTGGGATTCCTCAAAACCATATTCTCTTTGTTTGCATATGACAGGGCACCCCGGGACATGAATGCTAAAAAGAAAATGGACACATATGGCACTCTCTAGGGAAAATAAACTTTGCCACATTGTAATATAAGATGAAGTTAAGGAGTGTGATATGACTTTAGAATATATATATATATATATACATATACCTCAAAAGTGAAGTAAAATGTTCGGTACTTTTCACAGAGCCATTAAAAAAACAAAACAAAACGCAATGTGTATCTCTTTAGCTGTTTTGTAATTAATGTTGATTACATGAGAGCAAGAGAAATAACCAATGCCAGAGGATCATGGCCAGCAACCATTCTGAGTATTCAGAGCCAGTTTTTACATATTTTGAACGTGTATTCTTTATTATCAGACTGTAGAGTTTGATATATATGCATAAGATCTACCCTTTTATTTATATTGTTTAGATCATCTCTCTCCTTATTTTTGCCTGCTTGATCTATTTTGTTATTAAAAGTGGTATATTAAAATTTCCTATTATTAGGATGTTTCTACCTATGTCTCCTTTCATCTCCTGTAGTTTTGTTTCATAAAAGTTGATGTGTTTGGGCTTCCCTGGTGGCGCAGTGGTTGAGAGTCCACCTGCCGAAGCAGGGGACGCCGGTTCGTGCCCCGGTCTGGGAAGATCCCACTTGCCGCGGAGCGGCTGGGCCCGTGAGCCATGGCCGCTGAGCCTGCGTGTCCGGAGCCTGTGCTTTGCAACGGGAGAGGCCACAACAGTGAGAGGCCCGCATACCGCGATAAAAAAGAAAAAAAGTTGCTGTGTTATTTGATGCATAATACTCACATATTATGTCTTCATTGTGGATTATGGTTTTTAGCACTTCTTTGTCATGTTTTCCTGATTTCATACTTGAATTCTATTCTACCTTATCAGGATTTGCTACCCCTGTTCTCTACATTTTCCTGGTATACTTTTGCACATGCTTTTAGTTTTGGCCTTTATGAGTCACTTTAAGTGTGTCTATTACATATAGTATGTACTTGGGTTTTGTTTGCAAGTCAATTGGAAATTTTTTTCTTTAAATAGGTGTTATATTCATTCACATCTTAAGTTGAAAAAAAAACACAATAAAATTGCCTTTATTAGTATACAGTTTTAACATACAAACAGATTCATGTTACTTTACCATAATCTGAATATAGAATAGCTTCCTCACACTTCCTCCATGGAGTCAGTTCCTCCCTCCCACCTAACTCCTGGTACACACTGATCTTTTTTCTGTTGCTTTAGTTTTGCATTTTCTGGGATGACATAGATATGTGTTATAAATGGAATCACACAGTATGTAACCTTTTGAGATTGACTTCCTTCACTCAACATAATGCCTTTGAGGTCCATCTGTGTTTTTGCATGTGTCAATAATTTTTTCTTCCTTATTTCTGAGCATTATTCCATCAAATGGATGTCATACAGCTGTCCTACAGTTTGTTCATTTGTTGGAAGAAAATGAGTTGTTTATAGTTTTTGGAGATTATGAATAGAGCTGAGATGCACATTTGCATACAGGTTTTTGTGTGAATGTACATTTTCATTTCTCTGGGATAAATGCCTATGAGTGAGATTGTAGGGTCACATGATATGTGTATGTTTAACTTTATAGGAAACTGCTAAACTGTTTGATACAGTGGCTGTACCGTTTTTTATTCCCACCAGCAAAGATTAAATTTCTAGTTGATTAGCTTCCTTGTCAGCACTTAGTATTGTCAAGTTTTTTGTTTGTTTTCCCATCTTCTGTGGTAGCTCAACGTAGTTTTAATTTACATTCCACTAATGGATAATAATGTTAAGTATCTTTCATATGCTTATTTTCCATCTGTATATACTCTTTGGTGAAGTGTATGCCCAAGTCTTTTGCTCATTTTAAAAATTAGGTTGTTTGTTTCCTTATTGTCCCTTACTGTTTAGTTTTGAGGGTTTTTTACATAGTCTGGTTACAAGTCTTTTGTTGTATATAACATTTCCAAGTTTTTTTCTCCTGGTCTGGACCTTATCTTTTCTTTCTCTTAATTGTCTTACACAGAGTGGAAGTTTTAAATTTTAATGAAGTCAAATTTATCATTTTTTTCCTTTGTGGGTCGTACATTTTGTGTCATATTTAAGAGCCTTTGACTTACTCCAGGTTACAAAGATTTTCTTCTATGTGTTCTTAAAATTTTTTTTATAGTTCTATGCTTTACATCTAGACCTATGACTGATTTTGAACTAATTTTTTATGAAGTTGGAAGGGTTTTGCCTATAGACATCCAGTTGTCTTAACACCATTTGTTGAAAAGACAGTGCTTTCTCCAGTAAATTGCCTTTCCGCCTTTGTCAAAAATAAATTGGAGGGGACTTTTCTGGTGGTCCAGTGTTTAAGAATCTACACTTCCAATGCAGGGTCATGGCTTCGATTCCTGGTCGGGGAACTAAGATCCCATATGCCATGTGGTGAGGCCAAAAAAAAAAAAAAAAAAAAAAAAAAAAATATATATATATATATATATATATATATATAGCACATATTTATGTGGGTCTATTTCTGACTCTGTCTTCTGTTCCATTGATCTACATGTCTCTCTCTTCACCAACACAGCACTGTCTTGCTTATGATAGCTTTATTATAATAAGTGTTAAAACAAGGTAGTGTGGAGCTTCCCTGGTGGCGCAGTTGTTGAGAGTCCGCCTGCCGATGCAGGGGACACGGGTTCGTGCCCTGGTCTGGGAAGATCCCACATGCCACGGAGCAGCTAGGCCCGTGAGCCATGGCCGCTGAGCCTGCGTGTCCGGAGCCTGTGCTCCACAACGGGAGAGGCCACAGCAGTGAAAGGCCCGCATACCACAAAAAAAAAGAAAAGAAACAAGGTAGTGTGGGCCCTTCAAATTTATTTTTTTTCAAACTTGTTTTAATTATTTTAATTTCTTTGTCTTTCAATATAAATTTTAGAATCAGTTCTCTTATTGGAATTGCTATCTATAGATCCCATTCACAATAAAATATGTGGAACAAACTTTAAAATTGTAAAACCTAATGATATAATGGGCACATATGAACCAACCAGTCAATCAAAGAAGTGGAACATTAAAACTTGCATCTATTTCTGTGCTTTCCCTCTGCCTTGTATCCATAGCTACTTTTTCCTTTGATGCAGCTAATTACTCAAGGGCAGACATTCCAATCTGTTGAATTCTTAGGTCTTCTGAATCACCTTCCCTTCCACTTGTGATTTGGCTGTTAGAATTTTACTTCTTATGATGGTCTCTTCTAAAAAATGTCGAGAGTACAAGAGGAGATAAACTTCATACTACTTCAAAAAAGCATATTTTTTAGTTGATACTATGTCGAACTAATTTTTCAAGTTAAATATTAGGTTTAAGGAGGTTTAAATTTTAATCTTAAATAAAGTAATGGAATTGAAATAAGTAATTAATACAATTATTCAATCATTTATTACTTCTAAAGTTCCATAGGAATGTACCAGTACCTTTCTTATGGCACCTATAATTCTCTACATTGCATCACATTTATTTATGTGTATATCAGATTTAGTTTCCTCCATTTTATTAAAATATAATTGTCATTAAACATTGTATTAGTTTAAGGTGTGCAACATAATTATTTGACTATGTATATATTGAAAAATTATTACCACAATGGTTTTAGTTAACATCCATCACCTCACATAGTTACAATTTTTTCTTTCTTGTGATGAGAACTTTTAAGATCTATTCTCTTAGCAACTTTCAAATATACAATACAGTATACTTAACTATAGTTACCATATTGCACATTAATCCCCAGGATCTTGTAAAACACCCTCACCCATTTCCCCCTCCAGCTCCTACCTCTGGCAACCACCAATCTGTGCTTCACTTCTCAAACCTAGAGCAAAACCTCTCTCTGTATTGCAGTAGTGCTTCATACCAAGTCTGCCACTCAGTTAATTTAGAAAAAAATGAGTGAAGTGTATTTTTACCTCTGTCAATATCATCCCAGAGTTCCGTTGAATTGTTTTGCCATTTCTTTGAGATTGTATTATGTAGCTTTTGAACAAGGACTAAAGATGTAAACAAAGATCATGAAAATTAGTCTGGAGAAATGAAGCAGCAGATATTTCTAGACCCAACTCATTGTGTTAATGACCACCTAAGTCTCTCAGTACTGTAGTCAGTTGGATTTTTGTCTTTCCTTTCCAGCTGAATGCTTCCAAGCAACCTTGAGCAGGGAGGTAAAGAATAAATGGAAGTGTAGACTATTAGGTTGTGAAAACATTGCATTCCCCCAACTGGGGCACTCAGTAAGTGGCTAGTCACAGGAAACCTACACCACAGAATATAGTTTCATTTCTTTTATTTGGTGAGAGGCCTATTTATGAGTTAAGGTGGGATGAAGGTATTCAGTGCAAAACCTGTATGAGATGACTAAGTATTAACCAGTAGAATATATCCTTAGAATTACTTCTTCTCATTCAAATATTTACTAATATAAAATTCTGATGTGTGTATCGTTAGTGTCATTCATTATCACAAGCATGAAGGATTTAGCTGTGTATTAACTTTTACAATGCTAAAATTTAATATTTATAATGTTGCACTTCATTCATCCATTTAAAAACACTTACTGAGTGCCTAGGCCTTCTTTTGGACTCTAGGAATACAGCAATGAAGCACACATACAGGTCATATTCTAAATTTCATAACCAAATGACGTATATAACAATTAATTTTCTTTGAAATTTATCTAAAACAAATTATTTCTATTTTGGGGGAAATTCTCCATATATTATTATTGTATTATAAATGTATTTGAATCTCTATTTTGATTTTAAATAAGAAGTATATAAGATTCCTAAGAAATCTAACTTAATAAACTAAACTGATACATAACTTTTTAGCAGTTGTAATAATTCATATTATAAATATATTTGAAATCTATTTAGTTTGCTTTTATGACAAGATAATATTTTCATTGACATAACATAATCTTTAATGTTTTATCACTGTCTTGCTCAAGATTCCTGAGTCTTAGGCCATAGGATATTGTGATGTGATCTAAGATTGTCCTAATATCGCTCTAAATCTGTATGTATATTAAACATTGGCAGTAGGCTTAATTAGCTTTCATTAAGTACTTCAGCTTTTCAGTGTATAATTCTGTACTGCAAGATCATATACATGTGCCACAAATTTTACCAATTTTAGTCAGGCACTTTCTTAATTAACAGATATTTAAAGGTTTTTTTAAAATAAATTTATTTATTTAATTTTGGCTGTGTTGGGTCTTCGTTGCTGCATACGGGCTTCTCATTGTGGTGGCTTCTCTTGCTGCAGTGCACGGGCTCTAGCGTGCAGGCCCAGTAGTTGTGGCGCACAGGCTTAGTTGCTCCACGGCATGTGGGATTTTCTCGGACCAGGTATTGAACCCGTGTCCCCTGCATTGGCAGGCGGATTCTCAACCACTGCGCCACCAGGGAAGCCCTAAAGTTTAATTTTTAGCAGAGATAGTCTGGAATATTTTGACATGAAACTGGTTCTTGTGTCTTGAAAATAATTCGATCATAAAGCCACTAGGGGGCTCACATACCATGTGTGTATGTAAATCGTGGCATCAGACGTCCACATAACACTTCTGGGCTCTTAAAAGCTCATGATAGCTGGGACAATAATATCACATTCAGTAGTTTTGTGTGGTAGGTTAAAAAGTAACATTCTTAACACAAAAGGTAAGGGCACAGTAACAGAAGATTCTAGGAAATACATTAAACAGGTGTAACTTAGGGAAATTAGCAACGAGGGGTCAAAAATTGAAACTGGAGAAATGTTAAAGTCTGGTTGGTATCAATCCCTGTGAACACCCATTCTGACTGGACTTGCTGTTGCTACAGGAGCATAAGCTCTAGCTGTCAACCCTAGAGTCCTAGTGTTGGACAGAATTACTTTTGCACAAATAACATTATCTGATATTATTTCAGTTGTCTCTTGTAATTGAGAAGACTTATTTGTAATCAATTTAAAAAGTCTTTAGCCTGTTCATTTTCTTTAGTGTAAGATTGTATCAATATTGTTTCATTTTCTAAAGAAAGAATCTTGAAAACCAATTTGAGTCCTTTCTTACATAATTCCAATGCAGGTGTTTCCAGCAAAGTGGATGCTTAAATATTTTATGAATTCCATCTATTTTTATTTTGTTTTGTTTTCAATCCAGGGACAATTCAGCATTAATTTGACTGGAACTGGAATGAAGATATCCAGTACAGCAAAGTGGCTTGCTCAGGGCACTTATGCCTCTGTCATCATTCACAGATCACAAGTAAGTCCTGCTGGACCAAAAACTCTGTCTGAAATACTTCTGTGCTGTGAACTAGCATTAAAGGTCCTCTACTTTAAATTTAGAGTTATATGAAGTTAATGACTAATGCATTATTGCATATGATGGGCTATATTACATATAATGAAATATAACATTAATTTATGAAATTATGGAATTGGGTTCATTTTTATTCATGTGCTTATGTAGGTTTTATATACATACACATTCATGTTTAGACTACATATATCTGAACATGAAATCAAATGCCAGAGCATATAGATTGAAGTAGCTCAAGTTTGGGGTTGATGGCTTGAAATGCAGGTACTTCAAAAAGAGGTAGTGCTTTTAGCTATACTCTAATTATTAAAGGTTTGTACGTTTTAATATTTCAAAGCGAGAGGTAACTTTTTGGTTTATTTACCTCACTACTTTGATTTAGTGATGGAGCTGAGGTTGGAGCCATTTGTCATTTAACAAATATCCTTTATAGGTTCTTCAAGAATTAGGAATATTTTTTTATGGTTGTATGCATATTTTCCTCTGTCTACCTTTATCTAGAGCACATTGGTATTTGGTTTTTACCTATAGCACAGGTATTATCTAAAGTAGAATCCATTTAATTTTGATGCTGGTATGGTGTACTAGCACATCCTCTTTATGAGATGTCTTCTAGTACTTGGAGTTCCCATGTCTTAGATAGCATGATCCTATCTATAGTAAATCAGGATCTACATTATAAGTGTCCTCACCTATATTGCACATAAATCAGCACCATCAACAACCCCCTGCCCACTCTAAGGTTTTATCATTTTTCTTTCTTTTGATAAACGTGACTTCTGTTACTCCTATTTATATGAATACTACTTATAAATGAAATTCAATTTTCTAATAATCAGAGACTAAAACATTATATTTCTAAATATTATGAAATTGTGTCTCAATTTATAATTAAAGAATTTAAATTTTTATTATTTCTATCATATGGGCAAGCAGTAGGCTTTTTAAAAATGGCTATTTCTAAATATTTATTTGGCAAATTTTGGTCTAATCCCTTTTGGTAGAATAATGGAAATAAATTAATTACCTAGTTAAAGTATATTCTGAGCAAGTAGAAAATTTAGAGAGTGCAATGAGATATTCTGACTTTATACAGCTTTTAGGTATCTTTTGGTTAAATGAGATCTGGCTGAGGGCAGCAGTAAAAATGAATATTTAGTACAATCATTACTTTTGCTTCTATTTAAGTTCTATTCTAAAGATTATTTATTTGTTTATTTAATTGAGAGTTTCTCCCTCAATCAAAAATTTTGCACATGAAGGTATTTCCTGAGATCTATTGCCTGGTGTGAAAATGAGACTTGTGAAACCCAAATGTACTTATGGAAATGCACACATATTTTCATTTCCCATTAAATTTAAGCAAGATTAGGGGTTTACTTATACGATCCGTTAGCGAACAGGAATGTATATAAATTGGAATTTTTACTGCCATTCCTTTCTCTGTTTACTCAGACTCTCTAGAGTTTAGAAAGCTTTTGAAAGGAGAGGCAACTCCAAAAGCCCCCGATTTCAAAATATTCTTCATCCTCAAAAGTTCCAGGAACCCAAAGTTTCCTTATCTACCCTCCTTCCTTAGATTAAAAAAACAAAAACAAAGCAAAACTTACCTTTTCTAGAAACTACAGGAGTTCAAGCTATTTTTGCTTTATCCTATCAAAATGCCTTTTGACTTTTGGACCTAAAGATGGAAGACAGTTTGGAAAGAAAATCTAGCATGTCCTGACCACCTTCTTCACCAGCCATTCCTCAGTAAGCAGCTCTGCTTTCCTAAAAAAAAGAAGAATCTCCCTTTTTTAGTCCTTGTCTAATTACAATTCCTGCTTTCAGTCCAGTTTTATTCCCCGCCCCCCCCATTTTATCACCTTCTAAATATTTTCTTCAGGCTGTGTTTCTAATGCTTCCAGGAGATATTTGAGGTTAATATGGCTTGGATTCAGTTAAGGTCAAGTTTGCGTACTATCTTTTTTTTAGTCTGTGAGAATCTTATATAAAATCATGGCAATGCTGGACAACAGATTGGGAGAGGTTTTAATAAACTCACTGAAGCAAATAGATATCTTGTTGAAAAATAAGTGGGTTAAGATGAATTGTCTAAATTAGAGTGTGGTTTATAATCATTAAGTAGATAATATGAATCTCACATTATCTAATTCCCATGACCACAAATTTCAACTAATCCTGAAATGGCATGACCTTTGACCTCAAGTGTAATTGTTGTATGAAACCTTGGCTAATTATTTCAACCGCATGATTCAAAGCATTTGCTTTTTCTGCCCTGTGCACGCAGATATTAGCTTGTAACAGATTCTCCTGTATCTCTGCCTCTTCCTATTTTCAGGATGGAACCAAAGTCTACGGCAGATGTGGAGGGTTCTGTGGAAAGTGTATTCCTCACATGACTACTGGTCTCCCAATTCAAGTAATATGAACATTCAGAAGTGGGAAGTGTGTCCCAAAGAGGAGACATTTTCTGGAAACTGCAAATAGCTGGTGCTTGTTTCTTTACCCTTCCCTTCCTGAGATTTCCATATCTAAAATGTCTGTGCCTTTTTTTCAGGGCGCTTATCAGGGAGTCACATCACTGCTTAATTTTTCAAGGCCTTCAAAATAAACTGAACGATATGTGATTCTAATCTGGATCCTTAAAAGGATATAGTAATTTATGGTAGGGTATACAGGGATGCTTGAATTATACCAAGATAATATTGCTGTTAACAGCTTGGATTGGACCACAATTACCTTATGCCTATAAACACACATGTAAATCTCTGCTCTGGTATCCTACTGTACAATGAATGTTTATTCTACTTGTTAAAATGGAGCAAGTAAAAATTAGGAAAATGAACTTATTTAAAACTGCGATAAACATATTGAATCTGTCAGGTGAATAGCAAATCAATAGTCACATCAAAAAAGTACATAGCCATTATACTTTCTACTGATACAGCTTAGATATTTTGTTTTATGTTTCCTTTAATTTTTAATTGTGCATTATGGTGCTTGAAAAAAATCATCCTAAAATATGGTATAATTTTGTATTTAAAATATATGCTTTGGTTAAATACTAAATATGAAATTTTGTGGGAATAATACAGAAGAAGATATGCTATAGTAGAATTTGACTTAAAACACCTACCTCTAATTTGATTGTACTTATAAGAGCAATACATTGTTTTTATAATGTGTATATTCTATCATGTCTTTATAGATCCTATATATGTATATGTCTACTCTTAAAAAATTAATTTTCTCACAGTTAAGTACTATATTTTATTAATCAAGTAGAAAAGTAAGAATTATTGACATGTTGAAGATCCTATTTTGGTAAACATAAAATTATGTTTACATTTGCAAAATTTTTATTAGAGACGTTCAAGTTATTTCATATCTGAGGTATCTCAAAGCCAGAACATAAAAGATAGTATAAAAATTAACTATTCATGGACAAATTCTCAGGTATTAAGAGATTTTTTTCAGGTGAATAATTTGTGTATTATATAATAATGTGATTTTAAAAGAATCATAGACAAATAATATTTTTCTATGGCAACCTACCTTATAAACCAAGAAAACTGAATCTACTAATGGATTTTTGCCAGTAAATAGTAGTGTACTAGTTTTGCCCACAAGGTTTTTCTTTTTCAAAGATTTATTAGGGGTATATTGTACCATATAAGGTACTAAAGCAATTTTGTGCCAATGTGGTTAGATAAACACTTAGGGATCTCTGTATCAGAAAAGAAGTATTTTGCACTATGTGCCTGAAACCAGTTACAAACATTATTACAAAATGTGTAACATTTTCTAGAAATGTTTTTATTCATAAGTAAAATCTTATAATTTATAAGCATTTAAGTAATAAACATATTTGTGTGATATATTAGGACTTTGTTTTCATTTTCCTTACAGGTTAAAAAAAAAAAAAAGAATTCTTCACCAAAAAAGTCTATAACTCTAAAATCACTACAGAAATTCTACAAAGATTTTATTCAAATTGTTGCAGCTGGGATGGAAACAGCTCCTGTCCAGTGTATACCCTTCTCATGGAAATAATGGGCAGGAGGCTGACAAAAATTTGCAATGACTTCAAAAGCTTCTGTTCATAGAAGGGGTACCCATGTATACTCATATTCAATTGGTCAACTTAAATCACATGACCAAATCCTAGTCAATGGGGCAGGGAAATATACTACCTCTACAGTGCAGGATGGCCAGACATATGGAAATGAGTGAGGACTCACAATCCTCTCCCAAGGGAGGGAGTAGATCCTTTTGAGCAATAATATGTTTCATCCATCCATCTTAAACTTCCCTAAAAATTGCCAAATTACTACTTTCTAAAGGGGTTAAATCAAGTTAAATTACCACTGGCAGGGTGTAAAAATTTTAGAGTATCCACATCCTCAGTGACATGTGAAATTTTTTTCTGATCTTATGGGGCAGAGCATAGTATTTCATTGTTTGAATTTATATTTATTTAATTACTAGGTTGGATGAAGATCCTGTCATATATTTTTTGCTATTAGGTTCCTTTTTCTGAGAATTGCTTTTTATATTTTTTGTTCACCTTACCTCTCCGGTCCTCCACCTTTCCTGCCTTTCCCCATCCTCTAAACTCCACCCCCCAATAAAAAAAAACAAAAAAGGAAAGAAACAAACATATAAGGGAGTCAGTTTTATGTGAATGTGATTTAAAACATTTCAGGATCTCTTATCACAAAGCATGCTTTTTGCACTGTACCTTAGTTACAAATATTACTATGCAGTGTATAGTAGTTTTTCTATACCTGTTTATCATTTAAAGTGAAGCACCCTCTACATCTATTTTACCTATTTTTCCTACTCCTTAAGGGGAAAAGCTTTCCCTGATCATATCAAAGGCCAATTGCCCATCTCTGCTCTTGATTTCCTCCCACTCTGAATTACCCAAGACCTTTCTCCGCAGATTATTCTCTCTCCTTTTCCTTTCTCTCTCTACTGGCTCCTTTTTTCATCCAGAAACCGTGTTCACCTCTCTTATATTTTAAAACAAAAATATGTCCTCCTCTGCCACCCCTATTCACTCTCTCTTCCTTTCACTGTCAAACTTCCTAAGAGAAACAGCTATCCTCATGATCTCTTCATCTTTACCTTTCATTCAAGCGTTGGTCCATTATAACGTGGTTTCCAGCCCTCAATATTTCATCGATACTACTTTCGCTAAAATCACAAATGAATTCCTAATTGCCAAGCACAATTATATACTTTGAGTTCTTTTCCTTTTGATGTCTGAATAGCGTTTGGCAAGGGTGAGGGAGAGTTCCATGAAATATTATGACAATAGCTGAAAGTATTGTCTATCATGGTACATATTTATGTGCACTTGAAAATAATGTGTATTCTGCAGTAATTTTTTATAGGTTTTATGTAAGTAAATTATGTCAAGTTAGTTTTTCATATTATTCAAATATTTTCTGTATCTTTTTTCTAATTGCAGTATCAATTACTGAGGGGTACAGTTTTTCTAATTGTAGTGTCAGTTATTATAGTAGTGTTATAACTGTAGAGTATTAATATATAATAATAACTGTAGTGTCTGTTATTATTATATTATATATTGAGATATTTTTCTAATTGTAGAGTCAATTTTTTAAAATTATATTACTGAAAATGATCACTTATTGATTAACTTATTCTATTCTATTAATAGGATGTTAATATTAATATTCTATTAGTCTTACAAATGTTAAATTCTTCAACTACAATTGTGAATTTATCTATTTCTCCTTTTAATTCTGCCAGATTTTTTCATGAATTTAGAAACTCTGTTATTAGGTACATACATGTTTATGAGTGTTATGTCTTTTCAATGAATTGACCCTCTTTATGAAATATTCTTATATCTCTAGTGATACTTATTGCCTTAAAGTCTACATTGGTATTAAAAGAACTATCTCAACTTTCTTTAAATTAGTGTTTGCATGATATATCTTTTGCCATCCTTTATTTTTAACCAGCATATATCTTTAAATTTTCTTTTATAAATAGCATAGAATTGTTCTGTGTTTTTTCATTTTTCAATCCAGTTCAGCAATCTGTTTTTTTCTTGAAGAATTTAAGACCATTTACAATTAATGCAATTATTGATATGGTTGGATTTAAGTCTACCTTCTTGTTATTTGTCTTTTATTTGTCTCATACATTCTTTCTTCCATTGTTCCTCCTTTTCTGCCTTCTTTTGAGTTGTTTAGTTTTGTATTCAATTTTATATTCTCTTTTTATGTTGGCTTCTTTGTTTTATTTTTTTAACGTTTGCCCCAGGGATTAACCTATCTTATCCCACACTTTCTCTACCTTACATAAGATTATTTCACATTATTCTACACTTTAAATTCTTACATTTCTCTCAAGTATTAGCTCAATATGACCTCCTCCATCAAGATTTTTGTGGACCATTCTGCCAGGAACACTTTATTTTTAATTTCTCATGTATTCTATTCCTTTCTTACATCACTTATTATTTATACTTAGTATTTGATTAGAGTTTTGAACACTCACTCTATCTGCTCTCCAAGACAGTTATTTGAGTGAAAACTGACACTGGCTTAGCCACTATTTTGTGTTTGATATTGAGAGATTAAATTAGATATGGATACTTTACTCCTTATCTAATTTAATCTTTACAACAATCTTATGAAACCTCACCATTTTACACATCATTTTATGTAACAGCAGAAACATTTAGCATAGTACATATATGTCCACACATAAAACCTTTCTTTTTATTCTACTGTATTCTTTGCTTAAGAACAGAAACTATGTTTATTCTCTTCTGAATCCCTCACAGCAACTATCAGAGTGTTGAATATAGCATAGATTTAATATTTTCTTGTCAATTAATTAAAATATTCAGCAATTCAAATCCACATGAAAATATATGAAAAAATCTATTTGAACTATAATTTACAGATTTTTGGTGGGATTGATGTTTTAAAAAAAGTGAAGAGTCATCCCAAAAATATGTTCAGGAAGATACAGGGTTTCCAGGAGTGATCAATCATGTTCCACTGTGGAATTTGGGAGGCCAGCCTAGAAGTAAACAATAGCCATCATATTTTTTCTCATGGAATAGACCATGTAGGTCTGCTTTAATTTATATATTTTAAATTGTTTTAAAAATACTTAACACTACGAATATTGATGGAAATATAAGAGAGTAACATAATTAACAGTCAATTTTGTAGTAACAGCTTATTCACCATTGAGTGTAGGCTTGAGAAATACAAAACTATTTTTATAATGTCTCAATAGTAACAAAAAAAAATAGAATTGATGTTTTATTTTACTCTTCCTTGATGTCACTCATCAGGTAGGCTATATCTTGGCTATTAAATATAGCTATTAGTCAACATTGGTGATTGCATCAACTTCTAATTTTTAAACATGATTATTCTTTTCAAACATAGAAGACTTACAGTTTTCCTTGTTAATTTTTTTCTAACACGTTAGCTCATATCTTTTAGCTGACAAGTGTCTAATTAAATGTTTTGCTTAAAGGTAAATAATAAGATCTAATTAATGCATTATTTTTGTTACATTTTTTTAAGATAACATGATTATTTTTGTTACACTTATCCTATTTCCTTCTGTAATGACTCATCTCCTTTATTTGAAATGTGAAAAATTATTTACAACTGACAACAGTGGCATCTGCTGGCCACTCTTAACTATTTTGCAGCGTGATAAAGAAAAAATGTCAAATTAATTTTCCTCTGCAATTTTCTGAAGAGCTTGAGAAGCAACTGCTTGCAATGGAGTAGGTGAACTGTCTTTGAGTTCTCTTTAAACCAGTTGAACACTGTTACCTATATCCTTATCAGATCCATATCTGTATCTCTGTCATACAAACATACATGTGTTCTTTTCACTACTTCAATCTGAGAATATTCTTAACAATATAGAATCTTCCTTGGCTTCCAGGAGCCAAAGAAGTTGTTTTTAATGCAATAAATTTTTTGGAGAAACTTTATGCTACAAAAAGAGGAAACTCAGGATGAGAGCAAGGGTTTGGGGACACCTCAGATTTCTAGACCAGGCTCTAATATTAACAAATAGCGTTAACATTAAACTTTAGGTTTGTTTCCTCAGCTGTAAAATAAGGGATTTAAAATAAATAATTTCCAAGGTACTTTTCAACTCTAAAAGTTTATATGTGTAAATTGTGTCTGGTGCCTTAGTTGGCAGTTTATTCAGTTTGCATTTATCTGACTATACCTTCATATTTTTAAACTTCATCTATAAAAATTTACAGAATTAAAACTTACAAAAACCTGCAAGAATAGTAAAAGTGGCTATCATATGTCCTTCAGCTGAATTCACTAATTTTTGACATTTTACCACGTTTGTTATATAAACAAAACTATTTGACATTTAATTGTGAGTAAAAAACACAGTTCTAGAAGGGGGTAGATCACTACTCTTTCACTTTTACTATACTACACAGAAACTGTTCAGTTTATGAAACAAAGCAAAGATAGGTACTGTTCACAGTGTTTCATAGTTAAGAAGACCTGAGTTTTTAATGTACTCTGCCATTTTGTATCTTTCCGGTGTCGTAACAAAACACACAATCTCAACCTCAGTATTGTAAATTGTAAAATGGATAGAAGAAAAATTGCATTGCTTGCCCTCCTAACATAAAAGTTGTGAGAGTAAATGAGTTTATGTTTGTGAATATTCTTTGAATGGTAGAAAGTACCAAATTAGCTACATTCCCTCATTTTAAATACAGAAAATAGCCTCAAAAGCACTATAGTGAGTAGACGGCAGGTTCTGAGGGTCTACACTCCAGTTCTGTTGCTTATGTAAGCTCTGTGACCTTGGGAAAATCACTAGATCTTCCTGAACATCATGGTTGCAACTATAAATCTAAGCTGTTTATAGTGTCTTTCTCACTTTGTGGCTGAAAATATTAATCTCTAAAATTTTGATACGAGGTCAGGCTCTTAAATTGGGTTAAATTTTTTTTGCTTAAAATTTTTTTATCGTGGTAAAATACACATTACACAATATTTGCCACCTTAACCATTAAAAAAATACACAGTTTAGTGATACTCAGTGCATTCATATTTTGTGCAACCATTGCCACCATTCATCTCCAGAACTCTTTTCATCTTGCAAAACTGAAACATTGTAACCATTAAACAATAACTCCCTATTTAAGGTTCATCCATGTTGTAGCACGTGTCAGAATTTCCTTCCCTTTTTAAGGCTAATGATATTCCATTGTATATACCATATATTGCTTATCCATTCAGCTGTCAATGGACATTGGGTTACTATCATGTTTGTTATTGTGAATAATGCTGCTATCAACATGGATGTACAAGAATTTCTTTGAGACCCTGCTTTCAATTCTTTTAGTGTGTACCCAGAAGTGGAATTGCTGATAATATGGTAGTTCTGTGTTTATTTTTTTGAGGACCCATCGTATTGTTTCATACTGTTTTCCATGAACAGTACAAATTTCCAATATTTCCAAATTTCCAATTTCTCCATATCTTCTTCAACAGTGGTTATTTTGAATGATTTTGATAGTAGCCATACTAATGGGTGTGAAGTGCTATCTCATTGTGGTTTTGATTTGCGTTTTCCTAATGGTTAGTAATTTTGGCAGTTTTTTCATTTGCTTATTAGCCATTCATATATCTTCTTTGGAGAAATGTCTATTCAAGTCCTTTGCCTGTTTTTTAATTAGGTTATTTGTTTTTGTTGTGGAGTTTTATTCTGGATATTAGTCCTTTATTTGCAAATATTTTTCCTGTTGCATAGTTTGCATCAATGTTCATAAGTGTATTTGTCTATAGTTTTCTTTTCTTGTAGTGTCTTTGGTGTCAGAAGAATGCTGGCCTTAGAGAATGAGGAGCTAGAAGTTAGGAAGTGTTCTCTCCTCTTCAAATATTTTTTGAAGTTTGAGAAAGATTGGTGTTTGTTAGTTCTTCTTTAAATGTTTGATGGGATTCACAAGTGAAGCCATTAGGTTCAGGGATTTTATTTGTGGAATTTTTTTTTTATTACTGATTCAATCTCCTAACTGGTTATTAGTCTAATCAGGTTTTCTACATCTTTGTGACTCAGTCTTGTCAAGTTTTGTGTTTCTCAGATTTGTCCGTTTCATCTAAGTTATCCAAGTTATCCAAGTTTGATCCACACAGTTGTTCATATTACTCTTTTATAATCCTTTTTATTGTCTGTATTTATTATTGGTTGTAGTGTCTCCACTTTCATTTCTGATTTTAGTTATTTGATTCTACCCTCTTTTTCTTAGTCAATCCAACTGAAAGTTTTCAATTTCATTCATATTTTCAAAGAATCAACTTTTGATTTTTTTGATTTTTCTCTATTGTTTTTCTGTTATTTATTTCATTTATCTCTGCTCTAATCCTTATTATTTTCTTCCTTCTGCTAGTTTTATTTTTAGTTGGTTCTTCTTTTTCTAGTTCTTTAAGTTGCAGAGTTAGGTTGTTGATTTGAGATATTTCTTCTTTTCTAATGTGTTTATAAATTTCCTCCTTAGCATTGCTTTTGCTATGTCCCATAAGTTTTGATACTGTGTATCTTCATTTTAATTCATCTCTAAGTATTTTCTAATTTCCCTTTTGATTTCTTCTTTGATACATTTGTTGTTTAAGAGTGTGTTGTCTAATTTCCACGAATTTGTGCATTTTCCAGTTTTAGTTCTATTTTGATTTCTAACTTCATCTTGTTGTGGTCATAAAAGATATTCTGTATGATATCTATCTTATTAAACCTATGTAGACTTAATTTGTGGCCTAACATATGGTCCTTGCTGGAAGATGTCCCATGTGAATTTGAGAAGAATGTGTGTTCTGTTGTTGTTAGATAGAGTGTTCAGTATGTCTGTTAGATTTAGTCAGGTTATTTGTAATAAGTCCTCTATTTCCTTACTTCTGTCTGATAGTTCTATCTGCTATTGAGAGTAGAGCATTGGAGTCTCCAACTATTATTGTGGAAATGTCTATTTCTCCCTTCGATTTTGTCCATTTATGCTTCATATGTATTGATTGTCTTATTAGGTGCATAAATGTTTCTAATTATTATATTTTTGATGTATTGAAACTCATTAATATATAAAGTTTTTGTCTCTTATACCTTTTTTTAATTTAAAGTCTATTTTGTCTATTAGTATAGCTTTTCCTGCTGTCTTTTGTTTAGTATTTGCATGAAATATGATTTTTCATTCTTTTACTTTCAACCTATTTGTGTCTTCAGACTAAAGTGAGTCTCTTATAGACAGCATATAGTTGACATGACAGCATATGATTTTTTTAATCTATTCTTCCAATCTCTATCTTTTGATTGGAGAGTTTAATTCACATACATTTAGAGTAATTACTGATAAGTACTTAATTCTGTAATTTGCTATTTGTTTTCTATATGCCTTATGGTGCTTTTTGTGTCCCTTATTTCCTAAATTCCTGTCTTCTTTTGTGTTTAGTCAATTTTTTTAATAAAATGTTTTAATTCCCTTCTTATTTCCTTTTTTCGATATTCTGTAACTATTTTCTTTGTGGTTACCATGGGGATTACATTTAATATTCTAAAGTTTCAACACTCTAATTTGAATTTATACTAGCTTAATTTCAATAACATTCAAACACTCTGTTCCTTTACAGCTCCTTCCCATGTCTTTCAGTTATTGATGTCACAAAAGTACATCTTATACCTTGTGTGACCTAAAACATAAACCAGTAATTGATTTTCATAATGCATTAGTCTTAAATCATGTAGAAAACAAAAAGTAGAGTTACAAACTAATTCTACAGTAATACAAGCTTTTATAATGAATCATTTATTTACCTTTATTGACATCTTTATTTCTTCTTATAGCTAAGTTACTAGGTGGTGTTCTTTCATTTCAATCTTCAGGACTACTCGTAGCGATTTTTTGCAGGGCAGGTCTAGTGGTAACAGATTCCCTTATCTTTTGTTTATCTGGAAATGTCTTAATCTGCCTCACTTTAGAAGGACAGTTTTGCCAGGTATAGGATTCTTGGCTGACAGCTTTTTTTTTTCTCTTAACACTTTGAATATATTAGCCCACTGCCTTCTGAACTTCAAAGTTTCTGACGACAAATCTGTCCAAAATCTTATCAAGGATCACTTGAATGTGATGAATTGATTCTCTCTTGTTGCTTTCAATATTCTTTCCTTGTTTTTGGCGTTGGACAGTTTGATTATAATGTGTGTTAGTGTGGGTCTCTTTTAGTTCATCTTCTTGGAGTTCATTAAGCTTATTGTATACTTTTGTTCATGTCTCTCATCAGATTTGGGAAGTTTCTGGCCATTATTTCTCCAGATAACTTCACTGTCCCTTTCTCTCTTCTTCTTCTGGGACTCCCGCAGTTCATATGGTTGTCTGTTTGATGGTGTGCCACAGGTCCCTTAGGCTCTGTTCACATTTTTTCAAGTGTTTTTCCTTCTGTTTCTCAGACTTGATAATTTCAATTGTCCTGTCTTCAAGTTCATGGGTTATTTTGCCTACTCAAATCTGCCCTTGAATTTCCCTCATGTATTTTACTTTTCAATTGTATTTTCAACTCTAGAATTTTTTTTTAATTTTCTTTTCAAGTTTTCTCTGTCTTTATTGATATTTCCATTTTGTCATACATCATTTTCTTAACTTTATGTCTTCTTTTAGTTCTTTGAGCATCTTTCAGACAGTTGTTCTAAAGTCTTTATCTAGTAGATCTGCCATCAAGTCTTTTTCAGGGACAGTTTTGTTTGTTTATTTTTCCCCAATGAATTGTTCAGACCTTCCTGTGTTTTTGGTGTGTTTTGTGACTTTTTGTTGAAAATGGGACATTTACATTTAATTATGTGGATTCTGGTAATCAGATTCTCCCCTTTTCACAGGGTTTGCTTTTTGTTGTTTCTCTCTTGGTTTTGACTGTTATAGGCTGTCTCTGTGTCGACGATAAACCTGGGTATAAGTTTAAAGTCTTCTCAGATCTTTCTTGAGCCTGTGCCTTTCCTTATCCACGCACAGTGACTATATAAATTCGAAAGCAATTGCTCTTGAATGTCTTTGTCTTTAATGTCTGGCTTCTAAAAGGAGAAAAGTAAAGGAGGGAAAAAGATATGACACTTTAAATCTCCTTGAAGTTGCTTCAGCCTGAGGGTGAGGGACTTGCAATGGTGGGTGTGTATGTGGGGATGTGTTTAACAATGACTGCCTGCTTCCAAGTCTGTATTGTCATGATCAGAGGCAGCTCTCAGTGAACAGAACATAGATCCCCAAAATTTTAGGACAGGTCCTTATTGCCCACCCTGGATTCCTCAAGCTGAGTGCAAGCTGTTGCAGAAACATACCCATGGCTGTCTGCCTTGGGACTTGGGAGTGGGTGCTGTTGAACTAAAAGGTGAAATTGACTAAAATTCATCACAGTTTACTGTCCAAGCCTTCCCCAGGAAGTTGCAAAGCTTCAGTAGATGCCAGAGGTCCAAAATGGTTCTGCCAGTACAATTGTTTTCCATGCGGGGAAACAGATTCTTGATGATTACTACTATGCCATTTTCCCAGAATCCTCTCTCCAATAAGTTTTTACAATGTCAGCTGTAATTACCACTTTTATCATGACCCATGGGATCATGTATAATACTTTTGTGAACTAGTTTTAAAGTATACAAACATGTTGTATGTGTTGAAAGATGGTGGTGGGTACGTCTTTGGAAACCTAGGGTTTCAGGGATAGTGCAGGGGCTTTTTACTTTAAAATGTTTTATTCAGTTTTTAAAGGTTACATTCCATTTACAGTTATTACAAAATGTTAACTATATTTCCTGTATTGTGCAATACATCAATGAGCCTTACACCCAATAGTTGTACTTCCCACTCCCCTAACCGCCATATTGCCCCTCTTCCCTGCCTACTGGTAACCACTAGTTTTTTCTGTATATCTGTGAGTCTGCTTGTTTTTTGTTATATTCACTAACATGTATTTTTTTAGATTCCGCATATAAGTGATATCATACAGTTTTTGTCTTTGACTTATTTCACTTAGCATAATGCCCTCCAAGCCCATCTATATTGCTGAAAATTTCATTCTTTTTTATGGCTAAGTAGTATATATATACCACAGCTTCTTTATCCATTCACCTGTAGATTGGCACTTAGGTTGCTTCTATATCTCGGCAATTGTAAATAATGCTGCTATGAACATTGGGGTGTGTGTATCTTTTTAAATTAGTGTTTTTGTTGTTTTCAGATATATACCCAGGAGTGAAATTGCTGGGTCAGGTGGTAGTTCTATGTTCAGTTTTTTGAGAAACCTCCATACTGTTTTCCACAGTGGCTACACCAATTTACATTCCCACCAACAGTGTATGATGGTTCAAGAGGGCAGATCTTATGTTAAACATTCTTATCACAAATAATAATAATAATAAAAAGAGCAGAAGGAAACTTTTGGATCTGATGGGTATGTTTATGGCATAGATCGGGGTGATGATTTCACTGATGTATTCTTATTTCCAAACTCAACAAGCTGCGTACATTAAATGTGTACAGCTTTTTCTATGTCAGTCACACACCTCAATAAGTGGTTTTAAAAATGAGTTTAAACACCAAGGCTTTATTTTCATTCCAAAACAGCCTAAAATAAGAAAATAAAAAGCACTGATAAATGCACTAAAGAATGATCCAAATCACACTAAAGTGAGTTGTTTCCTCTTTGATATAGTAAACCACAGTCAGTAGAGGTTGCTGTTGCATCTTTTATAAAGTGCTCTTTCAAAGACAGCTGTGACCCTCTACTTAGGGCAGGAAGGGAAAATGAAAGTGAGTTGCAGAGATGGGGACTGCCTGGTGAAAATGATTCACCCAATTTGACTTCCTGCTGGACAAAACAGCAAGGACTGAAAAAGCTAAGAAAATGCAGGGGAAATTATAAGCAGATGGAGGCTTTGCTGCCAAAGCTCTCCTGAGAGCAATACTCAAAGGTGACTTCAAAGACCAGGAAACTATATAATTGAGCAGTGTACACTGCTATCTCCCTCAATATGTGATTTAGTCATCATGAGAGTTGACCATTCCTGGATTTCTGGACGCTTGACCTTAATTAAACAAAGTTGCTCTAATGTAGGACATGGGTTAGGACTATTTTGATTTACTTCATTGCTTTTTGACTTTTTGGCAAGGTCAAGTGTGTGCACTATGGTTTGCAGCATTTACCCTATTGGCCCAGACTGTAGATTTCTTTCATTTATGCATGGAGATGTATTTTGGAATATGATTGCAAAAAATAATAGAAGCCACTAACACAGGCATTTGAATAGGGCTGAAAGACCCTCAAGGTGGCAAAATTATATGATCATAAAAAGTGCAGGAGCAGGTAACTACTGGCCAGGACTGTGTACCAGTTCGACTCTTCTCTAGTTGGCAATGTGATTCCCAACAAGTTGTCTTGCCTCTCTGAACCTCAGTCTCTTTATTTATAAATTATTTGCCATAATGGCTTGCATATAGTAAACCTTCAATATCTGTTAGTGTTATTTATAAATTGTTTCCATTGTCATATTTGATTTTCATAACGGTTATGAGGTGGGTGAACAAAATATTCTTGTCCCCACTTTAGAGATGAAAAAAAGGGGATTTGGAGAGCTTGAGTTGCATGCAGACATCCCCATGCCTAATGAGAGAGAGGGATTATGATTCTGCTTTGTCTGAAGTCAAAGGTCACACTCTTTTTCTGTAATCTACTTCAGTGCTTCTGGTGTAATCATGAGGGTCATCCATGGATCCTGGTGAAATGCAGCTTCCAATTCAGTGGCACTGCAGGTTGGGGCCTGAGGTCCTGCATTTCAGACCTGCTCTGAGGTGGCCAGTGGGCCAGCAGCATCTCCTGGGAGCTGATTAGAAATAAGAATCTTGACTCCAGATCCACCAAATCTGAATCTGCATTTTAACAAGATCCCTGAAAGATTAATTTGTTAAAGTTTAAAAAGCACTGATTTAGAGCAGGAGACAGCAAATTTTTTCTGTAAATGATCAGATAATAAATATTTTAGGCTTTGCAATCTTTGGTGACTCTCTTGTACCTTAAAGTCTCAGACGCTCAGGTTTAATCCACACTTTACTCTTCCACGAGGGCAGAGTGGTGTCTGATGAATTTAGGTCTCACTAGGGACCCATGAGTAATTCTTTTTCTCTGGACAAGTTCTGTAAACGTCAGGGTTTCTCAATTTTTGACTGAAAACAAGATACCTTCTAGTGGAAAAAACACCTATGTCAGTGGCGACTGAAATTCCAGCTGAGTGAAATGTCTGACTCCATGTGAGGTTTAACCACCATTTTTTGATGCTTCTTTGTAAACTTGTTAAGTACACCATAAATATCCTAAAACAAGAATTTTAAATGGCAGTGCTCCTAAGAACAATGTGGGACTCTTGATTGAATGCAGATGGGATCTTCCACAAAAGATGATTGGAAGTTCTGGGTAAGAGCCAGGAATCTTCCTTAGAAGCCTGTTGCCCAGGTGATTTGAAGCAGGGAGACCTTGGGACACCATGGCCCGAGCCAACCAAGCCGCACCTGGATATGGCACTGCTGATAGAAGAGCTTCAGTGAAGTCTCAAGAAGAATTGATAGTGGAATTTCAAATGATGTTCTTTTGAATTCATGATATCTCAATAAGTTTTACATTGATTACATGTTGAAATGACATTCTTGGATTTACTGGGCTATTAAAAATTTTTTTAAATCATGTCCTTTTATTTTGGTGACTGAATCAGATTTCCCCACATTTATGACATGACTGGATGTGTCCTCTAGAGGCCATGATAAAATCTGTATCACGTCCAAGGTACTGTTACAGCAATGGTTCTCAAACCTTTTATTTCAGGACCTCTTTAAACTCTTAAAAATTGGTGAAGACTCCTAAGAGCTTTTATTTAGATGAGTTATATCTACTGATACTATATATTTATATATCAGAAATAAAACTGAGAACTTTAAAAATATTTATTAATTTACTATAAAATAAGTTTAATAAGCCATTACATGTTAATGTAAGTGATATAGTCTTATAAAAATAACTATATTCTCCAAAACAAAGCACTGTTATTGAGAAAAATGGCATGGGTTTATGTTTTATAAACATCTTTAATATCTGGCTCAAGAGGAGACACGTGGATTCTTACATCTGCTTCTTCATTTAATCTTTTGTGATGTAACACACCATGGGAAACTCCACAGTAAACCTGTGAGGCAATGAGAATGATATTAATATCTTAGTATTATTATGAAGATAGTTTTGACCTCATGGACTCTAAAAACCTCATGGAGGCTCCCCAGGGTTCCCTAGACAACACTTTGAGAATCACTGCTTAGAACAATGCTTAAACCAGGATTTCAGAGGCTGGGGAATAAAAGCCCAAACTCTTTATCTTAGCATTCTCAGACCTTCAAAATCTGGCTCCAACCATCCTTTCAGATACTTATCTCCCCTTTCTCTACTACCTGAACTGTGTAGTTAAACAAATTGCTATTAATCTTCTAGTTTATTTTTCTACCCTTGGGTTTCTGCTCCTGTATTCTTGTGTCTCTGCTTATTTTAGTTCCTCTCTCCAGGTCACCCTCTGTTAAATCTATTATATCCTTATTGTATCAAAGATAAGGTTTTCAAATCTGAACTTTCTCTATTCAGAATAAGTTGCCTTTTCAGAAATATCTTTCTTGCTTTGCTCCCACTGCTCTTGGGTTAAACAGTGTCCTTAAATATTGGTTTTTATGATAGTCACTTCAGTGTAAATTCTATTTCCCCTCACTAAACTGTAAGTTCTTTGCGGATGCCTTTGTATACCAATCACAGAGCAGGTTTTTTCTTTCTGAATGTGATTGCTAGCAGTATTTTAATGAATGAATAAAGGAAGCATAATGATTTTTTATATTAAGATGCAGCTATATAAAAAGTATTTTAAATGACGTTTCCCCAAAAGGAGTCAAACCTTTTACATAATTTCTATAAAATGTTAGAATTTCAAAAAATAGAACGAATCATAAGATATGAATGAATTCACAATACTTATATAGAATCAAAGTTGATGGTTTATTATTTAAAATGTCACTTAATTCTTAAGATTACATTCATCATATGGCAAGAGATGATGAGCTAAAAAGTGGAGCTAACTTCACCTGTGCTTTAGCAGAAATTTGGAAACACTTTTTATAGAAATATTTTATATAGGAATTATAAATAATTTTAGATGAAACCTACAATGTGTCATTTGGAAAGCCACCATATAGTTCATGGTGGTTTTCTTTTTATTCAAACCATATAACCAACATGTTTGCAGCCAATGTCATATGTTTATGTATATTTCTCCACATGTCTGAGGAAGAGATAGAGTCTCTTTATCTGTTTGGTAGTATCATCGATTAGGCTGTCAATCTGAAAAGTAACAGTTCTAAACATATTTGAAACAATGAAATATTCCCTTAGCAAGTAGCAGAAAGGAAGAATGAAGTTTCCATCTTCCATAATGTTACTATCCCTCCCTATTATACCCTATTATAAGATTTACAATCGTAAACTTTCAAACTAAAATTTTCTGTGAACAGAATATTTTAAACTAAAACATTTGAAACTTTGAGCTCTTTTCCCATGGTTAAACTACAAGAAAAAACAGAATCTACACTTAACTGTTCATTCAATCCAGCTAAACTTCTTTTTAAAAGTCCACACTGTAATTTTCTCTTAGAGTGGAGAATACTCGGACCTTCAGCAGACCAAGATTTAATGCTCTGCTTCAAATTTTTGGCAAGTTAGTACACATTTCTAGACTGTTCCTTCATTAATTCAAAACAAAAAAGGCAGCAATATTTACCTTGCAAAATTTTGATCACTTATTCAAATGATAATAGTTATGATTTCTGTGGCATTTTGTATGCAGTCTTATTTAAGACATATGACAAACATATGTGATAAGCAGAGTGATTTTCTTTCCCTTTTTTTTTTTTGTGTGTGGGGGGGGTTTTTTTTTTTTTTTTTGCAGTACGCGGGCCTCTCACTGTTGTGGCCTCTCCCGTCGCGGATCACAGGCTCCGGTCATGCAGGCCCAGAGGCCGTGGCTCACGGGCCCAGCCGCTCTGCGGCATGTGGGATCTTCCTGGACCGGGGCACGAACCCGTGTCCCCTGCATCGGCAGGCAGACTCTCAACCACTGCGCCACCAGGGAAGCCCTTCCCTTCTTATAGAAATGGTTTTTAAACAATTTTGTTCCCTTTTAATTGAGATGTAATTTATATAAAATAATATCCACAGATTTTTAAGTGTTCAGTTAAATGGGGTTTGACAAATTTTTACACCCGGTAACCAACACTCCTATCAAGGTAAGCAATCTATGGGAAACTTGATTTTAATTAACTTGCTTAAGGCTACATAATTAATTGTTGAGCTGGGATTTGAACCTAGGCAGTCTGGTTTCAGAGTCCATACCCTTGACCTTGCTGTTTATCCTCAGCTGCTTTTCAATTTAATCCTGGAGTCTAGAGATAGAGAGTGCTGGATTTAAAATTATGCATGTCACAACATATATATTATTTTATTTACATAATTACATGTATTAAGTACAGACTACACAGCTTCAATTAGCTATTAATTTGCCCATGTTAAAAATCAGATTTACTGATTTAAATAGTTTTATTTTTTCTTATGTAGATACAACCAAAATAGCTTATATCAGATTATTCAATGATGGGAGAAGGACTTCCTGCTATAATCTCTTTCAACTATATTATTAATATTTCAAGCTTGAGACCTTTGTGCTTGTTTTCCCCAACTTCAAGTCCACATCAGTCTATGACAGCCAATGATAAGTGCTTGTTGGAAACTCATATGACTCACAGAGTTTTATAGAACATGACAGTTGATCCTTTGCAGGCGATAGAGAAAGGAGTGTAGCTGATGCAGAAATAAATGTTTCTCTGCATCATTTATTGTTTCTCATTGATGCTCTTTTGTTCCAAATGAGGTTTAAAAGATCATTTTACCAAGTTTCATCATTTACTTATTTATACTTTAAAACTAAGAGTCTTCACTTTGAACAGTTTTATTTAGGGTGGGGCTGTTTCTGGGAAGGATTTGTAAGAAATGTAAAGTATCCAACTACATGAGTAATAAGCATGACCTCATAACATGAGAAACTGAAGATAACAACACAATGGCACTTTGGATTTGGGTTATGTTATCCTTCTGAGGTGCTGAAAGCACTTTGTGGACAAATACTGAATTTTTATACTTTAAGATTGACTATAAATTAAGATAAACATTTTATGCTGCTTTGTGGAATATTTTGTACTTGCTCCAAATTATCTCTCTCTGTACAATGACTTTGAAGCTAACAAAGAAAAGACAAGGAGGAGGTTGACTTTGGTCCAAGCAATCATTACAGGTAATCTGAATATCCCCCCCCACCACCGAATATTGCAGAAATATGGTGAAAAACAGTGAAAAAGGGAGAGAAAAAGTCCCTACACTAGAAAATCTGTACACAATTTGTCATCAGCTTATTTTTGATCATTTATGTGACTCACTCTTTTATTCATTTACCAATGTTTATTTTATTATTCTTTGTTGAGCAAAATGTGCTTAATAAGTGTATATTTTACCAGGTAGTACAATTAGGTCCCTGACTTCGAAATTTTACATTTTAGCAGTGGTGATACCCAAATCAATATAATGGTGGACAGAATTTAGGAAGCACCAAAAGACAAGTTAACTCTATATAACAGGAAGATGTAGAGGAGGCAAACTCATGAGATCTTGTAGAAAGAGGCAGCATTTAAATGATAACTTAATCACGGGTAGTATTTCTAAAGCAGATGTTTAAAGGGAAAATGACTAAGTATAATTTGGACAAAGGGCAAGTAGTGCTGATTTTCGAGGTATGTTAATGGAGCACTAAATAGTCTGGTTTGCATGAAGCATAAGCAATAGGAATCATAAAACAAGAAATAACTTGGGACAAAAACTTGACATTCAATTGTGGCAAAGAGCCATGGAAGAATTCTGGCTGGAAATTAGTATCATTAGAGCTGTGCCTACCAATGTTTAGTCTACAGAGAAGTCTAGTGGGATGTGCAGGAGAGACTAGTGATGTTGGAATCACCCTGGAGTAACCAAACTAAAGTGGTGGCCATGGAAAGAAAAAGACAGAAGGTCAAAGCAAACTGCAGAAATGGAATCAATGGGATGTGTCAGCTGAATGCACAAAGAAGGAGAAGACTAAAAGAAGGTTTAAGAGATAACTGAGTCTTCCACTTTGGTGGGATGCTATGGCAAGCCAACATCCCTACTGTAACAACTAGAAATGCTGGATAATTTTTTTTAAACCCTATTTTTAAAGGCGTCAGAACAGCTAAGTAAGCATTATTAGAACAACTGAAATCCCAAAGAGGAGGAAGCTTCCTGAGCTGAGCAGAAGATCTCTAGTTGTTTTCTTTGTTTCTGCTTGGAGATTTTGCTGATTCTGAGCATGACCACAGGCAAACTTTGGAGTTTCCCAAGCAGAGAGAGCCCCCGCTATAGAAAATAGAGATCAGCAAAGCTGTTGGCTTAGGGGTCTGGTGTGACAAGTTAGAACATTGAGATGACTCAAATTCACTGTTTTTTTTTTTTTTTCCCCAGAGCATATTTGCTAAATTCTGCTCTGTTTAGAAGGCCAGGAGCTAGTCCTAAAGGCCTTAAAGGCAGAATAAATGTATCCTAGTGTTGTAGGGCTGAGGAAACAGAGACCAGCCTCCAAGAATTCCACAGGCCTCCCCCTCAAGACATTTGACAGACTTAGAAGGATGTCTGGAAACTCTGAAGAGCAGAGCTAGGTCTCATTCAAGGTTGAGGTGACAAAGGTCTGTCAGGCTTCCATCCTAGGCCACGCCTTAGGAAAAAGGAAAGACCCAAAGGGAAGGGAATGGGGCAGAGGAACAGGAGTTGTCTTATGTTGTGTTGAAATGGCCAGGCCTTTACAACTTGCTCAAACCCCAAATGCATGCAGCACTGGACAAAGCAGGGAGACTTGGGGTGCAGTGCTCCCCTGCACTTGAGGCAGACCCTGAGGGAGCTGACAATGGAGGCAGTCTGCTGGTAACGCTCCCTACGGCAGGGCCACAGGTCTCTCTTGAAGATGTGGGAGATATATCTGCATGTCTATCAGCAAATGGACTACATAGTTCAATTGAAAGAATAAGCTTGTCAGACTGGATAAAGAGCCAAAGATTATTACAGGCAGCTTACAAGAGGCCTCTTAAATACAAGTACACAGAAAGTTCAAAAAGACAATGAAAGGGAAAAAAAACTATACCTTACAAACACTAACCAAAAGAAAGCTGATGTGACTATTCCTATAAAAGAAAATGTAAACTTTAAGGCACGGAGCATTATTGAAGATTAAGAAGAATATTTCATAATGATATCGGCCAGTAAAATCTGGATGCATCCAATTATAGTTTCAAAAGAAAGGAACAGACAAATTTGCAATCTTAGTGGGAGACTCTAACACACCTTTCTCAACTGGATCTGGAAGATACGGAGGATGTAGTGAACACGCATAGAATATACCTTCCAACAGCAACATAACCACATTTTTTTCAAGAACACATGGTACATTTATCAAAATAAAATCAAATGGAAACTCTAGCAATGAAAAGCATGATAACAGGAAAGAGGAATGCCTTTGATGGGCCCACTGGCAGACTCAACAAGCTAAGGAAAGCATAAGAGGACATGAAGATAGGTCAAAAGATATTACCCAAACTGAAACACAAAAAGAAAAAAAAGAGTGAAAAGAATAGAATAGAGTATTCAAAAGCTGTAGGACATTATCAGTCAGTCTAATAAATATAGAATGGTATGCCAGAAGCAGAAGAGAGAATTGAACTAAAATTGTATTCCTTGACAAACTGTTCTTCGTCAGTTGAACGGTAATTTTGTTAGTTATTAATTAGATTTTTAAACTAAGGTAGTGTTTATGAATTTCACTGTGTATTTAATAATGAGATTAGCCTATAGTTTTCTCTCTCTTCCCTCCCCTTTCTCTCTCTGCCTTTCTCTATTTATATCTCTTTCAACTGTCTCTCTGTCCCTTCCTCTTTTATTGGTACTATATCAAGTTTTGGTAATAAGGTGTCTGGTTTGATAAATGAACTAAGAATCTTTACATCCTATTACTATAGTCAGGGAAAGATCCAGTATATCCTGAAATTACCTGTTCTTAAGATTAGAGAAAAATCAGCTGTGAAACCTTCTTGTATTTGTGCCCTAATTATGATGGAAGAACTTTCATAACATTGGTATGTGCTTGCTTTTACTCAGGGTTGTTTGCATAATAAACCAACCTAAAACTCGAAGATTTAACAGCTGTGTTTTATTCCTACAGGTCTGCAGATTATCTGTAACAGCTCTGCTCATCTGCACTGACCTTGCTTACTTGTCTACAGACTGATTTCTGCTGGGCTTGGCTGGCACCTCTGTACCATCTTCCTTGGAGAGGTAGCTATAGAGGTATATCCTTTTTTTTTCCAAGAATAATTTTTATTTTATTTCAAATACCTTCTAACCAAATGGAATATGACATAACAGAACTTGTTTTTATATGACTATCTCTGAGTCAGAACCTCTATATACATGATAAAATCAAAGAAGTTGCAGACAAATCAGAAATTCTAACTTTGAAACAAAACTAGAACTTGCTATCATTAGACTGCAAATTCTTAAACAACTGAAAAAAAGATCTCCCCTAAGTTATCAAATAAGAGGAATTATTTAAAAATTAATGAGCCAAAGAAAAATATTTGGAACTAGCTTATAATTATTTTTCTTATTTTTCTCCATATCCTTTTCATGACTGTGTCAGAGGCAAAGAGAGAGGGCAGAAAAACCTGAAGCCTCTGAAAGGTTAGACTCAGACAGGCGTACTCGCCCTTCACCCATATATTATTGGTTAAAGAAAGTCTTATGGTCAAGGGCAAAGTCAAGAGGTAAAAAAATACATAATGACCAGGGTATAGATATATGTAGAGTAAGGAAACTGCCACACATTTTAAATCCCTTCAGTTTATGCAAGCATTCTACCTCTTCTTTGGTCAATTTTTATATTTTGCAAAGAAATCATCAATTTCCTCTGGGTCTTAAAAATGCCTATTATAGATTGTAGATGATATTCTTTCCTAACTCTCATAGTATTAACTGTATTATGTCTTCTCATTTCTAAACTTGTATGATTTTTCTTTCTGCATATTTCCCTTAATCAAGCTTGCTAGAAATTTTTGTTTTCTAACTGGCCTTCTCAAATAATGCAGTTGAGTATATCTATACTTTCTTAAATATTTTCATTCCTATTTCTCATTTTCCAAGTTTTGATATTGATTTTTGTCTATGTATTTTCTTTTGGTTAATTTTGCTAGTCTTTCCCTAATTTTTACACTGTATTCCTTCCTTAAATTTGATACAGTTTTAGCTGTCTCTGGAGATTTTGGTATAATGTTTTCTTTTTTCTGTGTATAGTTTTGTAATTTTTGTTTTTAGCTTGTGATTTAAAGTTTCTTTAGAAAGATAATTCTTAATTTCCATATTGTACCATATAATCAAGTTTCCCCATTACCTGTTTATATTTTATTTAATTGATTTATGATAAAAAATGTAGTCTGTAAAATCTCTACTATTTTGATTTCATCTAGGTTTGTTTGTGGCGAAATAATGAACTGATTTTGCATCTATACCAGTAAAATTTTAAAACTGTCAATTGTCTAATATTTGCAAGCAACATCTTTCTCTCTCATGCCCACTCTCTTCATACACATGCATGTACACATACACATGCACCTATACATTAAAGGGAGGAGGTTGGTTTTTAAAAATATTTTGTTATAACTTTTTTCCTACTCTCCTACTTTTTTCCTAATCCCCTATTCTCAAGTCTTTTAAGAGGGGAATTAATCTTGACCACTTTTAATTTTCTAAATAATATATTTGATCTTATTTCTGCTCTCTGTGTATTCTGTGTACTTGACTTCACTATTAAAAAAAAAATTCCAGTTGTTAATTTAGAAGTGAATTCTGCTGTCTATTCTACTAACAGTTACAATTTATCATGTTTGTTACAATGAGGTAATGGTATTATTGACTGAGAGATGTCAAGAGAAGTGGTTGTAAAATGTCTTCAATGACAAAAGCTAAGGAATGTGAATGATATCACTCACAAGGAGTGAAGATTCTACCAGCCAGGAGAAGCTCCTTTTGTAATTCTCACAAGGGCTTTCTTCCTTGATCTCCCTCACATCTGGCTGTCCTGAAAACTGGCCTGCTCATCAGAAGAAAGTGGCTGATATAAAAAATTCCAGCACATTCCAGAATGTTTACTGAGATATTGGGCAAAACAAAGATCAATTTCCCCAAAACCCAGAGTACTCCTCAACAGACTCAGGCTTCAGCTTGTCTGAAGACTGTTCTTGTTACCCATTCCAGGACCCCAAATGACATCTGTGTCAACTCAGCAACACTTTTCTTCTCTTTTTCTTTCCTTCTTTTCCTTTTTCTTTCTTTCCTCCTTTGGTTCTTAGTTTCCTTATTATCTTTCACTTCTCAACCAGAATTATAAGGAAGAGGATATATCAATTAAACATATCAAAATATTTGATCATTGTTATTAATGAAATGATTTGTTCTCTGAACCTTCTCTACTTTTAGTAGACATTGGGCATCGATCCCTTCACTCTCATCAGTAGGTATGACTTTTCTCGAGTGTACTTTATATTTTTTGTTTTTGTAAAGCATCCTCACTGACATGTAGCCTATCACAAGCTGAACTGATTCCAATTAGCTCCCTTTTCCCAGAAGTTCATAAGTCATGCTGCTACTTCCAATTCGAGTGTCTTTTTTACTTTGCGATAATGTAAGAACTTATTAATACATTTCCCCTCTTTCCACTAAATATGCCTGTCTTAAAATAGACATATCGAACAATGTGTTCAAATTAGTGCTTTCCCCAATTTTGAATTCTCCATTTCCCTTTACAATAACGCTGGAGTTGCACGTAAGTGTGCTGTTTCCATGAAGTGGTGCTAATTTTGTATGAAAAGTAAAAAGGAAATCCCAACCCTCTCCAAGGGCACTCCAAACACTACACAAGAACAGAATGTGTGATAGCTCAGAGATCATCCAGTTCAATAGGCAAGGGATAATGAAATGGACATTAGAGACAAATAAAACTTCAGATTTTACCTAAAACTCTCTCCTTCTAGCTTTTCATGTTCATAGTTATTAAAGTCATTTTAAAATTTTATCTCAAGCAGTTTTAGTAGTGTGCTCTAGTTTCTTAAAGACTTTTAGACAATTGTAAGCATAATTATTAAGAATACTGTAATCATCAGTATGTCTCAGTCCAATCAAAACCAATTAAGAAAGAATGCTAGAAAGCATAATCCAATTGACATCAAGAAATGTCAGCAATGTTTACAACTTTGCCCAGAGTTCAAAGCAAGGCAATTTTTTTAGGTCACAATATTTTTATGTTCTTGTGTTCCATCAGAAGCAGCTCATAAAAGATGCTAGCATGTTTAGATTGTGTACAGCTGTGAATGATACCACCCACAGAGAGCAAGGCTCTGACCAGGTGTGAGGAATTCCTTGTAAAGGGTTGGGTCCTGAACGCCCACCACCCTTCCTGACCAGCCTGTTCTGCAGACTCTGGCTACATGCCTGCATTGAAGGTCAATTTCCCAGAAACACCTTTCCTTTTTTGATGCTTGTGATCAAATACATATTTCTCCACTCTTCAACAAAAATATGATACTGACCCACTGCCCAACACACGAAGGCATTCTTATTCCCAGCTGTGCATCTCCTCATCAAGATAAGACCTTTAGCACATTTTTATTTTCCCACACTCCCTCATTGAGGTAGAACTTTATTTTACTTCTGCCATCTTACCCAGCCCCACCTCACTAATTCCCAGATCTTACTAAAACAGCCCAAGTTTTTAATTCCAACCTACTATTAGTTTCCTCTTTGAGTATATATTTCAAGTATCATTAGTAAAGTGCTTGAACAGTGTCTAGCACAGAGTAAGTACTCTTATATTCATATAGAACTGCAAATTATCTTTATTTTAACCTACAGGTAAAAAAAAAATTAAAAATAATTATTGATGGCTGATTTGTAACTTGTGTGACCTCCCTGATTACCTGTGTGATTTTGGATACTCCAGGATAATGGCCCTGGCAGTGACTTGTTTCATTCTGAAACTGTTGGGAAATCTAGAGTATGTCTAAGAAGTATAATCCATTTGTTACTCATACTCAAGGGAAAATGACTTTTCTGATGAGGTCTAATTAAGAATTCAAGGCATCATCAGTGTAAAGGAAATGGAAATGCAAATAAGGGCCCTGAGAAATTCAGTGTTTTTTATGAGTGGAAATAAGACATATAAAAATTTTAATTAAATAAAGATTCCCTTTAGTTGTTAAGTTGTAGAATGTAGAAAATTCTCTGTGACATGTCCCTGCTGTTTTATCAGCACGACTGTCTCATAGAGTGGGATATTAGGATAAAATCCTAAGCAAATATTTACACTATTTCAAGAACAACTCTAGGTCAGTTGTTGGAGGAAAATGGATGATGTCAAGGAAGGAAAGAAATGTAGATTTCCGTAACCTGTCTCTGCCATAATGGGTAGAGATTTGAGAATGAAAGAGGGATTCAAAAACTGCTCAGTTAGGAAGTTATATCAAAGGTACGCTACTGGCTTTGTGGGTGGCCCATTAAAAGAGAAGAAAACAGGGGAAATAGAGATAAGTAGCAGAGAAAAAAATACATTTAGGAGGGAGAAGTAAAAGTTTACAAAATAAATATGCAATGAGTAAGTTGGTTGAATCCACCAAATAAAAAGAGAGATAAAAATTGACTTCAAGAGGAAACTTGTCAGAGCAGGCTCTACACCTAAATCAGAGCTAAAGGTTCAGGGCAGCATGAGAAAATAGATCCTGTGCAACTTCCTAAAACTCGCTGAAGTCAAACCTATACAGCTTCCCTCCTATTCTTTTTTTTTTTTTTTGAGTCTTATGAAAACAATGACCAGGAGTTTATTACTTTGAACTTTACCATTTGATGACCATACTGATGAAGGAAAGTGTAATATCATGACAACATAAATAATTATTGGAATCTAGATGTTCAAGAATGACCACCACTGAATAATTGAGAGAAAATAGGCATGTCGGACTCACCAGAAATTAAGGGAGTTGTCTTTAGTGGGGTAGAGATGGTATGTCAAACAAATCCAAGATGAATTCGTGGATTCGATGGTGTCTTTGTAGTTTGGAAGAACAGATTTTTAGGTAGGGAGTTCTATTTCTTGGAGTGCTGGACTAAGACCCTACTAGAAAAAAAATCTGCAGGAAAATTTAAAACCTGGAAGTAACACATAAAACAGTTACCTGAAGGTACTGGGCAGTGAGGGGAAGACAGACCTGATGGGGAGTCTATGCTCGCTTGAAGGAGGGAACAGAGGGCGTTCTCTTTAAGTAAATTTCCCTCTCTGCAGCTGTTATCCCGAGCTAAGTGCAGTCCAGGAAATACACACAGAAGGAGTTGGGGCTCATGTGGAAAGACCCAGACCTTCTGGCCAGTGAAATTAGAAACATGTAGCCACAAAAGCTGATCCACTGAAGAGACTGGGTAAACCTCACAAGGATAAAAGCCAAAATGTGGATCCCCAGATTCTGTCTGCCTACATTTTTGACTGACACATGAACAAGGCATGCGTGAAGCAGAGCCAACAGCAGCCCAGCTAAAGGCAAAAGACCTGAACTGAGATGAGAGAGGGCATTCAAGAAATCCAGCAGTGTTTGAAGTTCAAGCCTAGTGGAGAAAATTATTTGCTAAAAGCAAATGTTCATCAGGGAAAAAGAACAGAATTCACAATCCCCACAACTTAAAATTCATAAAGCCCAAGATACACTGAAGATTACCCAAAATGTGAAAAACCAAGGAAAAAACACATTTTCAAGAGAAAAAGAATTCATCCATTCTGAACCTAAGATGAATTACATGTTGAAATTTTCAGACAAGGATTTTAAAGTGATATTATAACTATCCTCAATAAAGTAAAACAAAACAAAACCCAAAACAGAAGAAAACCTGAAAGACATGTTTTCAGGGGGTAAAAGTCTCAATGGAGAAATGGAAATTCAGCCAAAAAAAAAAAAAAAAAAAAGAGAGAACCAAAAGGAAATTTTAGAACTGAAAAATAAACTATGAAATAAAGATGACTTAAACAAGTGGAGGGATATTTTCATGAATTGCAAGACCATGTCCATGAATTGGAAGATTCAATTTTGTTAACCTGGCAATCTTCCTTAAACCAATATGTAGATTCAATGCAATCCTACTCAAAATCTGAACAAGCATTTTTAAAGAACTTGATAAGCCAATTAAAAATTTCATGTGGAAATTCAAAGAACCCAGAATTCTCTAGGTCGGTGGGATTACACATGTTATCTACTGATGGAACCATATAATTCCTAGCAAGAAGAGAACAGCACCATGCCATTTACCCAGCAACTCAGCTATCCAGAGAAAAGCAGATGACATATAACAAAATGTCTTTGTGGAGGAATAAAACAGCTATGCAAGTCTCCTGCTGTTAAGTCCAAAACATGTTGACATAGACAGAATACAGTTTTAAGTGAGTGTGTGTGTGTGTGTGTGTTTGTGTGTGTGTGTATTTGATGGAACATCAAGTCCATGACAGGATCCTCAGAAAAAAAAGGGTTTCAGTGTCTACTATGGTTGGGAAATAACTCACACCTCATCATCTCTGGAGATTCGCTGTGCCTAGTTAACTGAGCCACGGCTCTGAGATTTACTGCAAGTCCAAGCCTATTTAACATTATCTTTCAGTATACACAACTTGAGAAAATTATTTGGATAATATAGAAAATTAAGATTACTCATGTAAATGTCTTGATCAATTATTGTCTACTGGTGGCATTCAGTTCTTCTTAGGAGGGATAAAACAGCAAAACAGGGGCGGGCAGTGGGACTGTTGCTGGAAGTGAACATCTTAAAAGAATAGCCATCATCTAGCCACCCCCTAATTAAAGAAAAAAAAAAAATGAATTCTTCACAGTCCAATAGGTACCAAGAACATGCATGTCATACTACTTAGTAAGATAGAATTACTAATAAAATGATCATAATGGCCATAATAGAGAAAAATTGATATTGTACTCATTCTATATATTGAATAAATTTCCAAGTGGTATTAATTCTACCATTAAAATGTCTTTAGGGCTTCTCTGGTGGCATAGTGGTTGAGAGTCCGCCTGCCGATGCAGGGGACACGGGTTCGTGCCCCGGTCCTGGAAGATCCCACATGCCGTGGAGCGGCTGGGCCCGTGAGCCATGGCCGCTGAGCCTGCGCGTCCGGAGCCTGTGCTCCGCAACGGCAGAGGCCACAACAGTGAGAGGCCCGCGTACTGCAAAAGAAAAAAAAAAAATAGTCTTTAGTATTTGCTCTTTCCTCTCCATGTTTAACATGTCTTCTCTGGTTCTTGCCCTCATTGTTATTACCTTACTGAAAACACAAAAAGGGTTAAAAAGATAGATACCAGAATGCCTGCAGGCAACATTTAAAAGAGTGTGGACAGATGAAATCTTAAAATAATTTAATGATATCTTTCTAAGATTTCTTGGGATTTGAGCTCCTTTATAATATCTAGCAGAAAAACATTTAATTGCACTCATTTACTTAAATTGGTTCTCATTTTAATTTCTTAATCTGCATGAAGGTTCTCAGGATCAGTAAGTAATTCAAACTCTGGAAGAAGGTCAGAATAATTGAATCATCTGCCCTGAATGGCCTACCTAAAAAGAGAAGACTTTGCACGGAAATGAGTAATTTAGTAGTGGAGAAAAGGAAATATTAAATTTTGATATATATTGCATGTTCAAGGATATCAGCCTTAATTCCCATGGCCAGTGTCCAGAAGAACTGTAGTAGCCTATCAAATGCACATTGGGTTTAATTGGTTACTCCATTAAAAAAATATTATTGACTGCTGCGTGTCATGACAACATGATGTTCAATTAGATCTTTCTTCAGCTTATATTTTTTCAGACTGCATTTCTAATAATTTTAGTCAGACTTCATAGGGTGGTCCACCTTGCCCCTAAAATAATTTTTAATTTTTCTAGCACATTTTCCAGTATCATTACATTTTTCTTGAGTAAGCCAGCTATTTCACTGTTTCTCAGGGAACAAGCCAAGGACTGCCTACATCAGAAACATCTGGAGTCTTGTTAAAATTGTACACTTCTAGGCCTAGCCAAAGGCTGTTGGAGAACGTATATTTACAGTAAACACATAAGATGGTATTTACACCCACTAAAATTTGGGAACCACTGAACTATTGGATGATGCTGAAGGGGCAATGAGACCCAGACCACTGACCTTCACTTGTCTAGACAAGCAAAATAGTGGCTGTCCTTTCCTTCATCCAAGGCAGTTTCTAGTTCTTGAGAGTCAAATAACAGAGAGTTAAGACTCTGGATCAGTTTTAGAGTAAGGCTGTCAGTTAGAACACAAGATGCCAGGTCAATATAAATTTCAGATCAACAGCAAATAATTAGTATATGTAGGTCCCAAATTCTGCATGGGATGTACTTATATTAAAAATTATTTGTTGTTTATCTGAAATTCAGAATACTGGTTGTCTTATATATGTATCAGTTAAATTTTTATTTTATTTTTAAAATTTATTTATTTATTTTTGGTTGCATTGGGTCTTCATTGCTGCGTGTGGGCTTTCTCTAGTTGCGGGGAACGGGGGCTACTCTTCGTTGCATTGCGTGGGCTTCTATTGCGGTGGTTTCTCTTGTTGCAGAGCACAGGCTCTAGGGCTTGTGGGCTTCAGTAGTTGTGGCTCAAGGGCTTGGTTGCTCCTCACCATATGGGATCTTCCCGGAACCAGGGCTTGAACCCATGCCCCCTGCATTGGCAGGCAGATTCTTAACCACTGCACCACCAGGGAACCCCTCATGTGTATACTATCAGATGCTATCTATAGTGTCTGGCATATATTAAAAGCTCAATAAGATGTAGCTTTTATTGTTATTGCTGTTGCTAATAGTACATTGATATAATATAGTAATATACAAGTTAAAGGGATGGTCTAAGCCTATTTAACAAATATTGTCGGTTAGAAATTAACAATATATTTTTAGATAGAACATTAATGGAGTTTACAAATCAGCATGTTCAGTATTCCACTTTCTGTTCACTACCATCTTCTTATGTTTGGTTCTTTACCATCATTGTATAATTTAGGAACAGAGTGTGTGACTTGATGCATTTTTCACTCAAGGCTCCCTCTTGTGGTTGTTTTACAATTGATTCCGAAAATCTAAGCAGTATGCTACTTATTTTTTTAAAAAAAATTTTTGCTATAATCTTTAACATAAATTGAGGTAAGTTCATTATATTTTTCTGTATCAGACAGCATTTCAATAATTAAAATTAATATTGTCAATGTATTTCATTCCAACTATTAATAGCATAAACGTGTATGCATATGTTTTTAGTTTCTCCTTTTCCTGTTCACTTAAAAAATCATTTTTGGGGCTTCCCTGGTGGCGCAGTGGTTGAGAGTCTGCCTGCCGATGCAGGGGACACGGGTTCGTGCCCCGGTCCGGGAAGATCCCACATGCCGTGGAGTGGCTGGGCCCGTGAGCCATGGCCGCTGAGCCTGCGCTTCATAACGGGAGATGCCACACCAGTGAGAGACCCGCGTACCGCAAAATAAAAAAAAAAATAATAATAATAAAATTTTTGTTGAAATAATTATTTTTTATAAATAATTATGATGAATATTGGAAGTTATACAGAATCTTGTTATCTTATAAGGAATGAGTATGCCATGCAGTCTCATATGTCAACTAATTTGTTCATTTTTGAGGAAGTTTCCTACAAAGTAATTGTTTGTCTATGGGCAAATGGGTAAACGTGGGGTTTAATTTTGCAATAAGACATACTTTTGAAGTGCTTTTGTAGGCCTATGCAATATTTTGGGGACTTAGTTATTTACAATGAGTGTATTTTTTCTAGAATGCATAAACATTATGAAAAGCACATTTTATGTTCTAAATTATTATATATTTCTGAGTATAGACATAGAAATAACTCAAAATCAATATAAATCTCAAACATATAATGTTGAAAGAAATAAAAGTTGCAGAATTAAATGTAAAAAATGATACTAATATATGTGTGTAAAACAAGCAAGTCAATACTACACAATATTGATGGATGTATTTAGGATATAGTAAGGGTACAAAGCCATGTGAGGAAATTATACCCACCAAACGTGGAACAATGTTGACCTTCATATATGTCATGAGCAGAGGTGGACTGAGTTCAAAGTGGGTGGCATGATGAGCTTAATCATATCTGTTCTACTTCATGTTTCAAAAAATAGAGAGATCTGAAGCAGATATGGCAAAATATTGAGATTTAATAAGGCTAGTGTTGATTATATACAGATATTCATTATGTCATTATGTAAAATTTTCTGCATGCTTGGAATATTCCATTTATAATGAGATGGGCAGAATTCTTGGTCACTGTCTCCCATCACACTCACATCTCATTGGCCAGGAGCTGGATAACCAAGCCACGGAGGGGTCATGGTGGGGAAGTAGCCCCTTGATGGGAGTCTAGAGACAAACACACCAACACGTGGGCTTCAGAAAGGCTGCTCAGGCACAGTGGGGAGAAGTCTGTGACTAATCTAGTTATTCTGCTTGGTGACTCAGAAATCTTAGAGTGAATGGTGTGTGTGTGTGTGTGTGTGTGTGTGTGTGTGTGTGTGTGTGTGTTGGGATGGACCAAAGAAGAGAATTTGGGACACATGTTTATGGAAGCAGGATGAAGTGATGATGGTCCTGTGATACCAAGAAGAAGTTAAGACTGCCTGGGCCTAAAATTTCCACATGGAACCCCCTTGGGAATGGTGACACCATCAGATGTATTGTTCTTATTTTTCACATGGGAGAACTGGCTCTTTCTCCTACAAAACTAATGTTGTCCAAATGGGTAGTATAAAAGGAGGACTTAAGATATGGTCCTGTTTTCCCTGGTAGAGCTCACAGTTCAAGGTTAGGGACTGACAAGAAAACAAGCCATTGTCATCCAGTTCTGTAGGTGTTGTGCTGGCGGGCATGGCAACAAGCAGGTGTTGGGAAAAATCTTTGCATCAACATATAGTGCATACTGTGACTCACAGCAGTATTTTACTTCGGAAATCCACGAATTTTATTTCTCTGCTAGTAGCCTTCAGTCTTTATTCTTAACACTATACTCCAAGTAAAAATAGACTGAGAATAAAATAATCAGGTCAGAAAATTTGAACAGACACTTTTAAGAAGTTTATACAAAATATAATTTAACTTAAAAAGTTTCCTCTTGAGAATGTATAACTCTTCAGGTAATTTTTAGCCCTTCAAATTGCGATGTTAACATATATCCATGGCAATAAAAAACACATTTTGTTTTACGGTATGAACTTCTTTCTAACACTGCTTCTTGTATTAATTTCAAGTCTATGAGATAAATGAAAAGGACTTTTCACTTCTTCATAATTTTATTCTCTTTTCATTGTTTTCCTGTTATATTTCTCTGTACATATGATGACACAAAATATGTAATTCTCAAAATTATGTTAAACAAATGCTGCATATATGTATTAGAAAGATTTTACAATTTTTGAAGACATGTAAAATCTTAGCAAAGTTATCTGCTTTTAGACACAGTGTAAAATACTTTAATTACATAGGTAAAAATGCTAACAGCCAATTCTACCTTTTAATCTCCTGCTTTCATCATATGGCTTAAGCTAATGATGGCTGAGTTATCAGAGCAGAGGTTAAAAGGATGGACTACTCCAAGTTGTCTTCTTTGTGTCTTGAACATTGTAAGTCACCCATGATTCTCAATATGATTTATTGGGTTGACAAGAAAACAAAACAAAACATTTCTTCAGAGTCCACACTTGTGTAAATAAAGTGTAGCATTTCAGTCCTACGGATATCTCTGTGTTTTGGATTCTTTTAAACAAACCCTTTAAAGGAGTTGTTTTAGGATTTTCATCAAAACAAGAGTACCTTCTAAACAAAGTGTGTAGTTACTTTGAAGGGCTGCTTTAACCTTTTAAAGGGATTTTCTTGAAGGGAAGACCTGGGGAGAGGAAAGGGAGCATTTGAGATGCAAAAATTTTGGCAGATATAGTGTGAAAATAAGTATTATTTATACCACCTATTAGAAAAATTTATTTGAATGAATTTTGCTTTAAAAGTAAATTATTTTATCCAGGTAGCACATAATGTGAATGTTTCTTAATTGGATTAAGCTAAAGAGTTAGAATAAAAATGAATAAAGAAATGAATTAGCAAAATTCCCTGTTAGCCTTTTTCCTGAGACACGCTTCCCAAACTTCAGGGTCATCATCCCCATAAAACAAATTATAGGAATCTCTAGAAATCTCTGTGACCTTGAGTCTCAGATTTGTCATTTTATATTCTGTGCTTTTTGTATCATGCAGAGGAAAACATCTTTTGGGAATCATTTGGCCACTGATATATACTATAGAAGTGTCAGTTTTGGAACTTCCCTGGTGGTGCAGTGGTTAAGAATCCGCCTGCCAATGTAGGGGACATGGGTTCGATCCCTGGTCCAGGAAGATCCCACGAGCAGGGGAGCAACTAAGCCTGTGTGCCACAACTGCTGAAGCCCTTGTGCCTAGAGCCCATGTTCCACAACAAAAGAAGCCACTTCAATGAGAAGCCCTCGCACTGCAATGAAGAGTAGCCCCTGCTTGCCAGAACTAGAGAAAGCCCGCACGCAACCAAAAATAAAAAAAAAAAAAAAAGAGAGAAGTCTCAGTTTTGTTTCAATACAAACTTTTTTTATAGGAAAAGAAAAGGATGTTAGTCTGTCTTAGCTGAGGAAGGAAACTTAATGACAAAGACAGCAGTTGTGTTCTTTCATGCAGCTTTCTTTTCTAGTGTTATTAGCTTTACACATAATAGCAATTTTGATAGTTACAGACAAACCAGAAAAATATCTCTAGTCTTTAACTCCACAAAAGACAGTACTACCTGACAATATTTTTATGAATAAATAAGGTGGTTTTCTTTTGTACAATGAAGTTTATTTTATAAGGCCATAGTTTCATAGGCCCATATTGGTTTTGTTTATCCTGGCTTTGGAGAAGGGGTCTGTGCTCTGTTCCTGATAAATTTCCCCTTGTTTTCAGTTATGACAGATAGTCCTTTGAATATGGTGTATGAAAATGTTCTAGCATCAAACCAAGGATATCTAACCTTATTTATGTCTGTATTCTGTCCTTAAACACAAACAGCTGTGCACACATACATCTGTCTCACGTCTGACCAAGTACTGCTGTCCAGGGCTTCATATACACAAATAAATGTTCCCTGTTTTATGGGAAATTGTGGCTGGCACAGCAGGAGTTTCAAAACCCACATGCATTTTCCAAATCTTACTTGCACAAACAAAAAGAGGAAAAATACAGACTAGCCAGGTTTGGAATTGCTGACTTTTAGTGTGAGTACAGAATGGCTGAAGAATCCCTATTTTGACCAAAAAAAAAAAAAAAGTAAAGAGAGCATGTATAAAAAAATTACAGTTTTTCAAATCTTTTAGAGCCTAAGTTATGCCTTGGTAAAGAAAAAGTAATTCTAAAGTTTTCATTAGGGCTGCTTTCTGTATGACCCTGGAAAAGCAACTTACTGACTGATCATTAGTAAGAGCAGATGAGCAAAATCTTTGATAAATTTCTTGGTTCCATTATTAAATACTTTGAGAAGTCACAGGCCAAGCAGAGATTTAAGAAGTTCCTCATTCTGATGATAAGATTAGGAGATATGTTTACTTTATTTCATTCATTATGTTTGTGTGTGTTACCTAATTTTCTATAATGAACACGAACCACTTTTATAATCAGTTTAAAAAGTTATTAAAAAATAATTTCCGGGCTTCCCTGGTGGCGCAGTAGTTGAGAGTCCGGAGAGTCTGCCGACACGGGTTCGTCCCCTGGTCCGGGAGGATCCCACGTGCCGCGGAGCAGCTGGGCCCGTGAGACATGGCCGCTGAGCCTGCGCGTCCGGAGCCTGTGCTCCGCAACGGGAGAGGCCACAACAATGAGAGGCCCGCGTAACGCAAAAAAAAAAAAAATTCCCATTTTGCCTTGAGGTTGATAAGTCAAACTATATTAAAGGCTATGGATAGATTTTTAAAAAATACATATATTATCATATTAGTATACTTTAAAAAAATGTTTTGTTCATTGTTTCACCTTATCTGGGAAAAAAAAGTCACCCTACCCTGAGAATTAATTTTAAAATGAAATGAAAATGAAAGCAAGTGGCAGAATATATTGCCACCAATGGAGAAGCCAAGAAAAGCTCCTGGAAAATGCTACCAAGTTTGTGATCTTTGGCATACTTCCAGTTATGTGATAGAATATGGCTCCGTTTTGTTTGGGATACTCATTTATAAATTAATTTGTCTATACCTGTAAAAGTCAAGTAACATATCTAGGGAAATTTGAAGTCTTTCTTAAGAATTCATAAACTTTTTCTATTCTGATTGCCAGTTCAAGATGACAGATAGAAAACGTGTGTTAAACTTACCTTCCTCTTCAACCCAATTAAATTACAGAAAAAGGTGTACTAAAGAAAATAATTGCATAACAACACAGGGCCATCAGTGGTCCAGAGACTATGAGGAATCCCAACTGAAAGATGGATGTGAAACTGAAATTTTTCTGAAGAATTAACCAGTGGGAACTCACTCTTCCTGATACAGCCTCTAACATGTCTGTTTGGGACAGTCATGGGAAGAATGAGAAGGCTGTAATTTGGTTAAAGGACTGCCTGCTTAAGAACAGGGAATGATTAAAGACAAACCCAATCTGACTCCAACCTCAACTTTCATGGGTGTAAAGATCTTAAGAGCAAGCTAAACAAACCTCTTTGAAAAGAGATTAAAATCTATGTGAGGGGAGGGGAAGGTGGTTAGTGGGGTTGGTGGGGGTTGCTGATTCCACTCCTTCCACTTGCCAGCTCCCAGCCCATACTGTGCAGAAGAAAGCTTGCCAGCTGAACACTCGAGAACATCCAACTCTGGAGAAAACAGAGATAATTCGGAAGAAAGGGTAATGTGTATCTGTGCATGTGTAGTGATAATTTTTAATATATAGATCCTGAAAGAGGAAGAATCTTCTTCCTTTAAGATTTCAAGCCATAACTAATCAGGCTTGGAGAGACCAGCTCCACAGCTTCCACCAGTGAAGCAAGACACAACCTCGAATATCCCCCTTATGTAATTAATGTTATCTTTATGAAAGTAATTTGATTAGAAGTACATTTCAAAGCAGAAATAGAGACACAGACATAGAGAACAAATGTCTCTACCAAGGGGGAAGGGAGGGTGGTGGGATTAATTGGGAGGCTGGGATTGACATATATACACAGATAATTAATGAGAACCCACTGTATAGCACAGGGAACTCTACTCAGTGCTCTGTGGTGACTTAAATGGGAAAGAAATCCAAAAAAGAGGGGATATATGTATACGTATACGTATGGCTGATTCACTTTGCTGCACAGCAGAAACTGACACAGCAGTGTAAAACGACTATACTCCAATAAAAACAACAACAACAACAAAAAAAAACAAACAAAAAACAAAACCAAAATAGGTAATTGACAATATCTGTATAAAATAAGCTATGAACACAAACATTTAGGTTCTCTCCTTCCCCAAGAACATGAACCTTAAAGCAAGACTGCCTGAGTTCAAATTCTATTTTAACCACATACTAGCTGAGTGACCTTAGAGAAGCAGCTTAAACTCTCTGTCCTTAGTGTCCTCATCTTTGATTAGCTGTAATAAGTGCACACACAACATGGATATTTGTGATGATTGGATGAGCTAATATAAAGTGCTTATAGATCAGACCCTGGCCCATAGTACTCACTGTGTAAGCATCTACTATTGAGATTATTATTATGAAAAAAAGGAAGAAGTTGATACAAATATTAGGGAAATTTTTGAAGGATATGAAATAAAAAACAAAATCTTCACTTGCATGAAAATTTAAGTATTTCTTTTTGATAAAATACAGGTGGGGTGAGATCAAAACACAGCATTAGGAACTAACTTGCAACTCTTTTCTCTGAGGAATAGCAAAACAAGGAAGAAATAAATCAAGAAGATCTTTATATATAGCACCTGAGTCATCTGCCTAAATTAGATGAGTTGAGACCTGGACATGCAGGAGGCCACAGGCAGTTGAAAGCCAGATCATTTGGCTTAGTTTTATGGTTATATTCTAATGTTATTTATTCTTCCACTCATTCATCCATTCATTCAGCAAATGTATGGTGAGTCTCTACAGTGTGTTAGGCACTACGCAAAACATTGAGCTTACCACACAGAACTTACAGTCTAATGAGGGAGTTAGACATTACAGAAAACATACTTATTACAAATGATAAGTATTATGAAGGAAAGAATAGGACATAGTAGTAATGAAAACTGTGTTTACTGGTGCAGGGATAGACAAAACAGTGGGATGACATAGAATAAAAAACCGAATCCACACATCTTTGGAAACTTGATAAATATCAGGTCTAGCTTTATCAATGGATGGATAAAGGAAAGACTGTTCAATATATTTTATCAGAATAGTTTATTAACCAGATTGGGAAAAAATGGAATCATATTAGTACCTCTTACAATATATAAAATAAATTCTAGGAGATTGGTGGCCAAAGTGTGGAGAAAGCAAAACTTTGATACTAGAAATAGAATAAAAATTTAAATATATATATATTTATGACTTTTATATAGGAGGCATTTCTTAAGTCACAAAGATCATAGATCATAAAAAAATCAATAAAGATGACAATACAAAAACATGAATTTTTAGTACAATCTATAAAGTTCTTATATCTAGAAAATATAAATACATAACAAAAAACTATAAATACATAAAAAAATGAAAAACAATGCAATAAAAAATGGTCAAATCTCACTAATAGACAATTCAGAAAAAAAATGAAAGAACAACCCAAAAGGAGATCCTAGAGAGCTTTGGAATCTTCTGATTATCTTGTAAACAAAGTCATTTCTCACCATCAATGGTTATTCTTACCAACATACGTGGGAAAAGATGTTTAACCTCATTAGTGTCTCTCTAGCCTCAGGCCACCAGGAACATACCTAAAGTTGAACGATTTGGGTTTCTAACTTGTTGCACTGGGAGAGAACACTCACTATGGTGAACTGAGAGGCATCTCAGTGAGAGAGGGTCAGAGAGAACTTGTTATGGATTGAGGCTTCTGTAGATGCTATGGGGGAGGATGTAAGAAGTGGGGATTTGCTCTGAATGGGATGTTATTTGGAAGTGGAGTAACTGTATGATTATTTTGTTAAATCTTATATAGAAGGAGGGAAGCCTAGGATGAGTCTAAAGCTGTAATTAGTAAAGGAGAAGCAGTCATTCATATTAGCCAGGAGAAAGGAATGTTTGGTCATTTTTGTTGTTTGAATTCATGTTTCTGTCTATATTCAGAGACAATTACATAGTACTCCTGGTTTTTGTCCTGATCTATCACAGTCACAGAATGGCCTTGTTTGATGTTGATGTTCTATGAAATTATTATTGTTTAACTTGAGAGCACCACCAAGTTCTAACTATTTACAATAGGAAAAAATTGAAAACAACCTAAATGTCAGTCAGCAGGAGAAAATGAGCTTAAAACAATAAGGAACATTAAGGAACATACCAACCCAAAATGGGGGATCTTCAAGATGGCAGCAGAGTAAGACATGAAGATCACCTTCCTCCCCACAAATACATCAAAAATACATCTACATGTGGAACAACTCCTACAGAACACCTACTGAATGTTGACAGAAGACTTCAGACTCCCCAAAAGGCAAGAAAATCCCCACGTACCTGGGTAGGGCAAAAGAAAAAACAAAGACAAAAGAATAGGGATGGTACCTGCACATCTGGGAGGGATCGGTGAAGGAGGAGAAGTCTCCACACTAGGAAGCCCCTTCACTGGCAGAGACGGGGGCGGGGGGTGGCGGGAGAGAAGTTTCAGAGCCATGGAGGAGAGTGCAGCAACAGGGGTGCAGAGGGCAAAGCAGAGAGATTCCCACACAGAGAATCAATGCCAACCAGCACTCACCTGCCTGAGAGGTTGTCTGCTCACCCACTGGGGCAGGTGGGGGCTGGGAGCTGAGGCTTGGGCTTTGGAGGTCAGATCCCAGGGAGAGGACTGGGGTGGGCTACGTGAACACAGCCTGAAGGAGGCTAGTGCATCACAGCTAGCCGGGAAGGAGTCCAGGAAAAAGAATGGACCTGCCTAAGAGGCAAGAGACCATTGTTTTGGGGTGTGCGAGGAGAGAGGATTCCTTCCCTGTCTGCCCACAGAAGGCAGAGCACCACCTAAACAAGCTCCAGAGATGGGTGCGAGCTGTGGCTATCAGCGCAGACACAAGAGATGGGCATGGAACACTAATGCTACTGCTGCAGTCACCAAGAATCCTGTGTGCAAGCACAGGTCACTATCTACACATGCCTGTTCCCCTACCCTCTGGAGTCTGTGCAGTTTGCCACTGCTAGGGTCCTGTGATCCAGGGACAAATTCCCCTGGAGAACACACGGCGCGCCTCAGGCTGTTGCAAATTCATGTCAGCCTCTGCCGCCGCAGGCTTGCCCAGCATTCCAATTATAACTGCCATACCCTTTCCTCCCCCTGACATGAGTGAGCCAGAGCCCCCTAATCAACTGCTGCTTTAAACCCGTCATGTCTGGGTGGGAACAGAAGGCTGAGGGCAACCTACATGCAGAGGTGGGGCCAAAACCAAAGCTGAACCCCAGGAGCTGTGCGAAAAAAGAAGAGAAAGGGGAATCTATCCCAGCAGCCTCAGAAGCAGTGGATTAAATCTTCACAATCAACTTGATGTACCCTGCATCTGTGGAATACCTGAATAGAAAACAAATGTTCCCAAATTGATGCAGTGGACTTTGGGAACAATTGCAAACTGGGGTTTGCTGCCTGCGACAGAATGTTTCTGATTTTTATGTTTATCTTAGTATAGTTTTTAGCACTTGTTATCATTAGTGGATTTGTTTATGGGTTTGGTTGCTCTCCTTTTTTTAAATTATGTTTTTATTTTAATAATTTTTAAAAATTATATTTATTTATGTTTAAAAATTTATTCATTTTTTATTTTTTAGTTTTTTTCTTTCTTTTCTTCTGAGCTGTGTGGCAGACAGGGTCTGGGTGCTGTGGCCTGGTGTCAGGCCTGAGACTCTGAGGTAGGAGAGCCAAGTTCAGGACACTGGACCACCAGACACCTCCCAGCCTCATAATACCAATCGGTGTGAGATCTCCCAGAGATCTCTGTTTCAGCACTAAGACCCAGCTCTACCCAACTGCCAGCAAGCAATAGTGCTGGACACTCCATGCCAAACAACTTACAAGACAGGAACACAACCCCACTTGTTAGCAGAAAGGCTGCCTAAAATCATACTGAGCTCACAGACACCACAAAACACACCATCAGACACTGTCCTGCCCACCAGAAAGGCAAGATCCAGACTCATCCACCTGAACACAGGCAGCAGTCCCCTCCACCACGAAGCCTACACAAGCCACTGAACCAACCTTACCAACTGGGGGCAGACACCAAAAACAATGGGAACTATGAACCTGCAGCCTTCTAAAAGGAGACCCCAAACACAGTAAGTTAAGCAAAATGAGAAGACAGAGAAATATGCAGCAGATGAAGGAGCAAGGTAAAAACCCACCAGAACAAACAAATGAAAAGGAAATAAGCAGTCTACCTAAAAAAGAATTCAGAGTTACGATAGTAAAGATGATCCAAAATCTTGGAAATAGAATGGAGAAAATACAAGAAACATTTAACAAGGACCTAGATGAACTAAAGAGCAAACAAACAATGATGAACAACACAATAAATGAAATTAAAAATTCTCTAGAAGGAATCAATAGCAGAATAACTGAGGCAGAAGAATGGATAAGTGACCTGGAAAAGAAAATAGTGGAAATAACTACTGCTGAGCAGAATAAAGAAAAAGGAATGAAAAGAATTGAGAACAGCCTCAGAGACCTCTGGGACAATATTAAACTCAACAACATTCAAAATATAGGGTTCCCAGAAGAAGAAGAGAAAAAGAAAGGGTCTGAGAAAATATTTGAAGAGATTATAGTTGAAAACTTCCCTAACATGGGAAAGGAAATAGTCAATCAAGTCCAGGAAGTGCAGAGAGTCCCATACAGGATAAACCACAGGAAAAACAAGCCAAGACATATATTAATCAAACTATCAAAAATAAATACAAAGAAAAAATATTAAAAGCAGCAAGGGAAAATCAACAAATAACACATAAGGGAATCCCAATAAGGTTAACAGCTGATCTTTCAGCAGTAATGCTGAAAACCAGAAGGGAGTGGCAGGACATATTTAAAGTGATGAAAGGGAAAAACCTACAACCAAGATTACTCTACCTAGCAAGGATCTCATTCAGATTCAACAGAGAAATTAAAACCTTTACAGACAAGCCAAAGTTAAGAGAATTCAGCAGTACCAAACCAGCTTTACAACAAATGCTAAAGCAACTTCTCTAAGCAGGAAACACAAGAGAAGGAAAAGACCTACAAAAAGAAACCCAAAACAATTGAGAAAATGGTAATAGGAACATACATATCTATAATTACCTTAAATGTAAATGGATTAAATGCTCCAACCAAAAGACATAGACTGGCTGAATGGATACAAAAACAAGACCCATATATGTGCTGTCTACAAGAGACCCACTTCAGACCTAAGAACACATATAGACTGTGTGAAAACTTAAAGGTCAGATTAGAAATAAATGAAAAAGAAGCGAAGGAAACAATAGCAAAGATCAATAAAACTAAATGCTGCTTCTTTGAGAAGATAAACAAAATTGATAGGCCGCTGGTCAGACTCTTTAATAAAAAAAGGGAGAAGACTCAAATCAACAGAATTAGAAATGAAAAAGGAGAAGTAACAACTGACACTGCAGAAATACAAAGAGTCATGAGAGATTACTACAAGCAACTATATGCCAATAAAATGGACAACCTGGAAAAAATGGAGAAATTCTAAGAAAAGCACATCCTTCCATGACTGAACCAGGAAGGAACAGAAAATATAAATAAACCAATCAAAAGCACTGAAATTGAAACTCTGATTAAAAATCTTCCAACAAACAAAAGCCTAAGGCCAGATGGCTTTACAGATGAATTCTATCAAACATTTAGAGAAGAGCTAACACTTATCATTCTCAAACTCTTCCAAAATATAGCAGAGAGAGGAACACTCCCAAACTCATTCTACAATGCCACCATCACCCTGATACTAAAACAAGACAAAGATGTCAACAAAAAGGAAAACTAGAGGCCAATGTCACTGAAAAATATACATGCAAAAGTCCTCAAAAAAATACTGGCAAACAGAATCCAACAGCAAATTAAAAGGATCATACACCATGATCAAGTGGGGTTTATCCCAGGAATGCAAGGATTTTTCAATATATTCAAATCAAACAATGTGTTACATTATATTGACAGTTGAAGAATAAAAACCACATAATAATCTCAATAGATGCAGAAAAAGTTTTGACAAAATTCAGCATCCATTTATGATAAAAACTCTCCAGAAAGTAGGCATAGAGGGAACTTACCTCAACATAATAAAGGCCATATATGACAAACCTCCAGCCAACATCATTCTCCATGGTGAAAAACTGAAACCATTTCCTTCAAAATCAGGAACAAGACAATGTTGCCCACTCTCACCACTTCAACATAGTTTTGGACGTTTTAGCCACAGAAATCAGGGAAGAAAAAGAAATACAAGGAATCCAAATCAGAAAAGAAGAAATAAAGCTGTCACTGTTTGCAGATGACATGATACTATACATAGAGAATCCTAAAGATGCTACCAGAATACTACTAGAGCTAATCAATTCATTTGGTAAAGTAGCAGGATACAAAATTAATGCACAGAAGTCTCTGGCATTCCTATACACTAATGATAAAAAATCTACATACAGATGGAGAGATATACCATGTTCTTGGATTGGAAGTATCAATATTGTGAAAATGACTGTACTGCCCAAAGCAATCTACAGATTCAATGCAATCCCTATCAAACTACCAATGGCATTTTTCACAGAACTAGAACAAAAAATTTCACAAATTGTATGGAAACACAAAAAACCCCAAATCGCCAAAGCAATCTTGCAAAAAAATAACTGAGCTGAAGGAATAATCCTCCCTGACTTCAGACTATACTACAAAGCTACAGTAATCAAGACAGTATGGTACTGGCACAAAAACAGAGAGTTAGATCAATGGAACTGGATGGAAAGCCCAGAGATAAACCCACACACGTATGGTCACCTTATCTTTGACAAAGGAGGCAAGAATATACAATGGAGAAAAGACAGCCTTGGGACTTCCCTGGTGGCGCAGTGGTTGAGAGTCCGCCTGCTGATGCAGGGGACACGGGTTCGTGCCCCGGTCCGGGAAGATCCCACATGCCGTGGAGCGGCTGGGCTCGTGAGCTGTGGTCGCTGGGCCTGCGCGTCTGGAGCCTATGCTCCACAACGGGAGAGGCCACAACAGTGAGAGGCCTGAGTACCGCAAAAAAAAAAAAAAAAAAAGACAGCCTCTTCAATAAGTGGTGCTGGGAAAAATGGGTAGCTACATGTAAAGGAAGGAAATTAGGACACTTCCTAACACCATAACAAAAATAAACTCAAAATGGATTAAAGACCTAAATGGAAGGCCAAACACTATAAAACTCTTAGAGTAAAACATAGGCAGAACACTCTATGACATAAATCACAGCAACATCCTTTTTGACCCACGTCCTACAGAAATGGAAATAAAAACAAAAATAAACAAATGGGACCTAATGACACTTAAAACCTTTTGCATAGCAAAGGAAACCATAAACAACATGAAAAGACAACCCTCAGAATGGGAGAAAATATTTGCAAATGAAACAACGGACAAAGGATTAATCTCCAAAATATACAAGCAACTCAATATCAAAAAAACAAACAACCCAATCCAGAAATGCACAGAAGATCTAAATAGACTTTTCTCTAAAGAAGCTATACAGATTTCCAACAAACACATGAAAGGATGCCTAACATCACTAATCATTACAGAAATGCAAATGAAAACTACAATGAGGTTTCACTTCACACTGGTCAGAATGGCCATCATCAAAAAATCTACAAACAATAAATTCTGGAGAGGGTGTGGAGAAAAGGGAACTCTCTTGCACTGTTGGTGAGAATGTAAATTGATACAGCCACTATGGAGAACATTTTGGAGGTTCCTTAAAAAACTAAAATTAGAACTACCATATGGCCCAGCAATCCCACTCCTGGGCATATACCCTGAGAGAACCATAATTCAATAAGAGTCATGCACCACAACGTTCATTGCAGCACTATTTACATAGCCAGGACATGGAAGCAACCTAAGTGTCCATCGACAGATGAATGGATAAAGAAGATGTGGCACATATATACAATGGAATATTACTCAGCCATAAAAAGGAATAAAACTGAGTTATTTGTAGTAAGGTGGATGGACTTAGTGACTGTTATACAGAGTGAAGTAAGTCAGAAAGAGAAAAACAAATACTGAATGCTAACACATATATATGGAATCTAAAAAAAAAAAAAGTGGTTCTGATGAACCTAGGGGTAGGACAGGAATAAAGATGCAGATGTAGAGAATGGACTTGAGGGCATGGGGAGGGGAAAGAGTAAGCTGGGAGAAAGTGAGAGAGTAGCGTTGACATATATATGCTACCAAATGTAAAATAGATAGCTAGTGGGAAGCAGCTGCATAGCATAGGGAGATCAGCTTGGTGCTTTGTGACCACCTAGAGGGGTGGGAAAAGGAGGGTGGGAGGGAGACGCAAGAGGGAGGGGATATGGGGATATATATATATAGCTGATTCACTTTGTTATACAGCAGCAACTAACACAACATTGTAAAGCAATTATACTCCAATAAAGATGTTAAAAATAACACATCAATTAAAAAAAGAACATACTAACCAAATTATACATTCAATATATAATTTTTTAATGTACAAATAATTATATATACAGAACAGACTTTTTCAAAACATGCAAAAGATACAATGTATTTTTAATGAATATACCATTTGTAATGAGAGTATAACATATTTATGGATATTGTAAGCTACAAATTTAAGATAGTAGTTACATCTGTGAGGGAAAGAAAGTGAACTGAAGAAAGTATACACTGTGGGCTTGAACAATCTGAAACACTATTTAAAAAAACCTTTAACAATTATGGTGAAAATGCCAAAATTTGAAGAATTTGGGTTATAGGTGAATGAGTGATTATTTATTATTCTTTATATTTGATACTTGATATTTTTCATAATTATAGAAAATCAAATCATAGTTTGAGAAACTTACATGCCAAAATTTTTTGGAATTTTTCTTTTTCATCCTTTGCTTGCCTGGAGAAAAGCCACTCACATGTGCCTGTTGTGAAAGTTGGAATCACTCAGAAAATATCCTTGTAAGAGGGGTCTGTCCAATGTACGCCAGCATTAAAAGCAGACTTTAGAAAGAATTTATATAGAATGAGTTTGCTGCTAGTTTTTGAAGTTCTTGAAGGAAAAAAAAAGAACAAGAAGGGGAGGAGGAGTAGGCAAAAGGGAGGAATGTTGGGGGAAAATCCTATAATCTAAAAAGTTTGGTAAATTGACAGAAATCATAGTTGAGTTATGCAAGCCTTGTAGAATTACAACTAACACATCCTGTTTATTTCATTACCAGTTAGAAATGCCCCACAGGGAGAATTTTAATGTGGTTTAGGACCCTTGTAAGAATGATCTGAATGATCAGATTAAGGCAGGAAGATGGAATGTTAAGAATTCATCTGGTCTTCTCTATTTTCTGGGTTTGGTCCATCTGGTAATAACCTACCAACATGTATTTTCAGAAAGCAGGAAAAGACATGAAAATAAGCTCTAGTGACAGAAAACAGTATTTTAAAAGTTCTAATGAAAAGTTTTTCATGACATTTGTTAAAGATGGTAAGGAAACGTTTCTTCAAGAGGGGCAACTGCAGTGGGAGTTTTGCAGTTGGAAAGAGACATTGGGGCTCAACTCAATATGAGAAGAGTGAATGGAGATTTACAGCCAAGGAGCAGGGTGGTGGTGGGGGGGTGGGTCAATGGATGGAAAATTGCTAAGTAAATATCAAGTCTAAGGTGATTCTGGCTAACATGACGTGACAAAATTCTTGCTGAAGATAGGCCAGATTAATAAAATATTAAGGGTAGGGATTTTCATTAATTTGACTCAGCAGGATTTTTGCTAAAACTGGACAAAGCAGGCCAAAGGCATAGCCCAAGGGCAGGACCTAGACAAAAAGACAACTCAAAAGAGACTGACTGAAGGTAGGTCAAGGAGAACGCCTTTATCAAATGTTAGTACCTATAAGAGTGTGGCTAGATCTTGGGAAGAAATGGTGTTAGGGCTTGGAGCATTTGGGGTAGAATAAAACAAATTATCAAGTCTAAACTTTGCAGCATGGCCGGCAAGGCTGTTTATTGTCTGGCCATGATTCCAGGATTTAACCTTCTAGCCAACAGCTCCAATAACTGAAAAGGAATAAAAACATTACCAATGAAGGACCTCATTGCCCAGTAGTATGTAGCCACCTACATCTTAGGTAGAACTTTTAAAATTAAGGTGACATTCTGTTGTGAAACTCTCATGGTAAAACCCTGATGGGAGAAGAAATAATTTGCAACTCTAGACTTCAGCATTTGCAGTGGGAAACAAGCAAACAACAGCCATTGTTTCTTTCACTTTGTGGCTGTAGTCATCAGCAGCTATAATAAAAAATTGAAGGTATTGTGGTCATGGAAAAGATGCTTCTATGAGTTCTGCTGCTTTATAACAACCTAGGAGGAATGTCTGAAATACTGCTCAGTGTGGCGCTACCACACTGAGTAGTGTGGCTGAACTCTTGACATCATATAGTGGAAAACTCTAACTCCACCCACACTGGTGAAGCTGAAAAGTATCTGTGACAGAGAGATGTTTACAGTTCATGGAGAAAGAATAAGTGCAGACAGTAGTCAAATTATTTGCACATCTGTTTGATCTCTCTATCCTATAAATGTGTGTGTGTGTGTGGAGTTGTCAACGTGAGGATTCTGGATTCAGATTGAAGTCAGAATTCGAATCTAGCCCCTTAACATATTAGCTGTGTGACTCCGGACAAGTTACTGTACAGTGCCTCAGTTTCCTCGTTATAAAATAAGATGATAGGATCATTATAATATAATTGTCATAATGTTGTGGGGTTTTTTGCTTTTTTTGTTTTTTTTTTTGCGGCACGCGGGCCTCTCACTGTTGAGGCCTCTCCCATTGCAGAGCACAGGCTCCAGACGCGCAGGCTCAGCGGCCATGGCTCACGGGCCTAGCCGCTCCGCGGCATGTGGGATCTTCCCAGACCGGGGTACGAACCCGTGTCCCCTGCATCGGCAGGCAGACTCTCAACCACTGCACAACCAGGGAAGCCCCATAATGTTGTTTTGAGGACCAAATGAAATTAAAAATTTTTAGAGCTTAGCCCAGAGTTTAACACAGAAAGAAGTTAAAAATATTAACCATTATTACCACTACTTTTATTATTATAATTTGTTCTTTTAGCTCCACAGCCTACCACACTATTTTGTGCATAATTTACACTTAATAAGTTTTGTTAAATTAATTCCAAAAGCAAAATCATAATTGTCTTTTAAGTTTTTGGCTGAGTCTAGATAGAGACCAATGATCGAGACACCCCTCCCCCCTTTAGTAAATCATGGTGCCACTGCTCATGATATGTTAGCTGGGACATAAAGAAGGCTGACAATGGTGGCTACTTAATCTCCTCCAACAGTCCAATGGCTGGTTTGGGTGATATATGGCAGCACCTGGATAAGTCTCCAGCCTACAATACAATGAAGTTTAAATAGCCAAAGGGTAGCATTTTCCAAGTTGGGTGCTGCAAACACCTGGTGAAGAATTATAATTTTATCAGGAGATTTGAGAAGGGCCTAAGGATGTATTCAGTCATTTTGAGAAATCATGATAAAGTCTTCACTTGGAATCTTCTTAAAGATAAGCAATCTTGGTCACAGCCCATGGCAAAAGTGTATCTTCAAGACATTACACATTCTAGCATATGGTGCATTTGTTTATGGAATTGTCAATATTCAAATGGACTCTAGTCCTCCAGACTGTCCTATCCCAGCAGCAGAACAGAGAAAAGCAAATCCTAAACAAACCTATTCTGAGAGATGAGTTATGTAAAAAATGTGAAGCAAAGTCATTAATTTAATATGATAGGAGGATTTGAAAGCTGAATAGAACAAATGTCACAGTCCAAAGTATGAAAAAGAGCCATGGCCAAGAACAACCTAAAAATAGCAAGTCATCAGAGAATGAAAATCTGGGAGGGAAATATAGAAGGTCCAACATACTTCCAGCAGGCCATAACTTATCAAGACGGAGCTCTTTTAGAGGGTGGAGGATGTACCTTGAATGCCTAAGCACCATCCTCGGCCTCTAACCCAGGAATTACTTAATCTGCAAGCTAGAAGGATTCAGTGATTACTAAAATTGACTGTTATTCACTGAGAAGTACAGCGAGATGGTGAATGTTGTGGTCTCAGGATCCCGGCAGTATGGGTTTAAATCCTGGCTCTGCAGGTTGCTGGCTGTGTAAGGACAGCTTCTTAAATTTCCTGTGCCTCCTTTTGCTCAGCTAAATGGGAATAATGGAATACACCTACGTTATAGACATCTCAGAGTGTCTTGTTTGGCATATAGTAAGTACTCAATATTAGTCTTTATTATCATCATCATCCAAGAAAATCAAGAAGTTCTACAGTACTCTAGGTATATAATACTGCAATTTAAAAAAAATCAGTATTTACCTAGGAGGTTTTAAAAACAGTCTTGGAGGCTAATGTTCTGAGCTACCTACCTGTGTTTCTCACTGTGATTCCATATGTAACTGGCTTTTGTCCCAATTAATTTGACATTTATACATGTATTTTTCACTCTAAAAATTAAGTCAAATATCCAAACAAACAAGGTATCTTCAAACCACTCATGGTTGGAATAGTCATGGTGGAATAGACTAATTGTGTCAGGATATTTTGTCTCACTGTTTTTTTTGGAAGTTTTGATATTCTTCAGGTTCATAATTGTTAGAAACTTAACATTATTCTGGGTCTTATATTGGGTATGGAAGAGTGTCCAGCACAGAAAAACCTTTTTAAAATTTCAGACCTTTCACGAGTCTTCAATGTGAGCTCTGTTGATAAAAGATGACATTTATGGGGAATTAATGTTGTTTTAACAGAAGCTTTCAGTTCTTGCCTTATTTCCTCTCTCCCTTCCCCCAGTTCCTGAATGTGGAATCTCCTAATGGGCTCTTTAGCAGGCTTTGGCCCGTTCAAGTAGCTGAGCCAAGTCTGACTGCGGCAGGAAGTAACGTCAGCCAAGTCTTCTGAGGGGGCTTCACATTGAGTCATGCTGGAGGCCAGCCTAGTGTACTGGGCCAAAGGGGTCCCAGGGAGTCTGGGTGTCACTTCTGGGCCTTTCCCTCTTCCCTCCCATCGTCTCCTGTGTTAGTTCAGTCTTCTGCCTCGTACTCCACTCCACAGAACATTCTGCCAAAAAACCAGAGACTTAGAAGTCTTATAATCCCTGCCAGTACGTTAATGTTAACGAACATATTGCTGTAATACGCTATACTAGATGATAAACCTATCTCATGTTGTGTGTGTGTGTGTGTGTGTGTGTGTGTGTGTGTGTGTGTGTGTCTAGGGATGAGGGCATTGAAAAAAACTAGAAAACATGAATGGCTAAAGAAAGTTTGAGTCTTTGGTTTGATTTGAAATAGGCTTATCAGGACATACATCTGACTTCTCATGAGTGAGATGATATAATAGCCAAAAAATGATAACCATATTTGATTTCATGTGGACCTATTTTTCTCTCTGGAATAGCTGACAATCTTTTTGTAAATTTATTTTATTGACATATAGTTGATTTACAGTGTTGTGTCAGTTTCTTCCGTATGGCAAAGTGATTCAGTTACATATATACACATTCTTTTTCATATTATTTTCCATTATGGTTTATCACAGGATATTGAATATAGTTCCCTGTGCTATACAGTAGGACCTTGTTGTTTATCCACTCTATACATAATAGTCTGCATCTGCTAACCCCAAACTCCCAATCCATCCCCCCCTACTCCCACTCCCCACTGGCAACTACAAGTCTGTTCTCTATGTCTGTGAGTCTGTTTCTGTTTCGTAGATAAGTTCATTTGTGTCATATTTTAGATTCCACATATAAGTGATATCATATGGTATTTAGCTTTCTTTTTCTGGCTTACTTAGTATGATAATCTCTTAAGTCCATCCAAGTTGCTGCAAATGGCATTATTTCATTCTTTTTATGGCTGAGTAGTATTCCATTGTATACATATGCCACATCTTCTATATTCATTCAACTGTAGATGGACATTTCAGTTGTTTCCACGCCTTGGCTTGGAATAGCTGACAGTTTGACACCAATATAAAATTTCCTGAAATCTTTCTGAGCATTCACTATTAATGCCATATTCAGGACATTCATCATTTCCTCAACTTCATTTGCTTATTTATTGAGCATGTCCTCTGTGCCAGGCACTGGGGAAATAAGAGTGAGTGAAGTTAACAGCACCTACATTATGGAGCCCAGAGTGATGGAGAAAGTGCTACTGAAATACAGAACAGGACTGTACAGGAGACAGTCTGTACAGGAGACATTTCCCACACTAAGGCTTGGAGGATGAATGAAAGAATCAACTGCTCATTCAGTGGATATTTATTGAGCATCCGTTTGTGCTTGGTACTATGCTGGTGCTGGGGGATAGAGTCTTGAAGAAAAACATCCAACACCCCTGACCTCATAGTGCTTATAGTCTAGTGATGGGATAATAATAATGATGATAATAATAATAATAATAGCATAGGTTTTTTGCGGTACACAGGCCTCTCACTGCTGTGGCCTCTCCCATTGTGGAGCACAGACTCCGGACGTGCAGGCTCAGCGGCCACGGCTCACGGGCCCAGCCACTCCGCGGCATGTGTGATCTTCCCGGACCGGGGCACAAACCCGTGTCCCCTGCATTAGCAGGTGGACTCTCAACCAATGTGCCACCAAGGAAGCCCATAGCATAGGTACTTTTGATGGAGTTAAAGACTATGGAGAAAAATAAAGCAGGAAAGAGGGAACAGGTGTTCATGGGTGGATACAACAGAGGTAAGCTGTCCAGGGAAGGGTTAACTGAAGGGAATTGGAGTAGCTACTGAGGGAGGAGAAGGAGTGGGCCACATGCTGGTCTGAGGGAAGGGTGCTCAAGACAGAGGGATGCCTGCAACAGGCCTGGCATTTTGGAGGAGCAGTGAGGAGTGAGGAGACCAGCATGACTGGAGCAGAGCACAAGATAAGGCAATAGTAGGCCATGAGGTCAGAGAGGTAATGGGGGACCAGACTGTGAAGGGCCCTTTGGGTCATTTGCAGTAAGTTTGGCTTTGAGCTGGAAAGACACTGGGATTGACATGGTCTAACTTGTACCCTTATAAGGTCACTGTGACTGCTGTTGAGAAGAGATCAGAGGAAGCAAAGCCTGCAAATGCAGTGTTTGAATGCCTATTGCCTGTCAGGGGCTGTAATGGGAACCCTGCCCTCAGGACCTAACCAGCTAGTCACAGGAGAGAAACTTGAACTGGTTTGGTAAATAGTATGAATGTCCAATGACTGGTATTGATTTTTGCTCATGCTGGGATTCTTGTTCCTGATTCTGGCTTAGGGATCCACCTCTTTCCCACTCTCTGACCATGTGGTTTGATGGCCCCCATTGTCCAATTAAGAGATGGAGTTGTAACCTAAGCCTAAGCCAGTGAGCAGAGTCCATCCCTCTAGCACAAGTTCAAGCATGAGCGGGTAACTCAAACTCATCAATGAAGCCCCAATCCAAGTGGGCCTTTGTGCATTGTGACACTCTTCTAGGATGGCTATGAAAGATCTGGATCTTCTGTGGCCATCTTTAGCTATACAGGAACTGACCATGAAACCATACCAGTCTGTGATTTGCGTGTATGTTTTGCTTGCTTAAGTTTTGAGAGAACATATGCTTTTTATTTTTAAAGTCAAACTTTTATTAATTTTCCCATGGTCTTCAACAAAATAACAAGCTTTTTAAAAGTTTCTTCATGCTCAAATGGTGCTCATTGCCAAATAGCATAGTGTTGAATAGAAGTAAAACTAACAAACGACAAGGAAGATTTCAAGAAATTCTGTTTTACTGAGACAAAAACAGTAAAAAACAGTAAAAAATCATTGTAATATTGACTATACCTCAGAGGGACTAAAAGTGAGAAAAAGAATTCAAAAGCTTCAGAGAGAAGATCCAGAATACACAAATATGAAAACTGCTTTGAAATCATAAAGTGCCCTCATTGACTAACTCAGAACACAGAAGGAAGAGTTTGTGCCTTTATTATAATGTGGAATTTTTGAAGATACTTTAAAAAAAAAAAATCATTTTAATGACTAACCTTCCAAAACAGTTCCTAGTCTGGGACTAGCATTTGATTGCAACTGAACAAATTTAAGCTAAAATAAAGGGATTTATTTAACTATTTTCCTCATTCAAATACACATCAACATTGCAGAAGTACAAGTTCATTTATGCCTGCTATGTTTTAACTTTGCCAACAGCTCTTTTTAAAATTGTTGAGTAAAATTTCAACATAACACACTATACACATATGCAATATATGTTGCAGAAATGAGACTTTCTTAATACTAATTATTAAGTACCTTCTAAATGTCAGAAATTTTTGCACATCCGTTTCCTGATACTCATAAAAAATCTTCAAATTTGTATTATATTTCCTTTTTTTCGTAAGAATTAAAATTGAGGCATAGCGAAGTTCGTGAATTGCCCAGTGTCAAATAGCTGGCAAATGGGAGATTTGAAGGAAGTGTTTTGGCCAGGCACTGCATTACACACTTTACATGTATTACTTCATTTAATCTTTACAGCAGCCCTTTAAAGATGAGGACATTTAAAAGGAGATTCAATAAAGATAGTGGCAGGATTCACCCCAGGACTAACTTTAGAATTTATAATCTTAGCAGTATATGGTTTACTGTCTTTTTAAATGACTGAATTCCCCACTTGAGAGTATTTCTGAAGCTCAAAATAGGTTGTACCTGGTGTCTTATATGCTAATTTTCAAAGAAGTGTGAGATGATTATTCTTCATCCAAGAGTTCAAACTTAGACCTACAGAGAGAGTCTTTCCTACATCTCTTATGAAGAGCTCTCGCTTTAAAAATTAATGTGTGCCAACTTTCAAGTTATTAGTATGTCAAGGCTCAACAGTCTTCAGATCTTTCCCTTTTCCACAAAACACTTTTTAAATAGTCTGATACTTGGCTGTACATGTAGAGGTTCATACTGCAGGCATGGTCTTGAAATTACTCTTATTCTCACAAATTACTAATTATGTGACTTTGGTCAATTAGGCAACCTCTCAGGTATAAAAGAAATTCTTACCACTGTAAAGGATAATGTAATTAAACCTATTTCCCATTTGTCAGATTCATGGTTTAACAACACACTAAAAGTGAGAAAATATAGTATCAAATTCATTGCATGGAATTATTTCACTGATAATATCAATAAAAAAGAGAAAATAAATCTAATATCAATAAAAAAGAGAAAATAAATCTAACCAGGGAAGCTTTGTCTCTTAAAAACCATTGAAGATATTTAGAAGCTTGTTTTGGACTTACACATTTTGTGTAAATCCTCAAAAGAAATAATAGAAATTAAGTAATCATATTAAACAGTATGTATTTATTTTTAGCAAGAACTCAGTTTTTTAGTATTTGTGTCTAACAGTTTCCAGATGGCCTACTTGTACATGATATAGGAGCAAATTTTAAACTCTTAATAAATTGAAGGACAAGGTAGAAGTATTCAAAAATATTTTTTATCAGAGATATTCTTTTTCTAAGATGCACTTAAGATTTTTAAATTATTGAGTATATTTGATGCATTCCTGAGACAATCCAGATCAGAAGATGTATTGCAGTTGAAGTATTTTCTGATTTGTGTTTTATTTTATCCATTTGATGAAAATTTGGAACCCAAATTTGGAGTCTCAACTTTAATATACATTCTTAACTGGGTCTCTTCCTTAGTCATGCTTTCTCTTTCCTATCAAAATCTGTTTGCCGTATAGGACCAATAAACAAATTCATAAGAGTTCAAGTAAAAGAAAATTTAATAGTCTACCATTAGGTTTCATATTACTTAGGGATCAGAAGTCTTAAAGCTAACAAAAGAAATAATAATTGTGGAATTTCAGGAATTACACATTACTTCTACAAATGTTTATTGAAACTCTAGTAAATCCTAAGAATGAATGCAGTGGCTAAGAGCACAGATTCTGGAGCCAGGCTGTCTGGGTGAAAGTTCAGGCTCCACACTTGCCCTCTGCGGGTGACCTAGAGCAAGTTACCTGATTCTCTTGCTCCTGTTTTCTCACCTGTAAAATGGGGATAATAATAATATTATCTCATGCATATTGACGATAGCTGAGATTGAATGAATTAATATAAGTAAAAGATTGAGAATAGTACTCTAGCCACATTATGAGGGTTACATTGTGAGTGAGTGTGATTATCATTATAACAATGAACCAGCCATGGTCATTGCCCTCATAGTGCTAAGGAGAGGCACTTTACAGTGAATTGATATCCATTAAAGATTATTATGTTCCAAGTACAATACGACCATTTTATTTTTCTTATATTATTGAATTCTCAAAATAACTATTTTGAGGAAGATTTTACTCTTTCAGTTTAAAGGTGAGAACATTGACGCTTACAAGCGATATAATAATTTTGCTAAGGGCTCAACTAGCAAGTGATGAAACGAGAATTCAAATCAAAGTTCTATTATTTCACCACAGCAGGATGATCATTTAGAGAAAATACATCAATCATTTAATAGGAAGACAGTATAAATGGCTGTTAAAAGAATAGACTGAAGACACATGGTGAGGATTTGAATTCTGCCTTTTCCTCTTCCGAAGTATTGATATTAGTCCTTGGGTAATTTGGTTAACTTCTCTGTGCTTCAGCTTTCCTACCTATAAAATGATTATAGTAAGTTCCTCAAAACAGAGTTAATACGAAGATTGAACGAGATAAAATATACCCAGTGCTTGATTTGTACTAAGTGCTCATTGTTATTTGATTCATTTAATTGAACAGCGTAAGTAGTTGTCTATTCCGCTTTCTCACTTCATGTTCCTGACTGTCAAAGCCAAGTTTCTAGAAATTCTGATGCAGAATGAGAGGATGACTTGAGTAATTTAAGAGAATTAGACTTCCATCATTTAGTTATCTATAAAGACTAGAACATTCTAGGCGGGGCTGATATTCAGCTGATGAGCACCACTACAAACATACTAGCTATTAAAATATTGAAATACAGGGTTTCCGTACCAGATGGTGGATGATTTAAGATCTTGAGCCCATGTGCTACCTAATAAGCTGCATCGTAGTGCGTGCTGGTGAGGGTAACCCTCGGCAGCTGCAGTGTAGACTGAGATGGATGCTGGCAGAAGCACCTGCAGCCCATCTCCTGCTCTGGAATGGCCCAGCGTAGACGAGGGTGGTAAGGCACGTGACAGGGCAGACAGTAGCGATAACAGAGATGTTGGTGTGGGTTGAGGGGCAGACTCTTTGGATCTAGGCACCGCCTGCCCTGCTCCATGCTGGCAGCAGCAGAGAACCAGCTTGACCCTAATACCTTCAACTGAATGGGGAAAAATCAGGCTTTCTATGTCCAATTGCAGTTCAGATAGGGACATCTTTTAACTGATGACAATAGTGTCAAAGAGCACATCAATTATTCCTAAAATTCAAGAAATGGTTTAAAATTTATTAGAATGAGTTGATGAAGTAGTGGCACTACAACTTCTATCATTTGGTAAGCAATTCTATATTATCTATATCAGTTTATTTGGAAAATAAGCAGGATTATGATTTTTTTGATTTGTTAATTGGTTTCCATACTAAATTTTTATTTCCAGTTGTTAACTATGTTTAATTACATGTAATTATAGGCATTAGACCATGTACAAGAGCAGTGATGTCTCACATAGATTTTTAAAATATATTTCAACAAAAAATGATGGAATAATGTCTCACAAATAACTCAAGACTTTAACTGTTTCCTAGGCAATTTGCAGACACGGTGTATAAAAAGGAATAAAGGAGGGTGGGGAAATCTGTTAGCCTCACAAAATATTCTAAAAAATCACAGTGAAGAGCTGATAGTGAGTTTATTTAAAAAAATGTCACATTACTCTCTTTTGTCTGATAATACTATTTCCTCCTTTTCCAGTTCACTTTCTTTAGTTATTAGTTTCCTCTACTGTTTCTGAGAAGCATCGGCAGCTCCAAAGTGGTTAAATTCCCCATTCCGGGTAGGCAAATTTGTGCTCTCTCGATTGTAATATCAGAAAATGTATCATCATAAGAAGACATCAGACTCAGCACTAGAGTGATCCAGTTTTCTGAACCTAAATTTGAACACATGGTCAGACCATGCTTCCTCAGTTCATCAAATACCTATTTAGGTCTACCACATGCTGTTCCCAAGGGATGCAACCAGGGCAAGAATGCGTCCACCCTCATGGAATTTGGAGGTCAGGTTACTAATCAGTAACACTATACTGTAGTAATTGCTACAAAGGTAGAAATAAGGAAGACGGTCCTCTATCCCTTGCGAGAAGGGAATCAAATTTGAGGAGACTCTTATTCCTCAAAGAATAAGAGTCCTGGAAGAAAAAGCAGTTCCTTAGCAAGGTAGCATTATGGCTGGGGGAAGGGCATTCTCCGGCAACCCAGACACACAGCAATTTCTATATTGAAAGAACATATCTGCCACATGACTGGACAACTTAACATTCTCCAGGTATATACAACTTGAAAGAAAATAATTTCATTTGGAAGCCTTGGGATCTGATCCATCTTGATGTTTTGTTGCGCTTTATCAAAGCGCATTGGCTCTCCTAGTTGTAGGAAGACTTCAGCGTATTGTTACACCTGAAGGAGCTTCAGATGAATGAAGAAAGTAGCTTTGACTTTTTGCTTGTTAATATAAATACTAACTTTGCTTCATTTGTGGGACAAACCTCTTTAATGTATCTTGAGTTGGTTACTGAGGATTTTGTCAGTCGGCTATTTTTGGAAATCTGCTTGGGGTTAAATCACAGCAATTACAAGCTTGAGATAAAAGGAGCCACGTGTATACAGAGGCTTCTTAAAGACCCAGCCAGCCTTCATTTCCTTTCACAATGGGAGGCTTTGGGCCTCTACTGACTAGGATGAACCACAGCAAAACAATATCTTCGTGTGTGGGTTTTAAAAATAAACTGAAGTGATTTGTATGCACAAATGGCATCTTAGAAAAAAGAATGTAGAAAAGCCAAGTTGAAAAAGAAAACAAACAATACTTGAAATTCTCCTCTTTTCTCTTCCAACAGGTTTTCTTTCTTAGAACTGTTGTCTGGAAAGCTCATCTATTATAATATTGCCTGCTGAGCAGTTCAACCACCCTAGGTATTGCTCTGGGATTCTAATGATATTATTATAAGTAGTATGATAGATAGGCTATAATCTGGGGTCTTTGCAAGGATAACTAAAAGTCTCCAGCGTTTTAAAACTAAACGCAGAGAATATACGTTTGTTATCTTGGCTACATTACTGACAACATAAACGATTCTTTGGAGACTTGAAAGCTGGGGTCAGCCATGTCAACTTGCATTTTAGGAGAGTTTAATCAATTGACTAATAGCACAAAAGAATATATCCACTCACTTGAGGTTTCATTTGCATAGTTTATCAGTAGGAGATTTTTCTGGTAATTTGCATACTTTCCTGCTCTCACAATTAGGATAATTACGAGAAATCATCAAACTCTATAAACAATGGCTACCAGCTAAATCTAAGTATAGAAGGGAAATTAGAATTTATGTAGACCACTGTTATTAATAAATATATTTTTAAATTATATAATTACTAGTCAGCAGAAAGTGACCAAGTTATACAGGCTTCATATTTTAAATTATTTAGATTTTATAATGATCTCTAAATAAAATCAGTAATCCTAATAACTTACGGATAGCAAATCATTAGGTCAAGAAACTAGTTAAAATACACTTTATATTCAAATTAAGTTTGCATCTCAATGTGCTTTTTACTTATAGGAATCTCCAAGTACATGAAAAGTTACAATGACAAGGATTTTATGTTAAAATGATATATTTATAGAGGATAGTACTGCATAATACTAAAATATTTGATTAAAGAACAAAACTTTCAGCCAAATGTCAATGATCTGACAAACAAATGAATATCTCTCCAAATATATAGATGATTAAGTTTAAAATTATCAAATACTTTCTTTGGAATAGTTTTAAGGTAACACATAATGACTTTAAAAGTCAATCCACCTTTAAGATTCTGCTATCGTCTCTGATGTTCTGAAGTAGTCCTAAAACTAGGAGAGCGAAGGTACTTTGATAAAAACTAAACAAAAGATCAAGATGGATCAGATCTTAAGGCTTTCAAATGATTTTTTTTTCTTTTAAGGTGCATATACCTGGAGAATGTTAAATTGTCCAGTCATGTGGCAAATTATGTTGTCAAAAATATTCAAGCTTTTATGCCTCTGTTGGCCCAGACTGCCCTTTCCACAATCCTAACAATTGTCTGCTAAGGAAATGCTTCATCTTCCAAGGCTGGGTTAAGAGATTTGACTCCTTTCCCCACACAGAATAGATGTTCTCTTTCTTCTTGTCTCCTTTGTAGCGATTATTGCATTGTAACTATGTAACTAGGGTATTGTTTCTTCCAGCACTGACTTTATAAAATCACTGCAGTTTTAAAATAAAAGAATTTATTAGGCTTCTTCAAGTCCAAGAAACACAGGAGCATGAAAACAATATTTTTGTTATGACCTTTTATGCACTTTTGAGTAGATCAAACAGAAAATTGAATTTTGACTTAGCACAAGCTTTCTTTAAAAATATGTTCAAGGATACAATTGAGGAGTTAAAATTACTTTAGAAAACCTGAAAAAGTAGAAATGACATGTCCAAAGATTTGTTTTCCTTTATTAAAATGTATAAAATAAAGCTAATTTTATTGTTATTTGTTCATTATTATTCTTTTTTAAAATTTAGGTAAAATTGGTGCATAATATTATATTAGTTTCAGGTATACAACATAATAATTCGATATTTGTATACACTACAAAGTGATCACCACAATAAGTCTGGTTACCATTTGTCATTATAGAAATGACCCATCACCCTTTTCACCTATGCCATACCACCCCTCCCTTTACCACCCCTCCCCTCTGATAACCACCTATCTGTTCTCTGTATCTATGAGTTTAGTTTAGTTTTGTTCATTTGTTTTGTTTTTATGATTCCATATATAAGTGAAATCATATGGTACTAGTCTTTCTCTGATTGACTTGTTTCACTTAGCATAAGACCCTTGAGATCCATCCACGTTGTCGCAAATGGCAAGGTTTCCTTCTTCTTTATGGCTGAGTATTATTCCACTGTGTATATATACCACTTCTTCTTTATCCATTCATCGATCAATGGATGTTTTTATATCTTTGCAATTGTAAATAGTGCTACAACGAACATTGGGATGCAAATATCTTTTTGAATTAATGTTTTTCTTTTCTTCAGATAAATTCCCAGAAGTGGAACAGCTGATTGTAAGATAGTTCTGTTTAAAATTTTTAAAGGAACCTCCATATTGTTTTCCATAGTGGCTGTACCAATTTACATTTCCACCAGCCTCACAGGAAGTTTTCATTTCCTCCACAACCTCTCCAACATTTGCTATTTCTGGAAACCATCAACAAATCCTACAGAATGGGAGAAGATATTTGAAAATCATATATCCATTAAGGGGTTAATATCAAAAATACATAAAGAACTCATACAACTTAATAACAAAAAAAACCCCTGAATAATCTGATTAAAGAGTGAGCAGAGGATCTGAATAGACATTTCTCCAAAGAAGGCATAGAGGGCTTTCCTGGTAGTGCAGTGGTTGGGAATCCAACTGCCAATGTAGGGGACATGGGTTCAAGCCCTGGTCTAGGAAGATCCCACATGCCGGGGAGCAACTAAGCATGTGTGCCACAACTACTGAGCCCGCGTGCCACAACTACTGAAACCTGTGCTCCTAGAGCCTGTGCTCCACAACAAGAGAAGCCACTGCAATGAGAAGCCCATGCACCACAACAAAGAGTAGTCCCTGTTCGCTGCAACTAGAGAAAGCCCAGGCACAGCAACAAAGAGCCAACACAGCCAAAAATAAATAAATAAGAATAAATAAATTTATAAAAAAAGAAAAAGAAGACATAGAGATGACCAACAAGCACATGAAAAGATGCTCAACATCACTAATTATTAGAGAAATGCAAATCAAAACCACAGTGAGATATCACCTCACGCGTGTCAGAATGGCTTTTATTAAATAGAGCTAATTTTGAAAGAATAATTATAAACATTTCTTGTAATTTTTGTTTCAAAATGGAAATATTTGATGGAGTCACTAAATGTATAAAATCTTCATATAAAATCACCAGGATTAAGATATTTTATTTCAAGTCTACCTGATTTAAAAAAAAACCAAAAACTCAGAAGTAAGCATAGAAATGCCTTTTGAAAATGAAATAAAACTCTTTATTTGCCCTCACACAGTTTGCTTCCTTCGAGTCTTCCAATCTCAGTAAATTGTTGATGTGCTACTCAGTTGCTGAAGCCAAACTCCAAGAAGCATCTCTGATCCCTCCCTTTCCTCACCGTCCGTGCAATATGATGTTCCATTTGCTCCGTGCACTTTTCTCAAGATCTAGTTGGTTCCTTGTTGACGTTCAGCTCTCAGTCCAAAGTGAGCACTTCCTGACGGTCTCAACTAAATTAGTGCCCCAGCTCTTCACACTCACTCTAGAGCATCAGATCACATCCCTCTGTTCTACTTTCCTCATAGTCCTCAGCACCATCTGGAATTTATGTTGCTCCTTGCTGTGCTTATTTTTTCTATCTTCTCCTCCAGACTTTAAGCCTTCAAAGGCAGAGAACTTTTCCTTCCTGCTCTCCCCAGTGTTCCAGTACTTAATACAATGCTTGCACATAACGTACACTGAAAAATATATTTCAAATGAGTATTTTGAGAACAGACTTTTAAACATTTATTTCATTCAAGAAATACCTCATTTGTGCCTAGTATTATATGAGGCAAAGGTAAGGGAGATATATATATATATATATATATATATATATATATATATATATATTTTTTTTTTTTTTTTCTTTCTTTCTTTTGTGGTACGTGAGCCTCTCACTATTGTGGCCTCTCCCGTTGCGGAGCACAGGCTCCGGACGCACAGGCTCAGCGGCCATGGCTCATGGGCCCAGCTGCCCCGCGGCATGTGGGATCTTCCCGGACCGGGGCACGAACCCGTGTCACCGGCAGGCGGACTCTCAACCACTGAGCCACCAGGGAAGCCCAAGGGACATATATTGAAAGAAAAACATTTTATCACTTTCTACTAACCTGATAAAATAAGACAACTTGGCATTCTTCCCTGTCCCTCCCCCCAACCCCCAATGCCCAATTCCCACCTCTCTCTCTCAGGGATCTTAATCACAGGAAAAGAGAATGGCAAAATGGGAATAGCACAGACTACAGGAGGCAGACAGGTTTGTGACTTCCAAACTGTGTAAACTTAGACTACTTGTTTAGACTCATAGATGTTGTGTATCTTCACTTGAAAAACAGGAATAACTTTTTCTACACTACTGGTTGTTGTGAAAACTGAATGTAAAAGTGAATGTATGTAATAAATATCTTAGCACATTACTGGCTTTCAATAAATGCGAGCTTTTATTACTTCATGAGATGATCGGAGGTCAGTCATGCCCCAAGCCAATTTTCTTTTGAATAGTGCTTGTGTAAGACCAATTTTTGAGAGGATAATTGGCAACTAGCAAGCATACTAAAATACAATATGTATCATATTTTTAATGGTCTGATTCCTTTCCTTTCCTTAAGAATAAAGCAAGAGATAATTACGACTCTAGTTCCTGTTGCTTCCTGAGGTGGCTGCCAAATCCCACGGCAGGCCTTGGAGGCAGCAGTCTGTCAGTAATGGCCTGAGTGAGTAACAAGGTGCAGTAACGTCAGAAGCATTGGGCATCATCTCAGAGTTAGGCGGTGTGGGGTCAAATGGCTGCCCGAGAAGGTAGCATCCAGTAGATCCAAAGCAGAGACAAAGAAAAATAGCCAAGTTGTTCCACCCAAGAGGAAATATGAAGGATATCAGACTGTATGTTATTAAAACGTAGTCTGGAGCCGAAAGGATGTGTCTCTGAGGCCAAGAACCCACCAAATATGGGAGCTTACACAATATAATATATTTTATCATGAATAATGAAATATCTGACAAGACTAATTTTATTTATTGCTTGATAGATAGCATTTCCTTACTTAAAATTAGTGATAAATTAGGTGCTTTGGCAAAAGGATCTAAAGCAATCTCAGTGCCATTTTTACTTAGGCTTAAATCATCCTTTCTTTTACTTCATTCCCTGATTAGAACTCTTTAACAACACAATTATGTCGAGCACATACGGTCACCAAGTCTGATAGAGGCACCAACACCCAAAGGCGTGTATATGTGCATGAATGTGATATTTCCTATAGTTGCTGCTCTGACCCTATTACACATGGGACCTAAATCCTCTTCCCCTATAGGTAACTGAGATAATCAGAGGCAAACCTGCTCTTTTCATCTCTAACCGGGCCTGTAGCAGAGCTTGGGGCCCATCATTTTTGAGATGTTACAGGGAAATGTGGGATTCTGTTCTTAGCTGAAATGGCCTAACGCTGGGTTATCTCTGATTGACTAAACCCAGTAGAAATTTTCAGTTTAAGAACTAATCCAGGTCTACTTCAGACTGGATCTAATTGGAGTCTAGATGGGACTTGGTTTCTTAGAGCTACCTTATATCTTTCTTGGCACCACCCCAGAAATGTAAGGAAGCCTCCTATATATTAGAGGAGTCAATAGGACTCCAGCAGAAACAAATTCCTTTAAGCTTTTTAGACTGATTTATACCCCCAAATTCCCAAATGTAATGACAGAGGAGGCAAGTTTAAAATACTTTCAGCCACATGGGAATCATCTATAATTATACTGTCAAATATGGTAGCTACTAACTATATATATATATATATATATATATATATATATATATATATATATATCCAATGGAATATTACTCAGCCATAAAAAAGAATGAAATAGTGCCATTTGCAGCAACATGGATGGACCTAGAGTTTATCATACTAAGTGAAGTAAGTTAGACAGAGAAAGACAAATACCATATGATATCACTTATATGTGGAATCTAAAAAGAAAATGATACAAATGAACTTATTTACAAAGTAGAAATAGACTCACAGACATAGAAAACAAACTTATGGTAACTGAAGGGGATAGCAGAGTGAGGGGGAAGGATAAATTAGGAGTTTGGGATTAACATATACACACTACTATATATAAAAGAGGTAAACAAGGACCTACTGTATAGCGTAGGGAACTATACTCAATATTTTGTCATAACCTATAAGGGAAATAATCTGAAAAAGAAAATATACGTATATATAAGTATAACTGAATCACTTTGCTATACACTTGGAACTAACACAACATTGTAAATTAACTAAACTTCAATAAAAAAGGAAAAAATCATGTCAAAAACTATAAAAAATAAATTTTAAATTAATTTAAATTAAATGAAATTTAAAAATTCAGTTCTTCTGTTACACAGAGTTCAATAGCCACATGTCCATGTATTAACACAGATATAGAACATTTCCATAAGAACACTACTTGGTTTCCCAAGCTAAGTCTGGGAATCACTGCTTGGTTTCCCAAGTTTGCTGTAGACTTCAGAGTTAGTGTATCTTGTGAGAGCCCAGTAATCATGTGTTGAATGGTTGAATAAATGATCTCTCTATTTTCTATACATGCTTAAGCACCTGTTGCCTCTTCTCTAATGCTCATCAGGCTTGTAAATACTTATGCAACATCTATCATCTCCGCTAAACATGGAGCTCTGTGAAGGCAAGCACTGTGTCTGTCTAGTTTATTATTGTATCCCCAGCATCTAACACAGTGCCTGGAACAAAGTTATTGTGCAAGAAATATTTGTTGAATGAAGTAATGAAAGAATGGATTCTAACTTTCTATATATCACTCATGGATAAAAATGCCACAGATAAAAATGGGGTTTATGTGAGGACTAAATGAAATAGTGTAAATAAAGTACCTGACAGATGCCTGATATATAATAGGTGCTCAAACACTATTTCCTCTCTTGTTCTCTGATTAATAGAAGCCTGGGTCACTTGGATCCACAGGTCATAGAGACTTCTGGTCAAGCCAATAATTTCCTTAGTTCTTAGCTTTGTGCTTCCTTTCCTTTGATCAAAAGTTTGGCTTAAGTTATTAACTACAAGGGAAAAAGATTAGAGTTCAGTTATGTTATTTGGCACTAAGGCAGCAGGTCTCCAAGGGAACAAAGTACCAACTTAGAGCAGTAAATTTCATAATTCATCCTGGAAATCTCTTCAAGACCAAAAGTCTGTCCTTTGACCAACCATCCAGTTAGTTCAGCCTTCTCTTCTCCTATCAGAATTCTGAATGCAAAACTATACCATAATTAAGCGTTGAAACCATTTCTAGAGATTCCTAGGCATGAATTAGTACTGCAGGGGCAATTGGAGGGAGAAATTTGGAGTGAATTGTCCTTTAGGATGAGCATTTAAAGTCTTTTTCTTTGTTCTTGCTTTGTGATTTCAACTTTCCCCTAAAGTGCTGCCTCTGGACATTTTAGAGGTGAGGATGGATGGCACACTTTTGTTTAGCTTAGAGGTAGTTATTAGAAAAGCCAGTTTTAAAATGTACAAAGTAAAAAAGGGAAAGGAAAAGACCCTGAGTGTTCTCCAGGGTGTTTCTAAATATTATGGGGTATAAATTTTTTTGTGGAAAACTTTTTAGCCATCTGCTAACGGATATTGGTAAAAGTAGAGACCGTGCTGAAAAATAAAGTGTCGGGTTGTCCTTTGCAGAAAGTTAATAAAAAGAAGGAAGTGAAAGACTGCTCATTATTTTTAATGACCCCACTTTCCAGCAGAGCGCCTGTATCTCTCTGCCTTTACTTTCTGCCTTCTTTCAGTTCATTATAACACACTAAGCGACTCCTTAGAATGACGGCTTTGTTCTAAAGCACAGAGCTCATCAAGAGGCTCACAGTCCCAGGCTGACTGGTTGCTAATCACAGGTCCAGTGCCAAGGTGATGATGCAAAGATGAGCCTAGGACATTGCCCACAGAACAGTCACCAACCCTGAATGCCCTGGACTTCCTTTTGAGTATGTCCGCTTTGTTACAGGAAGTCAGCTCTCAAATGCTTCGTGTTTGGTGGGTGATGCAAGTTTCAGCCATCCATAAAAGGAGTGGTTACCAAAGTGGTCCCTCTTACTTTGGTAAACCAGGAGGCGTTATGGTGTGGCTAGGAGTAGGCTTTGTTTCTGAAAATTCCATATATATATATGAAATTTTATACCCACTTGCCCTCCTAGTTTTATTAGCTCATATACACTATTTGAATGAATAAACTTTGTGCTTTACATTTATAGTAGGTAGTTTTCTGTACTAATATCCTTAGCTATCAGTGGCCTTATATCTCCCAGATAAATTATGGAAAGATGGATAATAAATTCATGATTAATGAGGCAAAAAGTAGTAAGTAATCCTTCATTTCACTGTGATGCTAAAAGAAGGTAAACTCTTTAATCTAGGCATGTGTATGCTTCATACAGCAGTAAAACAATGTAAGCCCACAGATACAAAATAAGGATAAACACACACACACACACACGCAGAAGGAATGAAAATTTAACTCCAGACTCTATATTGAGTATACCTGCTATCTTTGTTAGATTTTTTTTTTTTAACATTATTTCTCTTTCCAAATAAGGGCTAAACTGGCTGTGCTTTGGAAAGACTTTTGAACTTTGTATACAGAAGTCCTTGTGTTTTGAAAAAGAGATAAGTGCTCTGGAGAGTGCCTGAGATGGACAAGTGACACCAGGCTCTTGACTGTGGGCTTGGAGCTGGAAATGCAGCAGGAACATTTTCTCTGAATTTAATGGGGCTGGGTCCCTTTAACATCCTTCAAGCAAAATTGTTAGAGATTTACCTGTTTATAAACTCAAGAATTGGAGTGACACTCTGCAGGTTTATTTGTGTTTCCATGTGAGCGTATGTGTTTTTTAAACAAAATAAATGGGTCTTTTTGCCAAAAGTATTCAGGCTCCCTCATACCCTTAAAAAAGCCTTGCTAGAAATAATGTATATGTTTATTCATTAGCTGTCAGGCGCTTCTGGGCTCTGTACCCACACACACAGGCTGTTTAATGTGAAGTTTAATAACATTTATGAAGAACCAAGCTGGGGACTATCTTGGTGGAGAAAAATCCATACTGACAAAACATACGATTTTGCTCGTCTTCATCCAGGAGTGGAAAAGCCTGACTAGGATTGCCCTGCTTTATCTAGACACTGCCATGCTATTGATTAAAAAAATAATAATAATAATGCACTTTACTGCCATGCTAGAAACAAAGAATGAACCCAGCCAGTCAATTTGAAAGAAAAATTAACATATTTTAGTTTCCCCCAAATCCCAGTAGAGATTCAGTTTCAGCTATTTTTAACCTCTACTCAAATGATTTAACTTTGTTGTTTCCTAAGATCTAGAGTTGTTTGATCTGTTTAGTTTGCAAGAGACAAAGCTGATAAGCTGCCGAGCAGACAACTAATTAGGAAAGAAAGAGTTCATTGGATTGCAGGCGAGATAAAAAAATGAACAAAGAAAAGAAGGCAAGTGTTCTCAACTGTCATCAACTGGGCTCTACTATGTGGAGGGAGTTACCTAAGTCATTTCCACAACACCAGGCCAGCTGTAATTGACTTATTATTAGAATCCATAGGAAAATCATCAAACATGGCCATGACAACTCATTCTAGAATGGGTGGTATGAGAGGGGTAGGGATGGCTAAGTAGAACTGTGAGAAAAAATAGGACAACACCTAGCCTCAGTGGGTGAAGAAATACCATTTAGGGTGGTTCATTAGTTAATCACATTGATGGCTAAACTATCTATTAAGGGTTACTACCTGAGATGAGTAACTGCATTTCCATTTTAGAATGATAGTCTTTCCTGAGCCTGGTGGTATAAGTATACAATTTTCTAAGTCTGTGTATTTTTGTGTATGTGCTCAGGGGAGTGATTTGAGGAGAGGTTAGGGGGAAGAAAGAAACAGTTTCTATTGCATAAATCTCTGCTTGGAATCATAGTATTTAAACAGGTAAAAATTATTAACAGTATATTGAGATACATTATCATCTTCAAGACTCAGCTGCTCACTTATAAAAGGCAATTTTAAGCAACTCATGGCTTAGTTACGAGCATTGAATAAGAGTATATGTGTAAAGAACATTTTATTATCTCATTAGGAACAAATAAATATTAATTCCTTTTTTTTACTCTCCACCCTGAGACCTACCCAAATAGCCATCCTTTTCTGCCTTCTATCTAGGATGGAACAAACGAGAAAACAATCCAGTTAGCTACTGAATAGGAGAACTAAATGCTTACTCTACCTGTACCTGAATATATAAAGAGGGTTGGAGTAGAGTAAAATGATGGCAAAACATGTATTTAGCAGATGATTGGTGTTCAGTTTAGTTTCCTATCTATTCTACTCCAATTATTTTGGGTGCTCTAGGGTGGCACAATAGGGACACAGTACTAATAATAAACCCAGCTTTGGACTAAAAATAACTTAAACAGCTCTGCCTCTTTCATTCTTTTTCTTGTCAAGTCTATTGAGCTAATTAGTTTAGAGCATGAACATGGAGAGAGAATTCCTAAAAACAGATAATGTCATTAAGAGCCTTGGAGAAATACTTTACCGTAATTTGCCTTCCAGATAAAATTTTTATATAGGTATATAAGAACAATTGCTCAATTATAATAAAATTCCTATGGCATTACACTCTCTATGGTAATCAGTGTGAGCTCATTCTGGCCCACATGTTACTGCAATGAATACCACAGTGTCGTGGTGAAGGGTCAGACAAGGCAGAGAAACAGATGATATAGGTAACCAGGAAGCCAAAACTGAGAGCAGAGAAGCTAAAGACCACAACAGGTTTCAACTGAGAAAAAGGGGGAAGGCTGGGGTCTTGTGCAATGAAACCTCCTTGTACTTTAAATCTCACTTCCTGAAAATGTTGCAATACCATTTCCATCTCTCAAAGAGTCAAGTCTGGGTAAGAAACGAGTAAATGGAAATTGCAGAAAGATCGTTTTCTTTCTGGAACAATATAAAAATTTTGGCTGCCTTTTCTGGCAGAGAAATGTTGAATTATATATCTTTTTCATATAATATATGGCCTTTCTATGAGATAAGTCTTTAGGGAAATGAGCCAATATCCTTTCCCACCCTTACAAGCTGTCAGATTATTTTATTTGTTTTGCAAATTTGAATTTGCTAGAAGTTATCTGTTGAGATGGGCCAAATAGAAGAAATCAAAGTAGTGTACCACACGCAATCTCAATCAACTTAACGTGACTGCAATTTTTCACGGACTCCAGACTGCCATTTTCCAAATCTCATTCATCAGTGGTCAAAACAACTTAAGGCTATTTGGTTTAATTTTATCTGATAAACAAGGTCAGGTCTGGACCGCACCTTAAAGAGAGTTCTTAAGGAAAACAATTAACCCAGAAAGTAATGATGTTAAATAAATTTCACCTTTCCCAGGCAAGTTGCACCCATAGAGAGGATATTTGATGAATGAAACAGTTCTGGATCCTGGTTCATTTTTTCTTGTTAAAAACATGAAGCGTCTGTGCTCTTTCTGCCATTTTTTTGCAAAATCATCTGAAACTAATTCCAAGTGGCTACCCATATTCAAACATCAGAAAATTTTATATTCTTTGCACTGTTGGCTCCTTGCTGTTGTATAAATGATATGCTGCCTTTTTCTGTCTATAATTCCTGCCTCTAACTTTTATACTAAAATGCTCCCCAGAAAGCTCCTCACACACAGTAGACAGTCTCTGAGTTATTCTGTCAATAATAGTGTAAAGTTGATCAGCAAGTTACTTTTCTATTAATACCTGACTGTTAATAGTAAGGTTGTGCATTAATTGAAGACTTGTGACTAGAAATCTTATTGCATTTAATCCATTAGTTATATCTTAAAGATTTGTCTGCAGTTTGGCTTATTTATCACTGTAGCCCCTAGAGATAGGCCTGCCATATCATTTGGATCTCAATAAATATTGGGAGAGTAAATGAATACACTGTTGAGAGGTTATAAATCCACCAACTTTATATAAAATGCTAACTGTTTCTTGAATTACCAGCAAGTTTGTAAGTGCCTTTTCCCACAAAAATGAATTATATAGGGCTACTACCTCGATGACCTTACAGTTTAGAGAGAAAAAACTTAAATAGATAAATAATAAAACCATCAGCAGCAAGTTGACGTTAGAGAAAGATTAAAGATAGTGTTTTGGAAGTTCAGAAGAAATTATGATCATCTAAGAGAAACAAGAAAGCTTCTGAAAGGATGTAGTTTATGAATAGAGCCTTGAAAAATAGGTAAGATTTTGTGTGGTGAGAAGGGCTATAATAATGTATAGCATAGACTCTAGAGCTGGGCTTCTGGGTTCAAATTCCAGCTCCATCTAGTAAATTTAGTCACTACCATGGATGAAGTTACTTAACCACTCTGGGTAAAATAGTGATGGTTTAACAGGTTCTGTTTTTTAGGGTAGTTGTGAAGATATTCCTAGTTAGTGAATGGATTTTCCTGATAAAGGCACAACATCAGATTCAATTCTGGTGACCAGTGATCTAGTTCTCAGACCTTCTTTAGTGAAATTGAAACTGCACTCCTTCCTGGATGGGACTAGAAGCTAGCCGCACCACAGAATGGGACTAGAACCCACAGTCCCTGACTTAGGAGGAGACTCAAACCCACTGTTTTTTTTAGCACAGGCTCTGGATGCGCAGGCTCAGCGGCCATGGCTCACGGGCCCAGCCGCTCCACGGCATGTGGGATCTTCCCGGACCGGGCCACGAACCCCTGTCCCCTGAATTGGCAGGTGGACTCTCAACCACTGCGCCGCCAGGGAAGCCCAAACCCACTGTCTTTTAATTGAAACCACTCACCTGGGCTCAGGACTTACTGAAGCTCAGGTTCTTTTGTCTTGTCACAGAAAGAATTCAGTGTGAGGCAAAGAGTGAGTTTATTAGCATAGGATGCTTGTGAAGATACAAGCAGGCCAGCAAGGGAGCACAGCAGCCCTGAGAACAGAGAGGGCTACATTTTTATGATCAAAGAAAAAGTGGGAGGGGCGAAGACCACCTTCTTCCTCATTCTTGGGTAGACATCAAGGCTTACATCATTAGTTCCTCCTTTGAACCTATATGGTCTAACCAGGACTATCATGGCGCTATTTAAATCATATGTATATTAGCAGAAGGGTGGTAACATATACTAAAATATGGTAATCATCTCAGGTTTCAGTACAATGTCCCTTTCACCTAGTTTCTTTCCCCTTTCGCCTATATTCTTGTCTTGGCTACGTGCAGAAATGCTACTCTTTAAGGACCAGTAACCCCTTACTTCATGTAACAAGATTCAGACCCCATATCTATTGTCTTGTACTTTAAGTACATATGTAGATTGCTGCTTGGTTACTGGATTCTTTCCTTGAGTGGTCATTAGCTTACAACTGTCTCCCAAACTCTCTTAAAATTCCCTTTCTGTCTTTAATCTCCTATTGGGATTTCTAAGCTAACTATTTAATTATCCTACTCTATCCGTATCAAAGTGGGATATAGAAAGTATTCAGACAGCATCATTCACAGCATATGGAGAAGGAAATGGACATCAGCTCATCCTTGAACATGTGATCCTAGACTCTGCAAAGAGCTTCAGCCACCTATTGAGGGACTCTCTTCCTAGACTCAGCGTGGACCAACCCAATCCTTTAGCAGTATATCTACCACCTGGTGGAAGTCACTACAAGGTTTGCAGTGGCAGTAGCACTAAGGTACCACATATGGCAATCAGCACACTTGACAAGATTGTAAAATCCTGGTGGAGTGCGTGATGAGAGTTGAGGGTCTAGATTCTTAGACTTAGAAACCTGTGCTGCTCTTGCAAAGATCCCTCTCATAAATATAACTTCCCTTCCTGCCTTCAGGAAATGTTTTACACAGGATGTGATGGATTTATGGTGAAGACTATCTCATTTGAGATTCTAGGAGGCAACAGTACAGAGCCCAATGCTTTCTTACTCAGGAGCTGCAATTGAAATGGCCTAAGACTCCTGACACTTACCAGAGCATTCTTTATTATCCTCATTGAGGGTAGCATTGAATTTCTTCTGATCTAAGGTCTTTCTATCCTGAAATCTCTACTCCAATTTGGTCTTTTGGATCAAGCACAAAGACTTATGTATATTTTGCCTGGTTCAGTACCTCTTGAGGAAAATAGTAGGGCTATAGAAACGGTAAGTAAATGTCCTTTACAATTCATAGCACTATAGTATGTCTGTTTGTGCAGCTCCAACACTGAGCAGCAATATGAGGAATTATTGGCTCCAAACAATAGGTATATTTGTGTTGCTTTCCCTTCAGTTGTAAAGAAAAGTGAAAACCAGACCATTATTATTTACAGATTTAACTCTCTGAGAAATTAGAACTTGCTTACAATGCAATAGTTTCAGTCAAAATGAAAATGAATCTCATGTTAAAAGTTAGGTTTACTTGAATTCAAGTAAGATTAAAAAAAAAAATAGATTAAAACTGGTATCAATGTGTTATAAAGGCTATCATTCTAACTTGTAAGAAAAGCTGTGTTCACTTTAAAATTCATTATCCTCTAATAAATTCCTCTCAATGAGCTATATCATATATTTATACATCAAATTTTCAAAGAAGGAAGACAAATAACTTATATCATTAGAGATGGCTGATTTGGTTTCCTGACACTGAAGAGAAAAAAATCCTTTGATTACTAAAACTGCTTTACTTTTAAGTGGACAAGAGAGGGCACTCATGTATTTCATATATAATTGTACATAACTTTTTCAGTTGTTAAAGGATTGGCTTTAATAATCCTTAATGCATTTTTAAAGGGATTGAAAAAATGTAAAAATAATCTATAACATTGCTACGACATATCATTTTTATAAATAAAAGCAAGCAGGAAAAGATAATTTTTGGAAGATTACTATGCACATCACTTTAAAGGGATTTTGACTAGCAAATTCAAATAAGAACAAACATAAAAATCCTTTTCTACTGAACTTGATTTTAATTCAATCTGAAATAAGCAAACATTTAAAACTAATGCTAATTATTCAAAAAGAATGAGAAAGACTTCTTTCAAATCAAAAGTAGGCACATGCTAGATTTTGACTTGCAAAGATGTCCTCTGACTGATAACAGGGAGTCAAAATTGCCAAAATTTATAACTGAAAACAACGGAACGGTCTCAACTCAGTTCCAAGGAGAAGCCTGTTCCCTTTTCAAGGGAATGCCAACCTAATGCCTCCCTTGAACCAGCCCACCAAAAGGAGGCTGGAGCCCAGAAGAACAGCAGTGCTTCTGGCCAGGAGAAAGGTGAGAGGCAGAGCCTTCTCTGAGTTCCTGATGTAGCTGTCACTTCTTGCCCGCCAGCACCACTCTGTTCCATGTCCAGACCACCTTCCTGCAGAGGGTCATAGAGCTTTGCATCTGAGTGGATGCTTACCTTTTTCCTGAAATCTTTTAGCCATCAAGTGTTAAATATAAAATCCTGGTAAAAGTCTTCAGATTTTTCTGGTGGACCTCAGAAGAAAAGGAACCCGGGGACAGCATCTTTATCCAAAGATCAAAATGGGGTGCAAACAGCAAGAAATAATCAGAAACTTCAAAGCAAAGGAAGAAATCAGAATTTTTTTTCTTCTAAAGATAAGGGATTAGTCATTATAATCTTTTCCACGAGTATTTGTTTCAGAGTTGGAGAAGTCATAACTTTTGCTGCCTTCAAATATTCTAATGTTTTTATGTTCTTAAAGTTTTGCCTCTTATAATGTAAAATACTCCAAACCACAGGGAAGCAACACTGTCTCCCCAGTCAATTTCAAGTTTTTCATCAAGACAGAGAGCTTTGCCGAGAAACACACATTTGTGAATTTGATCATGTTACTCATCAATCCTTACACGATTGTCTTCAGTTGTCCAATTGTCGTAATAGCAGCTATTACTTCTGACACATTATCAATGGGAAATGAGGATTCAGGACAAAAAGAGGCAGTAGTGATGTGAAAGCAAGATCCATTTATTCATTCAGGCTTACAACAATGGGAAGTTGGAAACAGTGACCAAATGAAAGGAAAGAAGTGACTCCACTTTTATTGAGAGAGCTTACTGAATGTTCATCAAACACACAGGATCAAGAAAAGAAGAGATCACAAAAAGATATGAAACAGAATCCCCATGATACACTCTGTGGTCACCATTCTCAAACTTTTGGTCTCAGAACCCCTTTACACTCTTAAAAATTATTAAGAACCCTAAAGAGCTTATGTGGCTTCTATCTGTCTATATATATTATACTAGAAATTAAAACAGAAAAAAATAAAATATTTATTAACTTATTTTTTAAATAACAGTAATAAACATTTTCTTATGCAGAATAACTATATTCTCCCCAAAATTACAGTTGCCCCTTGAACAATGATGGTTTGAACTGCACAGGTCCACTTACACACAGATACTTTTCAATAGTAAACACTAAAGTAATACACAGTCTTGTTGGTTGAATCCACAGATGCAGAGGAACTATAGATATGGAGGGCCGACTATAAATTATACTGAGGATTAACCTCCACATTGTTCAAAGATCAACTGTAGCTATAAGAGTACAATTGTTTTACATTTTTGAACATCTTTTAAAGGTCTGGGTTAATAGAGTGGTATTATCATATCTGCATCTTTATTAAATCCATTGTGATCTGTGATTTTGGTTGCAGTATATGAAGAAAATCTGGTCTCACACAGTTGGAAGAAGGAGAAGCATTTTAATGGCTATTTTAGATCATTGTGAACATCCTTCTTTAACACTACATCAAACTTCAAAAAGTGGTTGTTTCTTAAAGATTAATTGTCATATTGAATCTGAAACCATATTCATGAGCTGTTTTGCAGTCTGTTACATTGGCCTGTCTATACCTTGAATGTATTTTTTATGCATTATTTTTGTAACATCACGATTTGTTATTTGGAACATATTGGTTCATTCTTTTATGTAGATTTCCCAAATGTACAGTGGAAAACTTTACTGTACACTTATGAGAAAATGAGCTATTACAAGCGAATCATGTACCAGTATTATTGAAAAAATTATGTGACTTCATGAACTCTCTGAAAATATCTCAGGGAACCCCAGAGGCCCACACTCTTGGAGCCCAGCTGCTGAATGGCACTTTTTTTCTCCATAGAGTTTAAGTTCATTTGTTGCCCTTTTTACACTTTCAGGTACCTCACTATCACCATTTTGACGTTTTGATTCACCATGTATGCTTTTTCTCATTTCAGAATCTTTGCTAACTTCTACTCAGGCTTTACTAAACTTTTAGTTTAGATGCTACTTTTTCTAAGAATTTTACTTTAACTTTCCTTAATCTGAGATAGATGCTCTGTCCTATAACCATTAATCAAAACAAAGACTTGTTTATTTTCTGAAATTTCTAAATAAATTAAAACCTCTATCGGGCAAGAATCACTGTGTGAATTAGTATGTGACTTATGTTTTTAATAAATCTGTCTTTATCATTTTAAAGAATAATAACCAAGAAACAATACTATGGGAGTAGAGGTAAAGAGATGATTTTCTGCTGCATTAAATTCTACTTCCTTTGGTCTGCTACTGGACTCCTGATATACCCAAGTATGTTATGTGGGATTTTCTCTTTGTTGGCAAAGGTAATCTCTTTGTTAAATCTTCCCATTCTTCAAGGCACTGGTCAAGTTATACTTCCTTTAAAAAAAAAGCAAAAAAGTGTTCCTGACCACTTCCATCCAACAGCTATTGTTCATTCCTTTGAACATATGTAGCCCTAAAATATTTTCATACTGCTCATTTGGCAACTTACCATGTATTGATTACCTGATAGCACTGGTTATTTTGCGTCCATATTTTCCCCACAAACAGTGAGCTTCCTGAGAGTAGTAATGTGTTCTTTTTATCTTTGGACCCTCCCTGTTCACCTCTGGAACCTCCTAGTACATTTCACATTTTTTGACACACAGCAGATGATTAGTAACTGATTTTTGACTGACTGACTGGTTTGTCATTGGGATCATAGTCTTTGTCTGTAATGGGCCATTATATCATAGATTTTGAACTTGTAGTACAGTCTTATTTTACACTTTAATCTGGAGAACCTGCATACTGCAAGGCAATAGTTGTCCACATAAGAAGAAAAGCACATCCTAGTTCAAACTCTTCTTGAGTATACATTCATTAAATTGAACAGGACTGTGTCCCAAGTAATGTGTATTTTTTGGAGACATCTGATTGTGTGAGTGACAGTTGCAAGTGACAGAAATGCAATTCAAAACGTCTTAAGTAAAAGGGAAATTTATTGGCTCGTACAAATACTAAGCCCGTGTGTGGAGATGTTTACATTTAAGCCTGATTAAATCCTGAAGCTAAAACAATAATAGAAGCTTATCCATCTCTTGGATCTATCTAAACATCTATTTGTTTCTTCATCTCTCTTACCGTTGGCCTTATTCTCTCATACCTTTACTCAGAATCTCAAGGAAGCTCAGGTCTCTATGCTTATAGCCTACAATCCACAAGGAATAGATGCACTCTCTCTCCAGCATCTACATTTGGAATGTCAGTGGAAGCACTCTGATTAGCTCAGCTTAGTCATGTGACCATCCTGTAGACCAATCATTATAGATAAAATATTGGAGTACCAAGGTTGAATAACCCCCAGTCCTACGATTCTCACTACTGTCATCCCCAGTCTAGCCATAACCAAATGAGATGGTAATGGTACAGAAGCCTAACAGAAATTAAGATGCTAGACAGAAAAAGTTTATAAATATCAACTATGTCAGGGTTCACAGATTTCTTTGCAATAAAACCAATTTGTATTTGGTCAAGGCAAGAAGTATTTAAAATTGGATATAAAGAAAACATTTTATGTTTGGGTTACTAGATAGGAAAAATATTGGTTACTTGGGGAGAAAATATTATTTCCTCTTTAAAAAATAACTATTTTATAATTTGGAAATAACTAGATTATAATTTGGAAGAGAAGATACATGTATTTTATCAACATATTAGCTGTGGATTGTAGGTATATCATTTACTGTTTCGGAATTTCAGTTTCAGTAAAATTAAGGAATTTTAAATTATATTTTCTCTTATCGTTCTAGGGAGAGAATTCGATATTGTATTTGAAGTACCTAAAATGGACTTGACACGTAGCAGTTACTTCATACATGTTAGATCCATTATTCTCTACAACATCATTATTTTCCTATCCTCTTTTCCCTTCTCTCTACTGAAGAAGATGAGGCATAAACTGGCCAGCTTCAGGATATTAATGGTCCAAATATGCCTGTCTCCTCCTGTACTGTTCACTCTTGCTCTAAATCAGTGCTTTTCAACCTAGGTGACACATTAAGAATCCTGATGTGCAGCTGCACCCTAGACAAATTAAAGCCACAATCCGAGGTGGGGTCTCTAAAGCAGTACTTTGGTAATTCCCCGTGAGATTCCAGCATATTGCCAGGTCTGAGAGCCATTTCTCTCAATTCTTCAATTCTTTTTGTGTATTATACACGTATTAATGGTACGCTGTGTTGTGAATACTTACCAAGTTTTGAGTTATTTCTGTATTAAGCATGTCTTTTATTTTCTGTATTCCAATGCTTTGACATCTGGGGCCTTGCTGACCCTGGAGGAACTGTCTCTCCCAGGTTTAGCCAATTCCTACCTATGGTAAAGAACACACCTGCAAAGAGTGCTTTTCAAATGCAAACCAACCAATCCAGGGTCCACACCCCAACCACTTCCTTTATCAGTTTCTCACACTCCAGCCACTATCCACCTGCTCTAATCAGCACTGGGCCGGGTACCAGACAACTAGTGACAGCTCCTGTGTCTTAAATATCCTAAAATTATCCAAACTAGCTAATCCTAAACCTCCCTGTTCCTTCCCACAGGAGCCACAATAAAGCCTCTCACCCAGTTTCCCCTCTTCCTGCCAGGTCACCAATTCTTCTCCATGTGGCCCCCATGACCTTGCATGACTTTTCTGTGTGAGAAGTGGGAGTAACAAACTATCTTTTCAGTGGCAATCATCCCCTGATCTGTTGGCCCTACTATGCCTCAAATTTCTATTAATAGACAGTTGACCCCTGGACAACACTGGGATTAGAAACACAGATCCTAAAATCCATGTATAACTTTACAGTCTGCTCTCCCGTATCCGCCATTCCACATTCACGGATTCACCCAACCTCAGATCCTGTAGTACTGTCGTATTTACTATTGAAAAAAATCTACGTATAAGTGGATTCTCGCAGTTCAGATCCGTGTTGTTCAAGGGTCAACTGTACTATCTTTTTTTTTTTTTTTTTTTTTGCGGTACGCGGGCCTCTCACTCTTGTGGCCTTTCCCGTTGCGGAGCACAGGCTCAGCGGCCATGGCTCAGGGCCCAGCCGCTCCACAGCATGTGGGATCTTCCCGGACCGGGGGCACGAACCCGCGTCCCCTGCATCTGCAGGCGGACTCTCAACCACTGCGCCACCAGGGAAGCCCTACTGTGCTATCTTTTAAAAGAGTTTCTCTCAAACAGACTGTAAGTACCTTGAGGGAAGAGAATACCTTTTACATTTTCTTAGTTTCCTCGTAGTACTTAATTTAGTGTGGTCAGTGTTAGTTTTTCAATAAATACTTGCTACTTGGCTCAATTTAGGACCTATGGATTTAGGATATTATTGTGTTAAATTGATATAAATCACTGGAAAAGCCCAAATATTTACTTAAACAATGTGAATTGCAATCTACTATAGCTCTTCAGAAAAACTGGTGTAAGACCATGTAAAAGATTAAGATTAGAGGTTTCTAATTAACTCTGTCTGGTTCTTCCCTTTATCTCTCTCATTCGTGTTCAAAAAAAAGCCAAACTAGGCTCATGATTTGATGTTTTAATAGCTTTTTAAAAACGGGTTCTCACCTGCTTTGAAAACCATATACATGAAGCCAAGAACAGGTTAAAACTTGGTCACCTTATTAATACCTTTAGTGGGGGCCAAAGTCAGGTTAGGATTTAGTCATCTCATAACTACCTTATTTAGGTACCTCCGATTTAGTAGCCAGGCAAGGTATTAATGAGGTGACTGAGTTTTAATCCACTTCTGATGCAAGCAAAGGCACAGTATTTAAGGCAAATTATGACATATTGTGAAAAATCCCCATTAGACATCAGTAATGGAACCCAACCAGAGAAATAGTTTGGTTGCAAGATTGTTAAGAATAATATTAATGCCTTCTTACCACGTTTCATACTTAAAGCAGTGTTTTGCTGTGTTATGTCATTTCATGCACACAACTCTGTATGAGAGGTTCTATTATCATCATCATTTGACAGGTGGAGACACTGAAACTCAAAGAGGTTAAGTAACTTATCCAAGGTCACACAGCAAATAATTGGCAGAAATTGTCTGCCTTCCTTTAGTGGCGTCATTCTCCATTGCCCCTTCCCCAGCCCTGGCTTATTGTTTTGAGAAGACTCCCCAGGTGATTTTTATGCACAGCTGGACATGAAATGTACTGAACTTTGGCAGTGCTTTATAAACTGGGGGTCATGACATATTTGTGTGTAATGAAGTCAATTTGGTGGTCTGCAGCAACCATACCAAAATTAAACAGAATAAAATAGAAATTATCAAAGTTCATTATATGCAGTAAAGATAAATATTTTTACATGAAACTTTTGCTTTAGTTTTATATATGTATATACAGGATCTGGATGGACATGAATTTCTTGCTTTGATTTATGGGTTCAAAACCATTTGAAAAACACTAGTTTGGGGTTATGAATTAGCAGCAGAGGCTGAAGAAGAGCAGAATGCACTGCTTTTGGAGGAGAGGTCTGTATTGTTGGAAGTACCTCCCTAACCAGTGTGTCTCCTTGGGGAATCTTTGATGAGGGGCAAGGAGGCAATTAAGAGCTGCAGGAATAGGACAGGCTTCTGTAGTAGAAACAGCCTTGTAAGAAAAAAATGCCTCACTCATTTGTCCTTTAAATGTAGAAAGCCTCATGGTTTTGTGGTTACATTTCTCAGCTTGTTATGCTGGAAGTTTTTCAGCTAACATGGCTCATGTAGAGACATGTGACTTTGATTTTTACATGATAAACCTGAGGGAGTCTGCATAGAGCAGGCTTGCTATGAGTTACACTCTAATCCTCTTGTGGCAACAGACAAGATGTTTCCTTATTTTTGCAGCTGCCACTGACTCTGGTTTGGACCAGACCACTATCAGCTGCAGAACTGACACAACTATAATTTTTAATACTAATAAAACTAATATGGTTCAAGAAGTTGGGCAAAGTAAGTTGTACCAAATGTTACAGTTTTGTTTCTTCTGAATAATATTTCTTGGTACTTTGGGAAGTTGGCCTCACTTTGAGCTTTACTTCAAGGAGTTTCTTTGAATTATTCCCATTTATTTTTTAAAATTAATCAATTAATTTATTTTTGGCTGGGTTGGGTCTTTATTGCTGCGCATGGGCTTTCTCTAGCTGCAGCAAGCTGGAGCTACTCTTCCTTGCGTCTCATAGGCTTCTCATTGCGGTGGCTTCTCCTGCTGTGGAGCACGGGCTCTAGGCATGTGGGCTTCAGTAGTTGTGGCACGTGGGCTCAGTAGTTGCAGGTCTCAGACTCTAGAGCACAGGTTCAGTAGTTGTGGCTCTGCATTGGCAGGTGGATTCTTAACCACTGTGCCACCAGGGAAGTCCCTGAATTATTCCCATGTAGAAAGAACAAAGCTGAACTTGTAGAACCTGACATACAAGCCCACACTGTCAAACTTGCGGTCTAACAAGATCGCTGTTACTTTAAAACAAAACAAAACAATTGCCAAATGCCTTTTATTTACCTCTTCTTAGGAGAAAGAAGAAAATTAAAAGAATTAAAAGTGGTTTGTATAAAATGGATAAGCAACAAGGATTTACTGTATAGCACTATATTCAATATCTTGGAATAACCTATAATGGAAAATCATCTGAAAAAATGTGAATAATTGAATCACTTTGCTGTACACCTGAAACTAACACAATATTGTAAACACAATATTGTAAAAAGAAAAAAAACACCAGCAAGCTTATAAAAAAGAATTAAAAGTGATGTTGGGTAAATATCACTATTGGTGTCTTCCTAGAGACTCTATTGCAAGTTCTATAGACATGTTGCCCATACTTTCTCATCTTGCCAAAAAGTGTCTTGTCTTCTAGCTTGGTGCATTCACAGGCCCCCAAGACTGCCTGCACATGTCTATTCTGACTTACTCATTTTATTAATGTTGGTGGCTAGAACACTTCTTGTTTCCCCAGCAATGTTTCTCCAATGCTACCCATCAAATTGAGGTTTTCAAGTGGAGCCATGACAGGCAAAATATGACGTCTTATTCTCGTAATTTGAAAATTGTTATTAAACTCTGGACATTGGGTTAAGGATTGCAGCAGTCAGAATTAGCCTGATCTCTTCCCAGAATCCTTCCTACCCCATCCCAGATGACACCATAAAATCACTGAAGATCTTTATATTATTTATTCCATTCAAATTGTGTTCAAGTTCTACTAGATTATCATGTACTCATTTCAGTTTATATTTTATTGTATTATGGTCTCCGACATACTCATACACAATCGCACACAAGTAGAATGGGGCTCAACAGCTACCTGATAGCTAAGGCCAGTAATTTTTAGTTCCAAAAAATATATTAAAATCCTTATAAAGTGCTTTTTCTACCATTTCTCTCTTCTACCTTTTGATTTAAACATTCTTAATAAAGATTCAAAATATAATACATTTTAAAGCAATAATAATTCCTTTGTTAGCAAAAAATTAATTAAAACATACCAAGTTTTCCAATTTTTATCAAAATTTCAGGTGTCAAAATACCCAATAATAATAGCCAAAATTCTCTGAACAATTCGCCTGTCAGTGTGTGGATGGGATTGACCCCATTTGGAGCATCTACTGTGGTTGCTGCTATAAGTGTGTTATATAGAATTATGAATGCCAACATGAAAGAAAAAAGAGTAAGATAAGCTTACTTCTCAAGGCTTGTTATTGAAAAGCCATGCAACACTTCCTATTTTTAAGTGGAGGTCAGCCCATGTATTGATAAATGATCTTGTTGAATGTAACAAATTGTGCTAGAAGTTTCAATTAAATGGAATACATTTAGACCAACCCCTCTGCAAACGTGTTCCCTACACCATCATTACCAAAAATGTGATCTGTCCATTCATTAAAACTTTATAAAATATATATTTATTGAGATTATACTATATGCTTTTCTCTATACCAGAAACAAAGATATAAGCATGAAACTAAATTGGAATTAATGTGTGCTGTTAGAAATAAAACTTAATAACAAAACAAAAAACTAAAACTAAAACCACAAAAGAACTCTGTGTGTATCAGGAATCCAAGACAAAAGAAGGAAATCGAGTAGTGTATTTCCACCCTAATTATGGAGTACAATCCGCTGATAGCTACATAATTCTATTGAATTTGCTCCTCCATTGTAAAATTCATCCTTGAATGTTGCCCAGTATATCTATATTGCATGCATAACTCTGAAACAGTACTTACCATACAATATCATAATTGCTTTTTTATTTACTTTTCTAGTTTCTTGAAGAGAGAGATTATATTGCACCCCATTAATCTTTGTATCCAGTGTCTGGTACATAATAGGTACTCAATTAATGGGTATTTTCTAGGCAAATAATGAGCTCAAACCAGCACACACACACATATATACAAATACATTATATTATACATATGTATGTAAATATGCAAATACATACTTATATAATACCATATAAGTTTCTAAGAATGAGATAGCCCATCAAAGGCATTGTCCCACCAGAAATTAAATGTGTGTGTGTGTTTGTGTGTGTGTGTGTGTGTGCATGCATGTGCTTCCTTCTCAAAGAGAAAAGCTACCAGTGATACCAAGGTGCAAGGAAGGGCAGGAAATAACCTGGGGGTTGCTGAAGGCAGTGTCCCTTTGAAGAGGAGTTCTAATAGTTCTGGGAATGAGGGATGGCCCCAGTGGAATGCGTGTGGTTGCCAGAAAGAAAAGGAGTATGAGGATTCTATTTCCCATGAGTGGTAGCTGCTGCAAATTTGAACTGAAAGAGGTGAGTGCTAAAATCTGCAACTTGGGAGCTCATGTGTGGGGCACCCTTTACGAATTTACAAGGAAATGGAATCATCCCTCACAGCAGTAGAAAAGTACTGTCTGTCAGGATGTCTAGGAGAATAAAACAGCACATGGTAGTGAGAAATAATGAAATGGTGGCTTGCTCAGATTGCTGTGGTCTTGTTGTCAGTAAAATGAAGTGAGCCTTTTACAATAGCCTCTAGAGTTTTTAGACAATTAACAAGTGGGTACAATACTGGACTTCCTGCTAATGGGGCATATAAGGACCAAAGAAATTTAAAAATAAAAGGACTGTGATTGTACTTATAACTAAAAGTATGAAGCTATTCATATTGGATATAAGTGTGTGTGTGTGTGTGTGTGTGTGTGTGTGTGCGTATTTAACTTTAGTTACCAGTCAGAAATATACAAATAAATTTTGTGATTCATAATTTCACTTGAAGCAAGAAAGAAAGATAGATAGTTTCAAAAATGTCTTTCTATATCATATTCGTGAGGAAGGTGAAAAAATTTTATGGCTAAATGTGGATTTTTAAAAAGATTGGAGTCTTACTTTCTGTAGGAATTGCTGAATCATCACTCATCTACTTGAGAAAAGTTAATCGTTTTGTCAGAGCAGAGAGCAGGTAGAGGAAGCCTGCAGTTTGCTGGGAATCTTATTTCCCTGAGACAGAAGGAAGTTAAAGAGCTTATGGTCTTCAATACATTTGACATTTCAAGAAACTTCATAATAAAAGAGGAAGCAATTAATCTGTGAAAATCATTTCATAGAAAGAAAAGCACTTAGATTTTTCTCAGGGAAAAAAATAGTTGTCAGACTCAACAGTAAATGGTCTGTGGATGAAATACACCTGAGCAGGGAGGGAAAAGAAGGGGAGAACTGGGAACAAGTGGTCAAAGGAGAGTGCTAAGGCCACAGCAGCTGGAGACCGGGAGCCTGGACGGAAGAGTCTGAGGTAGCAGAGCTGATGCCCACGACACTCTCTCCAAGGAAGGGAACTGGGAGATAATGTCATCTGAACAAAACATTATCATTATAGCCAACTGCTGCCTACGAAAAGCCAAGGCAAACAGATGTCTACATCCCAGAGTAAAACAACCACCTTTAGTCTTACTCCCATTTTCACTCTCCTGTTAATTCTGTCCTATGAAATGGGAGGTAATAAGAGTGACATGTTCAATAACTATTTCAGAGAAAGTGAAATATTTACAAAAAATGAGTTCTGGGCTTCCCTGGTGGCGCAGTGGTTGAGAGTCTGCCTGCCGATGCAGGGGACACGGGTTCGTGCCCCGGTCCGGGAGAACCCACAAGCCGCGGAGCGGCTGGGCCCGTGAGCCGTGGCCGCTGAGCCTGCGCGTCCGGAGCTTGTGCTCCGCAACGGGAGAGGCCGCAGCAGTGAGAGGCCCGCGTACCGCAAAAAAAAAAAAAAAAAAAAGAGTGCTGATGGGGCATACTCCTCTAAGTAACACACGGGCAGTACTCAGCAATAGGGCATAGACAAAGTCAAGGGCATTTGAACTGAATCAACAGATCACTAAATGTTTATTGAGTTACCTAGTGAAATGGGGAACGGGCTAAGGTAAAATCCCATCTCTGTTCATTATACTCACACTGTACTTCCTAAATATTTTCAACATTCACTCTCTAACTTTGTTTTTCTTTTTCAAAATTGTTTGAAAAAGAGCTATCCTATGTTCTTCACACTTCCCTCTGTATGTATGTATGTATGCATGCATTTATATTGAAGTACAGTTGATTTACAATATTATATTAGTTTCAGGTGTATAACATAATAATTCAATATTTTTATAATTATACTCTATTTAAAGTTAGTGTAAAATAATGGCTATATTTTTCTATGTTGTATAATATATCCTGTTGATTATTTGCTCTATGCATAGGACTTTGTATCTCCTAATCTCATATCCCTATCTTGCACTTCCCCACTTTCCCTTCCCTAATGGTAACCACTAGTTTGATTTCTTTATCTGTGAGTCTATTTCTGCTTTGTTACATACATTTCTTGTTTTATTTTTAAGATTCCACATACAAATAATAATGTAGCATATTTGTCTTTCTCTGACTTATTTCATTAAGCATAATACTCTCTAGAACCATCCACGTTGTTGAAAATGGCAGAATTCCATTCTTTTTCATGGCTGAGTAGTATTCCATTTTTTTTAGTATTCCATTTTATATACATTTATACACATGTATATATATATATGTATATATATATATACATATATATATATATATATATATATATATGTCACGTTTTCTTTATCCATTCATCTGCTGATGTACATTTATGTTGCTTCCTTATCTTGGTTTCCATGTAGATAATGCTGCTATGACATTGGGGTCCATGTGTCTTTTCAAATTAGTGTTTTGTTCTCTTCAGTTAAATACACAGAAGTGGAATTGCTAGATCATATGGCAGTTCTATTTTTAGTTTTTTGAGCAACCTTCCTACTGTTTTCCGTATTGGCTGCACTAACTTACATTTCCACCAAAAGTGAACAAAGATTCCCTTTTCTCCACATCCTCGCCAACATTTGTTATTTGTTTTTGTTTTTTTTTTTGCAGTACGCGGGCCTCTCACAGTTGTGTCCTCTCCTGTTGTGGAGCACAGGCTCTGGATGCGCAGGCTCAGCGGCCATGGCTCACAGGCCCAGCCACTTGGCGGCATGTGGGATCTTCCCGGACCGGGGCACGAACCCGTGTCCACTGCATCGGCAGGCGGACTCTCAACCACTACGCCACCAGGGGAGCTCTTGTGGTTTTTTGATGATAACCATTTTGACAGGTTTAAGATGATATCTCTTTGTGGTTTTAATTTGCATTTAATTTCTCTGATAATTAGCAATATTGAGCACCTTCTCATGTGCCTGTTGGCCATCTGTATGTCTCCTTTGGAAAAATGTCTATTCAGATCTTCTGCCCATTTTTATATTGGTTTGTTTTTTTTTTTTGATGTTGAGCTGTATAAGCTGTTTATATATTTTAGATATTAATCCCTTATTGGTCATATTAGTTGCAAACATTTTCTCCCATTCAATAGGCTGTTTTTTCATTTTACTGATGGTCTCCTTTGCTGTGAAAAAGCTTTTAAGTTTAATTAGGTCCTATTTGTTTATTTTTGCTTTTTTCCCTTTTTCCTTAGGAGACAGATCCAAAAAAATATTGTCACAATTTACGTCAAAGTGTTCTGCCTATGTTCTCTTCTAGAAGTTTTATGGTTTCATGTCTCACTTTTAAGTCTTTAACCCATTTTGAGTTTATTTTTGTATATGATGTGAGGAATGGTTGTAACTCATTCTTTTTTTTTTTTTTTTTTTGCGGTACATAGGCCTCTCTCTGTTGTGGCCTCTCCCGTTGCGGAGCACAGGCTCTGGACGTGCAGGTTCAGTGTCCATGGCTCACGGACCCAGCCGCTCCATGGCATGGGTGATCTTCCCAGACCGTGGCACGAATCCATGTCCCCTGCATTGGCAGGTGGACTCTCAACCACTGAGCCACCAGGGAAGCCCTAACTCATTCTTTTACATTTAGTTTTTTAGTTTTCTCAGCACCACTTATTGAAGAGGCTGCCTTCTCCATTGTATATTCTTGCTTTTATTATTGAAGTTTAATTGTCCATAAGTGTGGGATTTTTTCTGGGTTCTCTATTCCATTCCATTGATCTATGTGTCTGTTCTTGTGCAGGACCATACTGTTTTGATTACTGTAGCTTTGTAGTATATAGTCTGATGTCAGGGAGTGTGATACCTTCAGCTTCTTTCTTTTTGCTCAAGATAGCTTTGGCAGTTGGGGTCTTTGATGATTCCACATAAATTTTAGGATTATTTGTTCTAGTTCTGTGAAAAATGTCATGAGTATTGCATTAAATGTGTAGACTTCTTTGGATAGGATGGCCATTTTAACAATATTAATTCTTCCAATCCAAGAGCAAGGGCTATCTTTTCACTTCTTTGTATCATCTTCAATTTCATTCATCAATGTTTTATAATTTTCAGAGTATAAGTATTTCACCTCTTTGGTTAAGTTTATTCCTAGATATTTTGTTCTTTTTGGTATGATTTTAAATGAGATTTTTGTTGTTTTGCTTTTGCTTTTGGATAGTTCATTAATATTGTATAGCAAAGAAACAGGTTTCTGTATATTAATCTTGTATCCTGTAACTTTACTGAATTCCTTTATTAGTTCTGAACAGTTTTTTGGTGGAGACTTTAGGGTTTTCTATATATACATAGTATCATATCATCTGCAAATAGTGACAGTTTTATTTCTTCCCTTCTAATTTAGATGTCTTTTATTTCTTTTTCTTGTCTGATTACTATGGATGCGACTTATAGTATTAGGTTAAATAGAAGTGGTGGGCATAGAAATGTGGACATCCTTGTCTTGTTCCTGTTTTTAGAAGAAGAGCTTTGGGGCTTCCCTGGTGGCACAGTGGTTGAGAGTCCGCCTGCCGATGCAGGGAACGCAGGTTCGTGCCCTGGTCCGGGAGGATTCCACATGCCGCGGAGCGGCTGGGCCCGTGAGCCATGGCCGCTGAGCCTGCGCGTCCGGAGCCTGTGCTCCGCAACGGGAGAGGCCACAACAGTGAGAGGCCCACGTACCGCAAAAAAAAAAAAAAAAAAAAAGAAGAGCTTTGAGTTTTGCACTGTTGAGTATGATGTTAGTTCTGCATATGTCATAAATGACTTTTATTATGTTGTGATATGTTTCCTCTGTAACAATTTTGATGAGAGCTTATCATAAATAGATGCTGAATTTTGTCAAATGCTTTTTCTGTGTCTATTGAGATGATTGTGTGATTTTCATCCTTCCTTTTGTTAATGTGGTGTATCACATTGATGTGCAAATATTGAGCCATCCTTGCACCCCTGGAATAGATCCCACTTGATCAAAATGTATGATACTTTTTCCATATTGTTGAAATCAGTTTGCTAATATTCTGCTTAGGATCTTTACACCTGTATTCATCAAAGGTATTGGCCAGCAATTTTCTTTTTTTTGTGTGTCTTTGTCTGGTTTTTGTATCAGGGTAAAGGTGGCCTCATAGAATGAATTTGCAAATTATTCTTCCTCTTCAATTTTTTTGGAATAGTTTGAGAAGGGTAGGTATTATTTCTTTATATGTTTGGTAGAATTCCCCAATAAAGCTGTCTGGTCATGAACTTTGATTTGCTGGGAGTTTTTAAATTACAAATTCAATTTTACTACTAGTGATTGGTCTGTTCAGATTGTCTGTTTCTTCCTGATTCAGTCTTGGCAGATTGTATGTTTCTAGAAATTTGTCCATTTCTTATAGGTTGTCCAATTTGTTGGCTTATAACTGTTCATAGTAGTCTCATAATTTTTTGCACCTCTGTGCTACTGATTGTTATTTTTCCTCTTTCATTTCTTATTTTGTTTATTTGAGTCCTCTCTCTTTTCTTCTTAATGAGCCTGGCTAAAGGTTTATCTTTTAAAAAAACAGCTTTTTGTTTCATTAATCTAATCTATTGTATTCTTTTGGTCTTTATTTTATTTATTTCCTCTCTGATCTTTATTACTTCCTTCCTTCTGCTACTGGGCTTTGTTTGTTCTTTTTCCACTTCTTTTAAATGTTAAGTTAGGTTGCTTATTTGAGATTTTTGTTTGTTTGTTTCTTGAGGTAGGCCTCTATCGCTATAAACTTCCATCTTAGAACTGCTTTTGCTATATCCCATAGATTTTGGAAAGTTGTGTTTCCATTTTCATTTCTCTTGGGGTATTTTCTGATTTCTTCTTTGATTTCTTTATTGACCCACTGATTTTTTAGGGGCATGTTGTTTAGCCTCCACGTTTGGTTTTTTTCCCATTTTTTTCTTTCTGTAGTTGATTTCTAGTTTCATACTGTTGTGGTCAGAAAAAATTATAAATTTTGAGACTTGTTTTGTGGTCTAGTATGTTATCTATCCTGGAGAATGTTCCATGTGCACTTGAAAAGAATGTGTATTCTGCCGTTTTTGGATGTAATGTCCTGTAGATATCTATTAAGTCCAATAATCATTTGGACTTATCATTTGTATCATTTAAGACCACACTGTTTCCTTATTGATTTTTATGTCTGAATTAAGTGAGGTATTAAAGTCCCGTATTATTATTGTATTATGTCAATTTCTCCCTTTATGTCTGTTAATATTTGCTTTATATATTTAGGTGCTCCTATATTGGGTGCATATATGTTAATGAACATAATATCTTCTTCTTGTATTGATCCCTTTATCATTATATAATGCCTTTCTTTGTCTTTTGTTATAACCTTTGTTTTAAAGTCTATTTTGTTTGATATGAGTATTGCTACTCCTGCTTTCTTGTTTCCATTTGCATGAAATATTTTTTTCCATCGCCTCATGTCCAGCCTGCATGTGTCTTTACCTCTGACGAGTGTCTTGTAAGCAATATATAGATCGATCTTTTTTTTTTTTTTTTAATTCAATCAGCCTATATCTTTAGATTGGAGCATTTAGTTCATTGACATTTAAAGTAATTATTGATAGGTATGTAGTTATTGCCATTTCACTACTTGTTTTCTTGTTTGTTTTTGTAGTTCTTCTGTGTTTTTTTCTTTTTTTTGTTTTTTTCTTTGTGGTTTGATGATTTTCTATAGTGTCATGCTTGTGTTCCCTTATCTCCAGTTTTTGTGTATCTTTTGTAGGTTTTTGATTTGTGGTTACCGTGGGGTTTATATATGTTGACCTATAACTATATCTACTTGTTTTAAACAGGTAGTTCTGCAAGTTCAAGTGCATTCTAAGAGATCTACATTTTATACTCCCCTCCTCCACATTTTGCATTGTTTTATGTCATATTTTACAACATCTTGTTTATCTCTTTACTGATTAATGTATTTATAGTTGATTTTACCATTTTTTGTCTTTTGATATTCATACTTGCTTATTTATGTGGTTGATCCTCAGCCTTTACTATGTATTTGTCTTTAGTAGTGGGATTTTTTTCCTTTGCTCTAGATTCTTATCTCTTGTTTTAATCTTTTCTTTCCCACTTAGAGAAGTTCCTTTTCTTCTTTTAGGGTAGGTTTAGTTGATGAACTCTTTTAGTTTTTGATTGTCTGAGAATTTCTTTCTCTTTTCTTAAATTCTAAATGATAATCCTGCCTGGTAGAGTATCCTAGATTCCAGGTTTTCCCTTTCAGCACTTTGAATATATCATGCCACTCTCTTCAGCCTGCAAAGTTTCTGCAAAGAAGTCAGCTGATAGCCTTGTGATGGTTTCCTTGAATATGACTCTGTTTTTTTCTTGCTGCCTTTAGAATTCTCTCTTTAACTTTTGCCATTTTAATTATGATATGTCTTGGTGTGGGTCTGGGTTCATCTTGTTTGGGACCTTCTGTGCCTCCTGTACATGAATATGTTTCCTTCTTCAAGTTTGGGAAGTTTTCAGCCATAATTTTATCAAGTACATTTTCAACCTTCATCTCTCCCTCTTCTCCTTCTGGGACCCCTATAATGTGAATGTTGGTTTGCTTAATGTCCCACAGGTCCCTTAAAATGTTCTCATTTTTAAAATTTGTTTTCCTTTCTCTGATCTGATTGGGTGATTTCCATTATTTTATCTTTCAGATCACTTATGTGTTCTATATCACCTAGTCTGCTATTAATTCCTTCTAGTGTGTTTTTCATGTCAGTTTTTGTATTCTTCAGTTCTGACTGCATCTTTTAAAAAATATTTTCTAGTTCCTTGTTAAAATTCTCACTGTGTTCATCTATTCTTTTCCTCAATTCAGTTAGCATTCTTACTACTAATGCTTTGAATTCTTTATCTGGTAAACTGTTTACTTCTTTTTTTAGTTGTTTTTTCAGGAGTTCTCTTGCTCTTTCAATTGAAACAAATTTCTCTGTCTTCTCATTTTGCTTAACTTTCTCTTCTTTGTGAAATTAAGTGAAACAGTTTCTTATGATAGTCTGAAGTTGTGTCCTTATGTGGGAGCATCCTTATACAGTCTCTGTGTGCCCAGTGGCTTCAGTGGGAGAGCTGGATTTGACATGAACACAAGTCACATTTTTCCTCGGGGTGTGCTGCCAGCTATCGCCTTGGTGGGCGGTAGGTCTGGAGAAGCAGGTGCTAAGGTCAGAGGCAGGTATGAGCTGGAGCTTTTCCTCTGCTCAGTGGCCATTACTGCCCTATTGGGGGCAGAGGTGGGTCTCAAGGTTCTGAAGCAGAAGCCATGAGGTTTGGGTCTGAGCCAGGTCTGTTCCCTTTAAGAGTGTGTTCTCCCCCACCAGAATTGGCATCTTCATCCCAGAGTGGAGCAGTGCTGAAGCAAGAGGGGCTGGTGTGCACACTCTTTGTGTGTCATGACACGGGCTGTGGTGGTTCTCAGTCAGCCATCTGGAATGTTTCTGATGCACTGTCCATGTAATTGCCAGTAATGGTTTCCCCCATGCTGCTCAGATAACACTTTGGGTCTGACCTGCTTCTGTGTCTCACAGCCAAGCTCCCAAGTGGAGCTCGAGCATTCACTTGGCTCGGGAGAGGCCCACCCTGGGAAGTTGTGGGAAACATACCAGCCACTAATGCAATTTTCAATCTGCCCCCTCCACCCTTCTTTGGGAGCAAGCAAGGATATGTGCCCTCTTCACGAGTGGAGTCCTGGCTTCCCATATTCCTCCTGTCAGTTCCACAAGCTCTCTAACCCACCAACTAGGCTCATCTTCCTTGTGTCAGACCACAGAGCTGGGGATCCCAATATTTGTCTCAAACTGCTGCATCCGCAAGGAGAGTCTCTACCTGTATAATCTCCCTTTTCCTCTGAGTCCTCTCCCAGGGGCACAGGTCTTGACCCAATGGCTTTTCTTCCCCTCCTACACAATTCCATGTGGATTTTTTTACAGCTTTGGTTGTACAGGAGTCTTTTTGCCAGTCTACTGTTAAGTTTTCAATGAGAATTGTTCCACGTGTAAATGTATTTCCAATGTGTTTGTGAGGGGAGTTTTGTGTCTTCCTAGTCCACCATCTTAATTGACATACTTCCTTCCCTATGTATTTTAGATGTAATTTTCAAATTCTATAATTTCTGGGAGTCTGGCTGGAATTAAATTGAATCCATAGATCAAAATAGAGATAAATGGCATCATAACAATATCAAGTCTTCCAATCCATATACATGATCTATCCATTTATTTAGATCTTTAACTTGTCTCCATGATATTTTATCATGTACTGTATACAGGTCTTGCACATATTCTGTTAAATTATTCCTACACATTTCGTATTATTGATGCTGTTCTAAAGGGTATTTAAAATTTGTAATTTCCAACTTTTGCTAGTACCTAGAAATAAAAAGGGTTTTATATTAATTTTACATTCTATGAACTTGCTAAACTCTCTTACTATTACTAATGGGTTTCTTTTGGTGATTTCCTTAGGATTTTCTACATAGATGATTATATTGTTTTTGAAAAAAAATAGTTTTACTTCTACTTTCCCAACCCATCTAGGAATTCCAGTACAATATTGAGTGAAAAGGCTAAGAGCTAACGTCCTTGATTTGTTCCTGATTATAGAAAATAACCATTAAGTATGATGCTGTGGATTTATGTTTGATGGCATTTATCAAGTTGAGGAAGTTCCTTGTATTCTTAGTTTACTGAGATTTTGTATCATGAATGAGTGCTGAATTTTGCAAAAAGGTTTTCCTACATTTACTTAGAAGATAATATATATATATATATTTTTTTTTTTCTTCTTCTTCTTTAGCTTGTTAAAATGTTAAATTGCATTGATTCTTTATCAACCTATAAAACTATCCCTGGGATGAACCCTACTTAGTAATGTTAAAACTTATTCTGGATTCCATTTGCAACATTTTCTTAAGAATTTTGCAGTTAAATTCAAAAAGTGTATTGGTCTGTAGCTTTCTTTTCTGTAATGTCTTTGAATGATATTGGTATCAGGGTATTTTGGCCTTGTAGTTTGAGTAAGGAAGTGTTCCTTCCTCTCATAGTTTCTCATAGGATCATTTGAAGAAAACAAATTCTACTAGTACTATAGATTTAGAAATAAACAATATAAGGTGAGATTGGAATTCTGTGTTTTATAATGTTTTACAATATACACACTATAATGTTTCATATAGAAGATATATATGCCATAATGTAAAATTACAGATGAACATTAAATCAATAAAACATGTTATCTAAATATTTTTGTTATTGTGACTTCTACAGAAGTGAATTATAAGTCAAAACAACATGAAAGAGAAGCTCTCTTGTGTAAACAATTTAATAAAAATATTTTGAAAGCAAAGCTTATGTTACATCAACAAAGAATAGTAATGGGTAGGGTGTGGACAGGGAGAAAAAAATATGTTGGATTTCTCATCTTATATAGGGTAGAATTAACCCAAACCTTTTCATTCCTGGCTTTCAAATTTATAAAAAACAAGATTTAAAAATGTTTTTATAGCACTTAAATTTTATTACTAGTAGAACTAGAAGAAGTTTATATAACTACCAAATTTCTGCAGAGTTTGAAGGAAAATATAAATGGTCCATATGTTGTGTGTATGTATTTGTATGTGTGAGTGTATATGCGTCCACACATACATACCAATGAGAAAAAAGAAAACTCAAGATGAGACCTACAATTTGAATTTGAGAGAAAATCAATTTTATTCCTCAATTAAATAAAAAGATATTCATTTTTTTTCAAAGAACAACAACAACAACAACAGCTATTTGGGTTGGCCAAAAAGTTGGCTCGGGATTTTCTGTGCCATCATATGGAAAAACTCGAACGAACTTTTTGGCCAATCCAATATATGCGTCTTAAGCAGATTTTCTAAAGACAAAGTGTCAGAGAATGTTAAACAACAACAATCAGAACAATGATGGATGCTCAAGAATTATCAAGCAAGGACAAATAAATGAAAAACATGTGGAAGTTAGAATGTAAAGCAAAAAACTTAAGCAGGACTAGAGAGACATCAATAAAATATATACACATAAATGAAAAAAGAACAATGACATATATTAACAGAATGAATAAGTTAACTTCAGGATAAAGGAAAACAAACAAACAGCAAAAAACCTTAGAAAAAAATTAACCAAACAGAGTCGTGTGAGTGACATTACACACCCATTTCAGCTTTTAGCAAGTTAAACTGGCTTAAAAATAAATGAGTATAGAAATTTTAAGTTATATAGTTACTAAAGTTAAACCAAGGTGTTTATGAATATATATATGCCAATATATTTATATAAAACATATAGTATCACAAATCATAGCCTATTACTTACTTAAATATTTTAAACTTTCCATTGAATACTGTCATAAACCTCCATGTACCCATCATTCATCTTCAGTAACTGTTAACTCCTAGCCTATATCACGTCATCCCACTCTGGATTATTTTAAAGCAAATCCAAGGCATCATACCATCCAACTACTAACATTCACTTTTTATCTCTTGTACATAATTTCAATAACATTATTATGTTAAAAATGAACAATTATTTACTAAATATGAGCAAATATATTTTTAGTGATGAATTTCCCCAATTGTCTCATAAAATTAAAAAAATATATTTGTTAAATTTAGGAGGATTGCAAGTCAAAAAGAAACAGCTACAATCAGAATACCAACTGTACAAACACACGAGAAAAATTCTAGAAGAAAATACATCAAAATGGTAACAATATTTTTCTGTGTTTTAAATGGAAACTTTTAAAATTGTCTTTTTACATCATCTTATAATTTTCTAAATTTCCTAGTAAATATTCAAAAGACCATTGCAGTCACTCATTACCATGATTAAACTAATGATGTGTTTATTAAATAAGATCAGCTTAATCTGGTTAAGAATGGTAATCAAATTGTTAGCTAACTGTTGGTTGTCTTTTTTTAGTACATTAATTTCTGAAGGATTTGTCTATGTGTAAAATACAAAAAAAATGAGGGATTATTAATTTTAAAAAAGCACATTCTTTTTAATATTATTTTGTCCCTAAATGGAATTTTAAAGCATTGTCCCCGTTAGCCATCATGCTCATTAAGCTTCCAAAACTAACTCTCCTTAACCAAATGCATTGCATTTTCAGATTTATTACAAAGCTGAGTCCAGAAAGAGTTAAAGTGGTGTTAGTAAAAAGTATGTATATTTGTATTACTATGCTATTTATATCCAAGAAGCTCATTACAGGAAATAGTCTGGATACTCAGTGGTATGTTTGAACCATAGATCTGTTTCATGTCTTGTCCCTGTTAAGCTGATGTTTCTGCATGAAACAAACTGCACTTAAACTCTTATATTTATTTTTCTGTCTCTGGGCCCTGGCTGAGGCTTCTTAAGATAGTTAGAAGATCTTCTATATAGACTTTCTAGAGGTAGCTCTTGTTTCTGTGGTATTAAGAGGCAGAGTGATTTGGCAGATAGCAAAATCCAAATATGTGTAGGCTGTCCCTTGCCTCCTCTTCCTCTCTGTGCATCACACACACACACACACACACACACACACACACACACCCCACATACACCTCTTCTTTGTTCTCTGAGGATCTCTGATAACTCCAAGGCTCTGAGGACATTTCATTTTATATTGGCCTCAAAGTTTAGACAGAGGAGAAATACTTCAGGTAGGAAAATAGAGACATACCCTGCATATTCTAACCTGCTTTCTAGATACCTAATTTTCTCATGATACTACTCTGTTGTTGGTAATCTAATGTGTTGTCTTCCCAGGTGTTTACAAATGTAAGATTTGGATTTGAATTTTCATTGCGAAGAAGACATTTAATAAAACTTCAGTTCTAGAATTTGATATTCAGTTACAAACAAGTGGGGGAAGGAGGTTGGGTTGTCATTGGTATGTTTCGGGCCAGTAGGAGAAGAAATTTCCATAGTTCCCCCTAAATCATGCAATATCAGCAGTAGTACATTCTTCTGGTCCCGGGTAGGACAGCATGTTAGCTGGCCTATCCTCTGGAACAATGCTCTCTATCTCCAGTACATGCACTCACCCAAAGATAGGCATCTAGTGTTCAATAGAGTTTTGAACAAAAAGGTCTGGGTGACTTTCCATAGCCTGCCTAAGCAATTGCTTATGTGTATGATTTAAGGGGCACCGATAGATTGAAGACCCCTAATTGCTCTCTGGCCTGCCTTGGTGTCTATAATAAGCACCATTAGAGTAACTTCTTTGAGTTATGGCAGTTCAGCCCTAATGGGAGGAATAACATTAACCTTTTAGAACCAGTTTAAATGTTTGTATTGCTTAGTTTAAAAGATTAGTTGGCAGTCATCTAGAATGAATGGAGCACAAAACACATATTTTCTGGGGAGAAGGAGGGAGTTTGGGAAATTGTGTGTTATCAGAAGTGTCATTGCAAAGAAAAGCCCTGCCCAGCCTGGACAGCATGAAGGTGGTGGCTTTCTTGAGAGAGTGTTGTCTAATTAATTAGTTACCTCACCTTCTTCTGGCAAATTCAATTCAGTGTTGTGTTTCTCTCCAAAAAATGTTTAAGGTTTGGTCAAATTGTTCTAGTCCCATTCTCCTGATGCCTTACATTTGGTTTCTCAGTTATGTTTCTCTAACATAGTTTGTGTTCTGGTGATTTTAAACCTCAGAATATAGTTTGAACATAGAACAAAGTAAATGTCTTGGGTTGTACAGATTGTAAATATTTCCACATAAAAAATGAGATGCTTTTATGTTTTGAGTTCAAGTTATATGTAAGTTGTATAATAAGATGTAATAACCTGAATGTATAACATCCTTGTTCATACAACCAAGCTCTAAAGTCTGATGTATACAGAATACAGGTCTTAGATGAGCATAACCTCTATATTGGCTTGTTTCTGGAATATGATTATCTCCAGTCTGTGTACCTTGAATCTGACACTCAAATAAACCCCAAAAAGAGAAGTGTGGTGAGAGAAGAAAGTTAACTCCCCTGAAATCATTACCTCAATTTTTCTCTGAGTGCTATTTAATGCATATTCACCAAACATGTAAACCTACAACAGACCCTTGAAACAATGATTTCTAGTTTAATATGGAAAGTCAGAAATGCTGGTTCATGGCTCCAATTCCCAATTCTAACTCTTTCCCTTGACTTCTAATCCAAACTTCTATGAATGTACATTTTAAAGACCAAAACTGGCATCGCCCCTAGGAAGTAAAGAGGAAACAACGTGTCAAAAATCCAGGGTAAATCGACAGTAATTGTATTGTTTTTGCAGTCCATGATTATATCCAATCTTCATGATTCTGAATAGGAAGGACAGCCACAAAGGCAACATGACTCTGAGATACCGACTGTCTGCAACCAACTCTGAAAATACAGGCAGAGCCCAGCTCACACAGACTTTAATCTGGGTCATTTTAAAAAAATTTGGTCTTTATCTAAAGCACAGTGAGAATCTATTGAAGAGTTTTAAATAGGAGAGAGATTTTACACTTTTAAATAATCACAAGGGCTTCAGTGTAGAGAGTAGTTTGTAAAACAGCAAGACTGTGTTCAAGACTAGGAAGGATGATAGCACTGGAGATGGGAAAAATGGAGAGTTTTAGGAAATAATCTAGGAGGAAGTAAAATGGGGAAGCCTTGAAGATTGATTGACTGTGAGTGGGTGGCAGAATTGGAGAGGTAAAAGAAGAAAATAATAAACACATGCTTAGCTGTAAGAGAATTATTTAATTTTATCCAGCATCTCTTTCTATTTAAAAGCAACAAAAATGGAAAAAAAGTCTATTAAGTAAGGAACAGAAGGAAGCTTCCTTCTAGTCATAGACAATATCAGTCTTAAAATAATAAACAAGCTCATATAGTATAGTTTCATAAAATATAGTTTGACACAATATAGTTTCAATTCTAAGATGCCTATTATTTCAGGATTTAATGTTTCTGAAATCAAGTGTGTCCTACAATTACAACTTTAACAATTTCCTGGTCATCAATCAGAAGACTACGTCATGTGCTATCTACACTGTATAGAATTGCTCAGTCTCTCATTTCTCTTATTTCCTTTTCTACCTTAGAGAGATAAAACCCCCTTTCTAAAGTCAAATATTCCCCTGTTAGTCTCCCAAAGCTATTTTCTTTCCGTTGTATTTTCATTCTTCTGTTTAATAAAGTCAGACAGATGTAGATTCAAATTCCACATGCCCTCCTTATCAGTTATGTCACCTTGATCAGATAATGTAACCTATCAGAATTTCAGTTTCATCATCTTAAAGTGGGGATGAATGAACACTTATATTCCAGAGTTGTTTTGGTTTTAGGAGGACTTCATGTGTGAAACATCTTACATTATAACTGATGAATTATAGCTGTTCAATAAATTATAGTTATTATTATTTCACCAAGGTGCCCCTCTTTCATGATATGCTACAAAGAAGGGAATGATGTTAAATCATATTAAAATCAACTTAATACGTACCAAACTCTATTCATATCATCACCCCCTCATTTTTTCCATGGCATCTTTATTTCCTGATTGCTTTATTCCAATTCATGTTGTAGATGTTCCATCATTCTTTGAATTCCCCCATCTCACTAGAATTCTAACATCTGCTCTGTTGCTGTCTTGTTGCTTCTATCTCTAAAATTTGCTTATATTTGTCTCTGTCTTTCCATTTTCATTTATTTTTATGCACATCTCCATCAACTCTTAACCATCAGCAACTTTAAATCACTGCAGTAGCCACCTAGACTGTGTAACCCACTTCTACTCTCTCATTATCATCTGCCAACATCTGTCCTTCCGCCCATGGCCATGTTGCTGTATACTGTCTCAGAAAATTTTGGAAGTTTCCCAATAAATAGTCACATTCACCATTTAAGCTCTTCCATGTCCTGTTTACATTCAATCCTTACAATCTTACGTCCCATTATTCTCCTACAAGGTGTTCATAGCTCAACATTAGACTACCTGCTGCTACACAAACATTCTGAATTTTCTTTTGTTTGAAAATTCATATTTTCCTTCTGCCTGGACATCTCATTAAAATCAATGACTGAAATCCTCTTAAGGTTTAGCTAAAATGCTTATTCTTCCAGGATGCTTTTTCCTTCATTCAGCCCATTTGACCAACTATAAAGAAGTCTGCCTATTCTGAATCTCCATAGCACTTTAAACCTCAAGTGTACCCCTTAGCCTATAAGAACTTGCAGTATAACTTTACAATTTATGGAATATCTCTCTGACTCAGGGTTATTATGAAATCTGTAAGTGCCCTAGGAAGCTAATCATTTTGTGCTTGTTGAAGAAGACAGTTTTTAGGTATGTTTTTACCATTTATTTGGAGAAGGGAATAAAAGTTGCATGGGGAATGAACAGAAGTAAACCACTATCATTCAAGATGTTCTCTCTAAAATTCAGCCTTGGATCCCCACGTCATATCTCACTTTGTAAGCAAATCCAATACACTTGTTTTAAAATTAACATTAATAGTAACCTATTATTTAAGCAAGCGCCTTAAGAATGTTCCTCACCCTACACCCAGTCTGTCCTATCAAAAATTTCTTCTGCCACTTATAAGGACTTCTGATATACACATTGTCTTCATTTTATTTTATGTATTATGCCCCAATGAAGTTTTAGTACCCTATTTAGACTTGTGTCCTAGGCAAATTACTTGACTATCTTATTTATACTTATTCTGATCTCTGGGGAACTTTCAGGTGCTGAAAACAATCTTTGTAAAAAACGATCCCAACTCTTTGAAGCAAAATAAATTATGTCATAAGTAATTGCATGTTTTTAGTTCATACTAAATCAATACCTGTTTTGTGGGGAAAATGAGAATTCAGTGGACATCTGAAGAAGTATCTGATGATAATGAATGATGGAGGGGAAAACCAATTTAACTCTGAGTACCAATTTATTGCCTCTTTTAACAATTGTAGGCCAACCTGACACACCTTCTTCTCCTCACTGATAGTTACCATTTCAGTTTTTATTATTTTATTGTGACATTTAAATTTCTGGACATGAACTGTTAATAATGTCAATGTTACATGTAAGTGATAAACTACTCTGAAGGATTTTTAACACGCACACATACAATATGTTTATTTTAATTGGTGTACTGCAGTATCTGTAGTGAGATACAAAGATGAAAACAGTTCAGATTAATGACTCTCTCATCTCTCATTTTGACAGCCCCTTTTTCAAAGCACTAGTATTACCCACTTAGAAAGTGGATCGATGCCAATGTTTAGAGCATTACTTCTTCCTTCAGCGCACCAGATGGTACTAAAAATTCAAAATATTTTCTACAACAGCTGTATCTTTAACAACAGAATTAATACTAGCCGAAATACCACTGCTATGTGAAGAGAATAATGATCAGGCTCTTAAGTTTAATATAACTAGCTCCATTTTAGGGAATAGTAAGAAACAAAAGCAACGAAAACCGAAAACATAATCTGATCAACTCTTGCTAGATGTCAATCAGGTGTGCTGTCTGGTATCAAAAACCTGAAGTGTAATCTGAGTACATTTATCATGGAACAGCTGCTCCTCTCGGAATGTGAATTACACCTTCCTCTGGAGCAACCATTAATCCATTGACACATTTTCAGCACTAAGTTTTCCCAGAGAGCATCATAATTTTATTTAATCTCTTTCTTCATTTGAGGAAATAAATCTTTTAAGGAGGATTTGACTAGAAGTTAATCTTGAAATTCTTTTTTTTATATACAGCAGGTTCTTATTAGTCATCAATTTTATACACATCAATGTATACATGTCAATACCAATCGCCCAATTCATCACACCACCACCCCCACCGCCCCACGGCTTTCCCCCCTTGGTGTCCACATGTTTGTTCTCTACATCTGTGTCTCAATTTCTGCCCTGAATACCGGTTCATCTGTACCATTTTCCTAGGTTCCACGTATATGTGTTAATACACGATATTTGTTTTTCTCTTTCTGACTTACTTCACTCTGTAATGACAGTCTCTAGATCCATCCACATCTCAACAAATGACACAATTTTGTTCCTTTTTATGGCTGAGTAATATTCCATTGTATATATGTACCACATCTTCTTCATCCATTCGTCTGTTGATGGGCATTTAGGTTGCTTCCATGACCTGGCTATTGTAAATAGTGCTGTAATGAACATTGGGGTGCACATGTCTTTTTGAATTGTGATTTTCTCTGGATATATGCCCAGTAGTAGGATTGCTGGATCATACAGTAATTCTATTTTTAGTTTTTTAAGGAACCTCCATACTGTTCTCCATAGTGGCTGTATCAATTTACATTCCCACCAACAGTGCAAGAGGGTTTCCTTTTCTCCACACCCTCTCCAGCATTTGATGTTTGTAGATTTCCTGATGACACCCACTCTAACCGGTGTGAGGTGATACCTCACTGTATGAGGTATGATTTGCATTTCTCTAATAATTAGTGATGTTGAACAGCTTTTCATGTGCTTCTTGGCCATCTGTATGTCTTCTTTGGAGAAATGTCTATTTAGGTCTCCTGCCCATTTTTGGATTGGGTTGTTTGTTTTTTTAATATCGAGCTGCATGAGCTGTTTATATATTTTGGAGATTAATCCTTTGTCCGTTGATTCATTTGCAAATATTTTCTCCCATTCTGAGGGTTGTCTTTTCGTATTGTTTATGGTTTCCTTTGCTGTGCAAAAGCTTTGAAGTTTCATTAGTTCCCATTTTTTCATTTTTGTTTTTATTTCCATTTCTTTAGGAGGTGGCTCAAAAAAGATCTTGCTGTGATTTATGTCAAAGAATGTTCTTCCTATGTTTTCCTCTAAGAGTTTTATAGGTTTGGTCTTACATTTAGGTCTCTAATCCATTTTGAGTTTATTTTTGTGTATGGTGTTAGGGAGTGCTCTAATTTCATTCTTTTACATGTAGCTGTCCAGTCTTCCCAGCCCAACTTATTGAAGAGACTGTCTTTTCTCTATTGTATATCCTTGCCTCCTTTGTCATAGATTAGTTGACCGTAGGTGCATGGGTTTATCTCTGGGCTTTCTATCTTGTTCCATTGATCTATGTTTCTGTTTTTGTGCCAGTACCATATTGTCTTGATTACTGTAGCTTTGTAGTATAGTCTGAAGTCAGGGAGTCTGATTCCTACCACTGCGTTTTTTTCCCTCAAGACTGCTTTTGTTATTCGGGCTCTTTTGTGTCTCCATAGAAATTTTGAGATTTTTTGTTCTAGTTGTCTAAAAAATGCCATTGGTAATTTGATAGGGATTGCATTGAATCTGTAGTTTACTTTGGGTAGTATAGTCATTTCCACAATATTGATTCTTCCAATCCAAGAGCATGGTGTATCTCTCCATCTGTTGGTATCATCTTTAATTTCTTTCATCAGTGTCTTATAGTTTTCTGCATGCAGGTCTTTTGTCTCCCTAGGTAGGTTTAGTCCTAGGTATTTTATTCTTTTTGTTGCAATGGTATATGGGAGTGTTTTCTTCATTTAACTTTTTCATCATTAGTGTATAGGAATGCAAGATATTTCTGTGCATTAATTTTGTATCCTGCCAACTTTACAAAATTCATTGGTTAGCTCTAGTAGTTTTCTGGTGGCATCTTTAGGTTTCTCTATGTATAGTATCATGTCATCTTCAAACAGTGACAGTTTTACTCCTTCTTTTCCAATTTGTATTCCTTTTATTTCATTTTCTTCTCTGATTGCTGAAGCTAGGACTTCCAAAACTACGTTGAATAATAGCGGTGAGAGTGGACATCCTTGTCTTGTTCCTGATATTAGAGGAAATGCCTTCAGTTTTTTTATCATTGAGAGTGATGTTTGCTGTGGGTTTGTCATAAATGCCCTTTATTATGTTGAGGGAGGTTCCCTCTATGCCCACTTTCTGGAGAGTTTTTATCATAAATGGGTGATGAATTTTGTCAAAAGCTTTTTCTGCATCTATTGAGCTGACCATATGGTTTTTCTTCTTCAATTTGTTAATATGGTGTATCACACTGGTTGATTTTCATATATTGAAAAATCTTTGCATCCCTGGGATAAATCTCACTTGATCATGGTATATGATCCTTTTAATGTGTTGTTGGATTCTGTTTGCTAGTATTTTATTGAGGATTTTTGCATCTATATTCATCAGTAATATCAGTCTGTAATTTTCTTTGTTTTGTAGTATCTTTGTCTGGTTTTGGAATTAGAGTGATGGTGGCCTCATAGAATGAGTTTGGGAGTGTTCCTTCCTCTGAAAATTTTTCGAAGAGTTTGAGAAGAATGGGTGTTTAGCTCTTCTCTAAATGTTTGATGGAATTCATCTGTGAAGCCATCTGGTCCTGGACTTTTGTTTCTTGGAAGATTTCTAATCACAGTTTCAATTTCATTGCTTGTGATTGGTCTGTTCATATTTTCTATTTCTTCCTGATTCAGTCTTGGAAGGTTATACCTTTCTAAGAATTTGTCCATTTCTTCCAGGTTGTCCATTTTATTGGCATAGAGTTGCTTATAGTAGTCTCTTAGGATGCTTCGTATTTCTGCGGTGTCTGTTGTAACTTCTCCTCTTTCATTCTAATTTTATTGATTTGAGTCCCCTCTCTCTTTTTCTAGATAAGTCTGGATAATGGTTTATCAATATTGTTTAACTTCTCAAAGAACCAGCTTTTAGTTTTATTGATCTTTGCTATTGTTTTCTTTGTTTCTAATCATTTATTTCTGCTCTGATCTTTATGATTTCTTTCCTTCTGCTAACTTTAGGTTTTGTTTGTTCTTCTTTCTCTAGTTCCTTTATGTGTAAGGTTAGATTATTTTTTGAGATTTTTCTTGTTTCTTGAGGTACACTTGTATAGCTATAAACTTGCCTCTTAGAACTGCTTTTTCTCAACCCATAGGTTTTGGATTTTCGTGTTTTCATTGTCATTTGTCTCCAGGTATTTTTTTATTTCCTCTTTGATTTCTTCAGTGATCTCTTGGTCATTTAGTAATGTAGTGTTTAGCCTCCATGTGTTTGTGTTTTTAACGTTTTTTCCCCTGTAATTCATTTCTAATCTCATAGCATTGTGGTCAGAAAAGATACTTAATATGATTTCAATTTTCTTAAATTTACTGAGGCTTGATTTGTGTCCCAAGATGTGATCTATCCTGGAGAACATTCCATGCTCACTTGGCAAGAAAGTGTAATCTGCTGTTTTTGGATGGAATGTACTGTAAGGATCAATTAAATCTATCTGGTCTGTGGTATCATTTAAAGCTTCTGTTTCCTTATTTATTTTCATTTTGGATGATCTCTCCATTGGTGTAAGTGAGGTGTTAAAGTCCCCCACTAGCACTGTGTTACTGTCAATTTCCTCTTTTACAGCTGTTAGCAGTTTCCTTATGTATTGAGGTGCTACTCTGTTGGGTGCATATATATTTATAATTGTTATATCTTCTTCCTGGATTGATCCCTTGATCATTATGTAGTGTCCTTCCTTGTCTCTTGTAACATTCTTTATTTTAAAGTCTATTTTGTCTCCTATGAGAATTGCTGCTCCAGCTTTCTTTTGATTTCCATTTGCATGGAATATCTTTTTCCATCCCCTAACTTTCAGTCTGTATGTGTCCCTGGGTCTGAAGTCAGTCTCTTGTAGACAGCATATATATAGGTCTTGTTTTTGTATCCATTCAGCAAGCCTGTGTCTTTTGGTTGGAGCATTTAATCCATTCACGTTTAAGTAATTATCGATATGTATGTTCCTATGACCATTTTCTTAATTGTTTCAGGTTTGTTTTTGCAGGTCCTTTTCTTCTTTTGTGTTTCCCACTTAGAGAAGTTCCTTTAGCATTTGTTGTAGAGTTGGTTTGGTGATGCTGAATTCTCTTAGCTTTTGCTTGTCTGTAAAGCTTTTTATTTCTCCATTGAATCTGAATGAGATCCTTGGCGGGTAGAGTAATCTTGGTTGTAGATTTTTCCCTTTCATCACTTTAAATATATCATGCCACTCCCTTCTGGCTTGTAGAGTTTCTGCTGAGAAATCAGCTGTTAACCTTATGGGAATTCCCTTGTATGTTATTTGTTTTTTTTTCCCTTGCTGCTTTCAATAATTTTTTTGTTTTTAATTTTGCCAATTTGATTACTATGTGTCTCAGTGTGTTTCTCCTTGTGTTTATCCTGTATGGGACTCTCCATGCTTCCTGACTTGAGTGGCTATTTCCTTTTCTATGTTAAGAAAATTTTCCACTATAATCTCTTCAAATATTTTCTTGGGTCCTCTCTCTCTCTTTTCTCCTTCTGCAACCCCTAAAATTCAAATGTTGTTGCATTTAATGTTGTCCCAGAGGTCTATTAGGCTGTCTTCATTTCTTTTCATTCTTTTTTCTTTATTTTGTTCTGCAGCAGTGAATTACACCATTGTGTCTTCCAGATCACTTATCCATTCTTCTGCCTCAGTTTTTCTGCTGTTGATTCCTTCTAGTGTAGTTTTCATTTCAGTTATTGTATAGTTTATCTCTGTTTGTTTGTTCTCTAATTCTTCTAGGTCTTTGTTAAACATTTCTTGCATCTTCTCGATCTTTGCCTCCATTCTTTTTATGAGGTCGTGGATCATATTCACTATCATTATTCTGAATTCTTTTTCTGGAAGGTTGCCTATCTCCACTTCATTTAGTTGTTTTTCTGGGGTTTTATCTTGTTCCTTCATCTGCCTTTTTATCTTGTCTCTCTTTCTGTGAATGTAGTTTTTGTTCCATAGCTGCAGGATTGTAGTTCTTCTTTCTTCTGCTGTCTGTCCTCTGGTGGATAAGCCTATCTAAGAGGCTTGCACAGGTTTCCTGCTGGGAGGGACTGGTGGTGGGTAGAGCTGAGTCTTGAAATTCTTTAAGTTGCAATAATATTATCTTTTTTATTATAAGATATAAAAGATCTTGTGAAGAATATGAGGACTTTAAGTCTGGTTTAAAATAGTGCTTAACATATATAACTTAAATCCAACAGTCTGATGAACCTATGCATCTGATTTGTGCATACCCACAAAAATATTAAACAGGTTATTAGTTAGAAAATCATAGAAACAGAAGATAGAGATGATGATGAGTATTAGTCTAAGTGTAAAGGGAATTAACTTAAAGTGTTAATAAACACCGATAGGAAGATGAAATAATAGTAACAAGGATTTTATTCTTTTCATTCATTCAAGTGAGTAAAATAACACACAAGGTAAGTATTTTATATAGTTTTAAGAAAATAAAGAATGCAAAAGTAATGTTAGGTTTATACTATTAACTTTTCAAGAGAAATTTTGCTTCAACATAAGACTAATTGTTAGTTTATTTAGTGATCTGCCCTTATGATTTTAAGATATATATGTCTCTCCTGAAGTCAAAGCACATTGTTATGGTGAAATAGATTATTTTAAAACTAACTTCTATCCAATAGAATCTAAAGAGAGGAAGTTTACTGAGGGACTACTTAAAGTATAGATTAGGAAAATGTCATTTGCACTTTTGTAATTAAGAATCAGAGAGATCAAACTCCCTCAGATATGCTTTGAATGATAATTAAAAGGCAGTCAGGTGCTGACTTCAACAGCAGATATCCTAAAACTGGAATGATGCAGAGAAGATTAGCATGGCACCTGCACAAGGATGACAAGCAAATTTGTGAAGTGTTCCATATTTTTGAAATCAGAAAGAAAAAAAGCAGTCAGTAAAATACTCTTGATAAGGGGAGTGAAGACAGCCAATTGCAATTTTAAAATCAAGATTTCTCAACTTCAGAATAATTGATTTTGTGGATGTATAATTCTTCATTGTTGGGGGGAGAAGAACTGCCCTGTGCATTTTAGGATGTTAAGCAACATCCCTGGTTTCTCCTCACTAGATGATAGTAGCACCCTTAATTGTGACAACCAAAAGTATCTCCAGGCTTTACCAAATGTCTCCTAGGACACAAAGTCTTTCTCATTTAAAAACCACAGCTTTAGGCTGACAATTTGCAGCCTTTAGGTATGGAATTTATTTAGGTAGCTCAAAATAATGACAAGGAATAACATCAGATGTAAACTCCTTGAGGGTGTAGACTATCATTTTATCATGACTTCTTAGTACGGCTCTTGTAAAAAAAGAGGCAACTAATAAAGGAGGAAATTACAAAATCAAGCTTAAGGAGAATTGCAAAGAATTCTAATTTACATCAGTAAATATCTGGGGCATAGTTGTGAAAATGGATTAAAAGGATGCTAAACAAATGAGGAAAAAGCATTAGTTCAGGGTGAATTTTACATGTAGGAACACTTATCAGAGATTCCATGCACAATTTTAAACAGTTAAAAGTAGTTTTAATTTACTTAATCTGTTGACTAAAACCTTGATTCAAAGCTAGTACTAGCTGAAGATGACAATATGATACACCAGGAATATCTCCCTACTTAGAAAAAAATTGCACTGTCAGATGTGACTATTTTGAAACTCTAGAGCTGCTGAAGGCTTGCAACTTCCAGGGAAAAACTTGGATAGTAAGTTGTAGTTAATTTCAGTCAATTTTAGCTCTTATTACAGTAGAAGCTACCCTTCACCTCAACCACCACCCCAAGCCACGTGACAGGCAACGCACATACAAAAATCAGGAAAGTATGACCTACTTAAAGGAAAAAGAATAATCTACAGAAACTGTCTCTGAAAGACCTAATGGCTGATATACTAGACAAATACTTTAAAACAATTATTTTAAAGATGTTCAAAGAACTACAGGTATATGTAGAGGAAGTCAAGAAAATGATGTATGAACAAAATAGAAATATCAATAAAGAGAAAATCTAAAAAGAAACCAAAAAAATGCTGAAAAGTACAATAACCAAAATGAAAAATTCACTAGAGGGATTCAAAGGCAGATTTGAGCAGACAGAAGAATCAGCAAACTTGACAATGGAAATTATCAAGGCTGAGGAACAGTAAGAAAAATGGTGAGGAAATCCAACAGAGCCTAAGGGACCTGTGGGATGCCATCACATATGCACCATGGGAGTCCCAAAAAGAGAAGAGAGGAAGAGAATAAAGGATAAAGAGAATATTTGAAGAAACAATGGCTGAAAACGTCACAAATTTGATGATAGACGTGAATATAAACATCCAAGAAGCTCAATGAACTTTAAGATGAACTAAAAGACCCATACTGAGAAACATAATAAAAATTTTAAAAGCCAAATACAAAGACAGAACCTTAAAAGCAGCAGAACATAAATGAATCATCACACACAAGGGATATTTATTAAGAATATCAGTAGATTTCTCATCAGAAACTTTGGAGGCCAGAAGACAGTGGGTCAATATAGTCAAAGAACTAAAAGAAAAAAAACCTGTCAATCAAGAATCCTATATCCAGCAAAACTGTCCTTTAAAATTGAGAGAGAAATTAAGACATTCCCAGATAAACAAAAGCTGAAGGAGTTTGTGACCACTAGACTGTCCTGCAAGAAATGCTGAAGGGAATCATTCAGAGAAAAATGAAAAGACACTGGACAATGACTTGGAGCTGTATGGAGAAATAAAGGTAAATACATAGGAAATTATAGTTATCATTACTGTAACTTTTGTTAGTATATCTGAATCCCGTTTTACATAACTTAAGAGACTGATACATTTAAAAGGATTATTAGTTTATGTGATAGGGCACACAATATATAAATATGCAATTTTGTGACATCAACAACCAAAAGAGGTGGGGATGGAGCTGCAAAGAAGCAGAATTTTTGTATGTTATTGAAGTTAAGCTGGTATAAATTCAACTTAGAGTGTTATAACTTCAAGATGTTAAATGAAATCTCCATGGTAACCACCAAAAAGATAGCCATAGAACATACACAAAAGGAAAGGAGAAAGAAATTTCTCCCTAACAGTAATTGCTTTAAATGTAAATGAATTAAACTCTCCAATCAAAAGAAAGAGATTGGTAGGGTAGATAAAAATGCATGATCCAACTGTATGCTGTCTACAAAAGACTCACTGGCAATCCAAAGTTTTGTAGGTACCCATGGCTTACAGTGCTATCCCTTCAAGCTGTGCTCACAGGTTGTTAAAAATAATAAGTGGCAGGCTAAATTTGACCTGCAGGTTGTAGTTTGCCAACCTCTAGTCTATATGACTAAAGCATGTAAAGATGTCCCCTTTAAAGTTAAGAAGTTGCTACTGTGCCATTAATCACCATAGCAATCCATGAGTTTCTTTGCATTTTGGAGGCAAGGTGTATTACACTGAGGTATAAATATAATATTTTTACCTTTAGCCTGAAATGCTGGTTTTGACTGGGTCCATAGAAAGAAAAAGTGGTTCAGACGACAATGGATGCAGTTCTGCCACTCACCTGACACAGAGATTTCAGTGGTTCTCATGGTGTTTCTAGCAGATTAAAAGACCATGTGAAGAATATGGCATAGTGGAGGGTCTTAGGATTTCAGAGCACAGCCTTAAATTCTTTAGCAAGTATCTGCTTTCGAAAAACTTTAACCTGGTATACATTGAATACTAAGTATATGACTATGTAATCCAAAGTGTGCATCATGAACTGGATGCTCTGTAATCTACATAGACATAAAGTCAAACATTCCAAGCTGTACTTCACCAACAAGTAGAAGTAAAAAAAATGAGGTTGGAGCTGAACTGATTCTGTAGAAACAAATATATGCATGAGTCAGTTGCTTAAATTTCTTGCCTTTCTATATCTGCTTTGCCAGCCCTTATTGAACACAACTTACGGTTTCATGGGGGCATTCTCTATGATGAGATGAAGTGAAGACGGAATAATTCATTTGGCTTATTTTACAAATATATTTTTGTGGTATTCTGGCACCAGCTGAAAATGGTCTGTGGATACATTAGAGCCCCATTAAATTATGATCATAGTAAATAATGAAGAAGTGATATTTCACCTGTATAAAAAATCAGTTGAAGTATCTCTTTTTTCTCTTATAGTGGAAGGAGATATGATGGTTTAAATCAAGGATACATATAAATCTTAAGTCTGTGACTCATGAACTTTTAGGAAGAGATATGGAGATAAAACTCCTAGAATCATCTTATAATATGTCCCATGTGAATGCCCACCAAAAAGCTCACACTTGTTGACAAATTCTGTAGATATCCTTGAGCCCCATTTCTCAGTCATTGACAGTGGGTTCATGGCACAGTAGCAGAAGTTCATGCATTGCAGTCTGGACTACATAGACCTCCTCTAGCTCTGGATACAATCAAAATGATAGCCTTGCAGCTCAAAGGTAAAGTATTATACTTTATGTATTATACATTGCCTCCAAATGCAAAGAAATCTATTATTTTGTCTCGTAGAA